>NC_092707.1:41432750-41735726 GCF_047496885.1 Scyliorhinus torazame
CTCTCTCTCTAGTCTCCCTCTCTCTCTCTAGTCTCTCTCCCTCTCATCTCTCTCCATCTCTCTCTCCTCTCTCTCTAGTCTCTCTCCCTCTCTCTCTCCCTCTCTCTCTCTCTCTAGTCTCTCTTCCTCTCTCTCTCTAGTCTCTCTCCCTCTCTCTCTCTAGTCTCTCTCTCTAGTCTCCCTCTCTCTCTCTCTAGTCTCTCTCCCTCTCTCTCTAGTCTCTCTCCCTCTCTCTCTAGTCTCTCTCTCCCTCTCTCTCTCTCGTCTCTCTCCCTCTCTCTCTCTCTCTCTCTCTAGTCTCTCTCCCTCTCTCTCTCCCTCTCTCTCTCTAGTCTCTCTCCCTCTCTCTCTCTCTAGTCTCTCTCCCTCTCTCTCTCTCTAGTCTCTCTCCCTCTCTCTCTCCCTCTCTCTCTCTAGTCTCTCTCCCTCTCTCTCTCTCTAGTCTCTCTCCCTCTCTCTCTCTAGTCTCTCTCTCTAGTCTCCCTCTCTCTCTCCAGTCTCCCTCTCTCTCTCGCCAGTCTCCCTCTCTCTCTCGCCAGTCTCTCTCTCTCTAGTCTCTCTCTCTCTAGTCTCTCTCTCTCTAGTCTCTCTCTCTCTAGTCTCTCTCTCTCTAGTCTCTCTCTCTCTAGTCTCTCTCTCTCTAGTCTCTCTCCCTCTAGTCTCTCTCCCTCTCTCTCTCTAGTCTCACTCCCTCTCTCTCTAGTCTCTCTCTCTAGTCTCCCTCTCTCTCTCGTCTCTCTCCCTCTCTCTCTCTAGTCTCTCTCCCTCTCTCTAGTCTCTCTCCCTCTCTCTTTCTAGTCTCTCTAGTCTCTCTCCCTCTCTCTCTAGTCTCTTTCCCTCTCTCTCTAGTCTCTCTCCCTCTCTCTCTAGTCTCTCTCCCTCGCTCTCTCTAGTCTCTCTCCCTCTCTCTCTCTCTAGTCTCTCTCCCTCTCTCTCTCTAGTCTCTCTCCCTCTCTCTCTCGTCTCTCTCCATCTCTCTCTCTCTCTCTCTCTAGTCTCTCTCCCTCTCTCTCCCTCTCTCTCTCTCTCTAGTCTCTCTTCCTCTCTCTCTCTAGTCTCTCTCCCTCTCTCTCTAGTCTCTCTCTCTAGTCTCCCTCTCTCTCTCTCTAGTCTCTCTCCCTCTCTCTCTAGTCTCTCTCCCTCTCTCGTCTCTCTCCCTCTCTCTCTCTAGTCTCTCTCCCTCTCCCTCTCTCTCTCTAGTCTCTCTCCCTCTCTCTCTCCAGTCTCCCTCTCTCTCTCTCTAGTCTCCCTCTCTCTCTCTAGTCTCTCTCTCTCTCTCTCTCTAGTCTCTCTCTCTAGTCTCTCTCTCTCTAGTCTCTCTCTCTCTAGTCTCTCTCTCTCTAGTCTCTCGCTTCTCTCTCTTCTCTCTGCTCTCTCTCTTCTCTCTCTCTCTAGTCTCTCTCTCTTCTCTCTCTCTAGTCTCTCTCTCTTCTCTCTCTCTATTCTCCCTCTCTCTAGTCTCCCTCTCTCTCTCTAGTCTCCCTCTCTCTCTCTAGTCTCTCTCCCTCTCTCTCTAGTCTCTCTCCCTCTCTCTCTAGTCTCTCTCCCTCTCTCTCTAGTCTCTCTCCCTCTCTCTCTTAGTCTCTCTCCCTCTCTCTCTCGTCTCTCTCCCTCTCTCTCTCGTCTCTCTCCCTCTCTCTCTAGTCTCTCTCCCTCTCTCTCTCTAGTCTCTCTCCCTCTCTCTCTCTAGTCTCTCTCCCTCTCTCTCTAGTCTCTCTCCCTCTCTCTCTCTAGTCTCTCTCCCTCTCTCTCTCTCTAGTCTCTCTCCCTCTCTCTCTCTAGTCTCTCTCTCTAGTCTCCCTCTCTCTCTCCAGTCTCCCTCTCTCTCTCTCTCTCTAGTCTCCCTCTCTCTCTCTGTAGTCTCTCTCTCTCTCTCTCTCTCTCTAGTCTCTCTCTCTCTAGTCTCTCTCTCTAGTCTCTCTCTCTCTAGTCTCTCTCTTCTCTCTAGTCTCTCTCTTCTCTCTAGTCTCTCTCTTCTCTCTAGTCTCTCTCTTCTCTCTAGTCTCTCTCTTCTCTCTTCTCTCTCTCTTCTCTTCTCTCTCTTCTCTCTTCTCTCTCTCTTCTCTCTCCTCTCTCTCCTCTCTCTCTTCTCTCTCCTCTCTCTCTTCTCTCTCCTCTCTCTCTCCTCTCTCTCTTCTCTCTCTCTCTAGTCTCTCTCTAGTCTCTCTCTAGTCTCTCTCTCTCTCTCTCTCTCTCTCTCTCTCTCTCACTCCCTCAAAGATAGCAGCTGAAAACAAATAATGGAAGCTTCTCTGCCAAACTACAGAATGCTGGAATCTCAAAACCGACTATTCACCTGCTGAAGTCAGTGTGACTGATATCTCATCGCAATGGCCAACTCCTCATGTTAAGGAATGTCTTGTACATTTATTTAACTTTGGAGTCTATTCTCACTTCTAATCTGTATGTATGCATATGCATGTGTTCTACCATTTCCTTGCATTCAGTATTAATAAACTCACTATATTTAGCTCAAGAAAACCTGGTTAAATTGCTCCTTCAAAAACATAAATATTGAGACTGGGAAAAGGGATGAAACCAGTTTAGGTTAGTCTTGTTGAGACCAGCAAAGGGTGTTGAATAAAAGAAGGCAACCAGTTCATCTCGTTTTCTCTCTGTGTGTCGTCCCCCCCCCCCGGTCCGGGACATAACAATTTTGAGGTATTGTGTTGGGGGGGGGGTTTGTTGGGCAGGGTGTGTGGGGAGAAGTGAGCAATGTGGCTGGATAGAGGGCCAGCAATAAATGAAATTGACAAAGACCTTGTGGATAGAAAGACAAAGTTAATGTAAATGGAGGTAATTACGGCTAAGAAGGGTGCTGATAGTGGCACATGAAGAGATCAGATGCACCGTGGTTAGCACTGCTGCCTCTCAGCTCTGGGGCCCGGGTTCAACTCCGGCCTCCGGTAACTGGAGTTTGCACTTTCTCCCTGTGTCTGTGTGGGTTTCCTCCGGGTGCTCTAGTTTCCTCCCACAGTCCAAAGATGTGTGGGTTAGGTGGATTGTCCAAAGGTTAGGTGGGTTATGGGGCTTAAATAAGGTGCTCTTTCCAAGGGCCGGTGCAGACTTGATGGGCTAAATGGCCCCCTTCTACACTGTAAATTCTATGACTCGTGTCAAAGGACAACTACGAACAGGAACAGATGGCGGGAGGGGGGACAATGGTGAGGGATAAACAGATCCTCGCAGCAGTGAGGTGAAGTGGCAAGCAGAAATCTTCACCTATCGCTGGCCCTCTATCTAGCTCCATGTCAACCCCCCCCCCCCCCCCACACACACACACACACATAAGTCATTCAGACTCAACGTTAGCTCCCTTCTCTCGCCACAGATGTGAGACCTGCTGAGATTGTGCAGTATTTTCTGTTTTTGTTTCAGATTCCAGCATCCACAATATTTGCTTTTACCTACCTACTGCCTGAGACCACTTGCAAGTTGAATATTTGAGCAACTGGAAACTCTGTTGAAAAACACTGTTGGTTCCTGATGGGGAGTGTGCAGAGAACCACATGCATGCAGCCTATGATGTCCTGCATCTGTAGGAATTCAGCAATTCACCCTACCTCAATGCTGTTTCTTCAGCACTAATGCTAATAAACTGTAATTACTTCATAATCAGTGATCTGATGGATCACCATGTTAATACAACCTAACTGTCACCAGAAGCAACTTGGAAGGAGCCAGAGCATAAAATGTCTAGAACCACAGGTGGCATAGGTAAATGCCTTGTCTCTAAAATGCAGCAACCTTGCACTGTTTTGTCTGAAGTTCAGATATGTGTTTACTTGTGTACGTATTCTACCCCATGACAATTTTATTTTTAATTAATTCCTCTCTGATCTGCACCTTTTCGATACAGTTTCATGGATGCCTGTCTGTTATTTTTTTGAATGTGAGCCAACTATTCAATCATGTGGCATTTTCATCTGATTTCAATTGCACTTCAAAAGAGGTTGTTGGATAGTGATCAGAAACGGGAACCCTGGAAAATATTGCCTCCAACCAACAGCACTGAAGTAAAATCTTAATCTCCCAACCACTGCCCTGGCTAATACTGCACATGTCTGGGATCAGATTTTGGATTTTTGTATAGTTCAACTACACAGTGCTATGGTGAGCACGAGGAACGCTTACATGGCCTTGACTTCGCCCTTCCTTCTCTGTGACTCCTTCCAGCCTCTCAACCCTCCACTGCTCTATACTTCTCCAATTCCTGCTTCTTGTACATCCTTTATTTTCATCTTTCTGTAATTCGCATGTGTCTCTGAAATTCTCTGCTTAAACCTCTCTTCCCTGCCTCACCTCTTTTTAAGTCCTTAAAATCTATGTCTTTTGTCTTTCCTTCTTTTAAAGACTGTACTTAAAATCCACTTCTGTGACCAAACTTTTTAATATGTGGTTTGTTGTCAAATTTTGCTTGGTAACAGTCTTGTAAGGCCTCTTGAGATATTCTACTACGCTGCATAAATGCAAGTTGTGTGTGCAATTGAGCATGCACACAACACTATGGCTTCGCCTGGTGGAAACCAGGCAGGGGGCAATTAAAATGAAGGAAACGCCTTAACCTTTCTGACCCACAGCCTTCCCACTGTGTCTCAATATTGGCTTGGGCTTTAAGCAGAAGATCTGTAGGAAGGTAGAGTCAGTTTCAAATATATAGATTAGATGCCTGTTGGAGGCTTAAGCAAGGAAGCAATGACTCGTTGGCAAACGAACCCCTGCCCACTCACACATACATGCACACTCACACTTACTTTTCCCTGGTGACAGCTTCTTAACAACAGATATTCTGCATCCACCCATTGGCCAATTAGCACACCTAACTGGATTTGGACAGATTGCAATTAAAGTTATTATAAGTATCCATGCCCCAGATCTGCTGCCTATTTTGGGGCTTAGTTGTACACCATACCCACCCTCCTTTAATTTCTGAACCTATGAGTATGGAAACATGATTGAAGTAGGAATGATCTGAAACAGCTTCTATAGATGCATGGATAACATGAGGAAAGAAAGGATTGCAATACTTTGGCACATTTTAGCTAATGTAAAACTTTCTGTTTCAGGAGCGCCAGATTGGCCGACAAAATAGAAAATTAAGAAATGACTGAAAGCATTTAAAACTGGAACCATGCTGAAAGAACCTCATCCATCCGAACTATGGTGTTTTTCGGCAGTGTACTGTGACAATCTTTACTCAATCTTGACTGTGAAAAAAACAATCCTTACTGAATCTTGACTATTTATGAAGAAAGAACTTAATGATGCTTTCTTCTCCAAACTGAACATCGTTAAATGTTTCAAAGATGTGTGCAACAATTATCAGTGTGTTCACATAGTAAGTGATGTTGCATCGCAAGGCTCCTGTGATGGTTGCTTTTTATTTGACCATGTTCTCTCCATCATGCATTTATTGAATATTATGACTTGAGCAGTGCTTAAGCTGCTGTATTATTTCCGATCACCACTATGACGATCAAAAATGTCTAATCCTTAAGGTTCTTTTTCTACATAGTATTTCTAATTGATACAGAGGAGTGTTAATGAATTGATACTACTCATACATACACACACATAAAATTTAAAGCTGCCAGCTTCTCAGAGGATTTCCACAGTCTGTGAAATATTCGAGCAAGGAACTCAGAGCAGTTTATATCTAACAGTCAAACATGTTAGTGGGGAGCATAATAAATAGAAAAATACAATTTTCAAAATACTCAGCAGATCAGGCAGCACCTGTGGAATGAGTTTGGCATAAATCTTAAATTTCCACCAGTTTAATTTTATTACATGTTGAAAATACTGACTTTTGTTTTGAGAGGCTCCAAGGTAAGTTTTCCTTTTTATGATTTTTGGCTCTTGTGGCTGGCTGTCCAGGGCACTTTGCTTAGGATACCCAACTTGATAAACCTCAGAGGGCAATCTGAGCTGAATGGGACCGAAATCTGCATCCATCCAAACTCTGGTATTTGTAGCACATTTGTGCATTCAACTTTGAAGTTTTAGTAAATAGATTGAAGGAGGCTGTTTCCCTTTAATGTTATAAATGCCTCTGGGTGGTGCAGTGGTTAGCACTGTTGCGTCACAGCGCTGAGGACCTGGGGTTCGATCCCAGCCCTGGGTCACTGTCCACGTGGAGTCCCTGGTTTGTGTGGGTCTTATTCCCACAACCCAAAGATGTGCCAGCTAGGTGGATTGGCCACGCGAATTGCCCCTCAATTGGGGAAAAAAAGAATTGGGTACTCTTTTTAAAAATAAAAAATAAAAAACTATATATATTTTTAATGTTATAAATGCCATCAATCTAGTAGGATACTTAACAGTATTGTAATTTATTCTGTATAACACACGAGATCCTGATTCATTATCTTCAGTTGTAAATTGCTTGGATCTTCAGTCATCTACTTGTTGTAACAAAGTTGTTGAAGCTAAATATCTTCATTGGGAAATTGTTTAATGTCCAGTGGTTCTGTTTTCTTAATGTTCCTTATTAAGCCTTCGCTATCAAAGAGATTAGCTTGTCACCTCTGAGATCTAGCTGTGCATAAACTGACTACCACTTTTGCATGTGTCTGAGATATGATAAAAGTGTTATATGAATTTATCTTTCTGTTCTGACCATACTTGGGGAGGATATTTCCAGAATATCCAAGAAAGTTCAGCTCGGGCTCAGAGTATTTGTTTTTATTTGGAGAAATTAAATTTTTGGTAGTAGCAACTGAATTCTAATTTACATAGAATATACAACACAGAAATATGCCATTTCAATCAAATAGTCTGTGCGGCGTTTATACTCTACAGGAGTGTCTTTCCATTCTAGCTGTCTTTCATCCTTTCAGTATCTCTCTCCAGTCATGTATTCATCAAGTTTCCTTTTGAAAGCAGCTAAGTGCCTCGAACACTTTGTGATAGAAAGTTCCATTTCCTCCATTTTGAATAAAGAAATATTTCCTTATTTGACTTATTAGTAACCTATCTTGAATTTATGGCCCCTCATTTTGTATTCTCAAAAGTTGAAACATTTAAAGACGTCTGTCGGGCCACCTCCACGCCTTTTTCAAAGACCCAGCCATTCAATCTTTCCTTAGTTGTAATATCTAAATTAGTGGAAACAACTTTTTAGCACTTTCCCCAATGTTTTTATTATTGTTATAGTGTAGAGACCAAACCTTTGCAGTTCTCTGTGGTGATATTATCAGGGTCCTCTGCAAGTTTAACAAAGCTTTGCCACGTTTTAATTCTATCCCAATAGAAATAACCGTTAGTATTTCAGTTGCTGTTTTTGAATGATTTGTTTCACCTGTAACCTTAAATCTCTAAATTGCAGGATCATGCTAATGATTGTGAAGTCAGGACAAATAACTGGATGGATAGCATAGCTTTCTATTTTTTTTTTAGCTAGAGTATTATTAAAGGGTACTTATTCAGATGAAAGAAAACCTGAAGACTATCTTATTCATACTTGACAGTTTGGACTTGGGAACAAGTAACTCGATAATCATAGTTTGAAAATGATATCAAATTGGGGTTTGGTTAATATGGAGGAAGAATGAGAATGGATAGTATTTTTTAAATTTGCAGATTGGGCAGGTTAAATGGCACATTAACATAAATGTGAGGTAATATACTTTGATAGGGAAAATAAAAATAGAAATATTACCTAGATCTTAGAGAATCTGCCCAATCTGTAGGTTTTTAAATTATTTTGTATTATTTCATTCTTCCTTATTAATCAACCCCCAATTTGGTATTTTCTTCAAACTATAATGATCAAAATCCAAATATTAATATCAAGTATAAATAACAGTCTTGGGAAATACTGCTTTCCAACTTCCTTCAATCTGAATAAGTACTTTTTAATCATACTCTGGCTTATCAAAAATAAATAATGCAATCTAAGCACTTATTTGTCCTAACGCCACCTGCCTAACCATTAGTACGATCCAGCTGTCTAGTACCTGACAGAAACAGTTGTCCCTTAGTTTCTCACTCAGATATACTTGCTTTAAGGACTATTATCCTAAAATATCATTCTTTGAATTTATGATTTTATGCCTTTTAAATAACCAAGATAACAATCAAAGCACTTAACTTTCTTTTTGCTCACTACTTCAAATCAAATGGAGTAAAAGCTTCCTCTTCATGGCTAGGATTTTCTTATCTTTGGTTACTGAATCATACCTTAGTTGTCTCTGGTGTTGAACAAGTTCCCAAAATATATACGGCTCTGACTGCCCTTTTTCTTTTGCTGAATTTCCTTATCTGGTCTAATTTTTAAAAACGACTTGCGTGGTAGGTTAGGCTCTGGTCTTTCACCTCTCTGAACAGTCCCTCCTGTCTCTTTAGTTGTAAGGGAAGGGTAAATTTATTTTGACATAATTAAGTCTATTCTTAATGGGCATGAGACAACTACCTAAAACTATTCTGAATTGGCATTAATATTCTATTCTTGCTGAAGACACAGGATTGCTACTATGGAAAGATGTTTTTCTGAAGCTACACACTTCGGAGTAGAGTGAAAGAAATTATTTGCTGCATCTAATCCACGTTGCATATGGTCTGGGAATGTTTGCTGCTATTGATTATGTGAAAAGCAAAGTTCATAGAATTAACACCCCTTCTCTGGGTTAGCACAAAATTTACAAAAAGATTATTTGAAAAACCTGATTTGCATTATGAGAATGTGGTCAGTAGAAATATCTTTCAGAGCAAGATAATTGCATTGGTTGTCGTACCAACTTTTCTGCATTCCAGTGCTACCTCTGCCATAGGAAAAGACACACAATGATGATGTGCGCTCTGGAAAGCTTTTACAGCCGTGTTTCTCCAGCAGCTAAAGAGAGATCTTCAAGATCATTTTATTTTTGTATCAAAAGTGGATTTTCTTGGAAGTGCAGAGCAGATCAGGCAGCACCAGAAGATAAAGATAGATTGAATCAAAGCTCTTCATTTTCGTTGTTGAGATCAGATTCTAAAATAAAAATTATTGGGCAGCACGGTAGTACAAGAGGCTTAAATGATTGGGTATAGCTCGGGCAACAAAGGATAAGTAGTGGGTAGCTTAGCAGCCATCACCCTGCCCTCACAAGCCTATGGTCTGACTTGCTTTGACCAATGGCCCCTGTTAAGGGTCACTTGAGAGTACACTGTGGCTTCACAGCGCCAGAGTCCCAGGTTCGATTCCCCGCTGGCACACTATCTGTGCGGAGTCTGCACGTTCTCCCCGTGTCTGCGTGGGTTTCCTCCGGGTGCTCCGGTTTCCCCTCTCAGTCCAAAGACATGCAGGTTAGGTGGATTGGTCATGCTAAATTGCCCTTAGTATCAAAAAGGGTAGGAGGGGTCATGGGGATATGGTGGAAATGAGGGCTTAAGTGGGTTGGTGCAGACTCGCTGGGCCGAATGGCCTCCTGCACTCTATGATCTATGCTATGTTAAAAATGTTGGTATTGGGGATGCCATTACAGTGTGTCACTACTCAATAATTCAAAATCTCCTCAATTTGGGCAATTCTGACTGCACATTTCATTTTTCATTTCATTTTCAGAATTGGGTGTAATTGCACTAAAATGTCATCTAAAGGAATAGCAGGAAGGACATTTCAGTAAATGGTATTTTTTGTTTGTTGCGTGTCCCTATGTATGTTCTGACTCTTTGGGACAAGTTCAGGAGAGATGTTATTTTGAGCGGATAGCTTCTCACTTCCGAGAAATCTTTCCCTCCCACAGCTGTTAATTTCTACAGCTGAAACTCATTTCTCTTCACCACCTTTGAAGAACATTCATTTCTCTTCCACTAATTCTGATGTTGGCCTTCAGTCGTATCCCTGAGCAGTGACCCTTAACAGGAGCCATTGGTCAAAGCAAGTCAGACCATAGGCTTGTGAGGGCCGGGTGATGGCTGCTAAGCTACCCACTACTTATCCTTTGTTGCCCGAGCTATACCCAATCATTTAAGAATCCAGTGGAAATGTCTGTGGCTTGGAGTCAAGCCACAATGGGGTGGTCATAGGGGGTGAACACAGATTTTTGCTAAGTGTAATTACTTGTTATTTTTAATGTTCTGTGAGGATGCACATTGCATTTCTTCACACGGGATCAGGGGTGAGCTGGCAAGGTGGATACAGAACTGGCTAGGCCATAGAAGGCAGAGAGTAGCAATGGAGGGATGCTTTTCTAATTGGAGGGCTGTGACCAGTGGTGTTCCACAGGGATCAGTGCTGGGACCTTTGCTCTTTGTAGTATATATAAATTATTTGGAGGAAAATGTAACTGGTCTGATTAGTAAGTTTGCAGACGACACAAAGGTTGGTGGAATTGCGGATAGCGATGAGGACTGTCGGAGGATACAGCAGGATTTAGATTGTCTGGAGACTTAGGCGGAGAGATGGCAGATGGAGTTTAATCCGGACAAATGTGAGGTAATGCATTTTGGAAGGTCTAATGCAGGTAGGGAATATACAGTGAATGGTAGAACCCTCAAGAGTATTGAAAGTCAAAGAGATCTAGGAGTACAGGTCCACAGGTCATTGAAAGGGGCAACACAGGTGGAGAAGGTAGTCAAGAAGGCGTACGGCATGCTTGCCTTCATTGGCCGGGGCATTGAGTATAAGAATTGGCAAGTCATGTTGCAGCTGTATAGAACCTTAGTTAGGCCACACTTGGAGTATAGTGTTCAATTCTGGTCGCCACACTACCAGAAGGATGTGGAGGCTTTAGAGAGGGTGCAGAAGAGATTTACCAGAATGTTGCCTGGTATGGAGGGCATTAGCTATGAGGAGCGATTGAATAAACTCGGTTTGTTCTCACTGGAACGAAGGAGGTTGAGGGAGACCTGATAGAGGTATACAAAATTATGAGGGGCATAGACAGAGTGGATAGTCAGAGGCTTTTCCCTAGGGTCGAGGGGTCAATTACTAGGGGGCATAGGTTTAAGGTGAGAGGGGCAAGGTTTAGAGTAGATGTACGAGGCAAGTTTTTTACGCAGAGGGTAGTGGGTGCCTGGAACTCGCTACCGGAGGAGGTAGTGGAAGCAGGGACGATAGGGACATTTAAGGGGCATCTTGACAAATATATGAATAGGATGGGAATAGAAGGATACGGACCCAGGAAGTGTAGAAGATTGTAGTTTAGTCAGGCAGCATGGTCGGCACGGGCTTGGAGGGCCGAAGGGCCTGTTCCTGTGCTGTACATTTCTTTGTTCTTTGTTCTACCATCGCCGAAAAGTAATGCCTCATGATAGAGCATAGTCACATACATATTCATTGACATTCCTCTGAAGATCAACATGTCTATCCAGTATCACAAGCAAGCCTGACTTTGACCTTATTAAATGTCCAGTTACATACTTTTCAGCAAGGATCAATAAGGATTGCAATCATGAAGGCCCCCTTCTGCTGATTTTTTCCCCAACCCCAACTGTTCCCTGGCTGACATCAGCTAGTCTAGCAAAGATCAAAGATCAAATTTTTTGAAGTGCGTGGTTCAGTACCAAATTGGTACATCTCCACAGGCTAGCTTGTGCATTGTTCTTATTATTTTCCAACAATGTGCTACTTTGCACATTGTGTCTTCCCCATCTTTACTTGCCTTAAGGAAACTTCTAGTTGTGCGAATTCATCACTCCACTGGTTGTGAGTGAAATCATTACTACGTGATTCTTCTGCACTAGTTGCAAAATTAATGTAAAATTGTTTCGTTTTTTTTCTCCACATAATTACTTGGAAATATTGACCTATTCCTTTTAAATGCACATTGTCAGCAATAATTTTTTTTAAGAAGATTCTCATTGCAAGAGTAGAAATTCTTTCATCCAAACTGGAGTTGATCTTGTGTAACAGGTGCATTTTAGTAGTCTGAACTTTACAACTTTGTACTTTGACAAAAGTAAAACGGTAAATAAAAGTTTGATTGCTGAAGTTGCTTTGGAAAATGGCATGGAATCTTACTGCATTGTTTGCTTGGCTTAATGATTTACCATAGTACTGATTCAAGTCAAAATTAGCAAGGGGAAAGGGAATTTTTCAACAACCAACAAGATTATACATGTCATTTTTAAATTAGCAGTTCTTTGCCAGATACTAAGTAATTGTGTCAAGATGGAGAAAGGTTTCACTTGGTAAAATAAGTTTAATATTTTGAAATATTCTGTGTCAGTAGTTCTCTCTGCCTTTCTACATATTGAACGACCAACAAAATGAAATGGGGGCACTGAAACTGCTCATACGCTGTGCCTTTCCCTGTCTTTCTAACTAATTTTTATTCTTGACAATTTGGGGAAAATACCTAACCAGTTAGTTTTTAAATCCTTTGGACTGAGTTCCAACAACCTCTGGTTTAATATTTATTTTGCCTCTCTATACTTTTCTATAATACTACTCGGAAGTAGGTCAGGACAAACCTCTAGCTTTCCACCATTTATGTTGAGGAATCACAAATCATATGTTCCTGATTTCAGGTGTGCTTTGACAATCTAATAGACAAGCCTTCAGCCAACCATGTCATTGCAGATGTACAAGCTGCTAATATTTGTGGAAGTGAAAATCCATAGTCAAATTATATTGTGGCCAGTATACCAGCTTTTACAGTACTTATTTGCTTGAGACAAAGTAGCTCATTTACCTTTCCTACTACAATTATAGAATTTTACAGTACAGAAGGAGGCCATTTGGCCCATCGTGTCACCACCGCCCCCTGAAAGAGCTACCTAGCTATTCTCATTTCCCAGCCCTATCTTTGTAGCCCTCTAAATTCATCACTTTCAAATATCATCACTTTCAAATATATGTCCAGCTCTCTTTTGAAACCTCTGATGGCTTCCGCCTCCACCACTCTCCCAGGCAGCGCATTCTAAATCCCAATGGAGTAAAGACGTTTCTCCTCATCTAGCTCTCTTGCTGACTATTTTGAAATTGGGACCCATAGTCACTGACTTACCAACTAATGGAAACAGAATATCCTCCTTTACCCTGTCAAAATTGTTCATAATTTTGACCACCTCAATAAGGTCACCTCTTTATCTCTTCTGCTCTAAGGAAAACAAGTCCAATTGATTTAATTTTTCCTTGTATCCAAGATTCCTCATTCCTGGTATCAATCTCGTAAATCTTCTCTACACTCTCTTTAGGGCTTAAACATCCTTCCTTTAAATAAGGTGCCCAGAACTGAACGCAATATTCCAAATGTGATCTGACCAATGATTTGTCGAGGTGTAGCATCACTTCCTTGCTTTTATGCTCTATGCCTCTATAAACACAAGGATCCTATCACTCATTCCAGCTTAAGCAGCTTTTCACTTCCATCTCTTCCAATTTGGTCTATTGCATTCGCTGCTCCCAATGTGGTGGTCTCTATATCGGAGAGACCAAACGCAGACTGGGTGATCGCTTTGCTGAGCATCTTCGGTCTGTGCGCATTCAGGACCCTGACCTTCCTGTTGCTTGCCATTTTAACAAAAGACCCTGCTCCCATGCCCACATGCCTGTTCTTGGCCTGCTGCAATGTCCCAGTGAAGCGCAATGCAAACTGGAGGAACACCTCATTTTCTGGTTAGGCATGCTGCAGCCTTACGGCCTGAACATCGAATTGTGGAGGCATTGATGGTATCTTTCAGGAATCGCTGGAGGCAGGGAGGGTCCCAGAGGATTGGAAAATGGCTAATGTAACACCCCTGTTTAAGAAGGGAGGGAGGCAGAAGACGAGAAATTATAGGCCAGTTAGCCTGACTTCGGTCGTAGGTAAGATTTTAGAGTCCATTATTAAAGATGAGATTGCAGAGTACTTGAAAGTTCATGATACAATAGGACTGAGTCAGCACTGCTTCGTGAAAATTAAAATGAAAATCGCTTATTGTCACAAGTAGGCTTCAAATGAAGTTACTGTGAAAAGCCCCTGGTCGCCATATTCCGGCGCCTGTTCGGGGAGGCTGTTACGGGAATCGAACCGTGCTGCTGGCCTGCCTCGGTCTGTTTTCAAAGCCAGCGATTTAGCCCTGTGCTAAACAGCCCCTAATATTCTCATGAGGTCATGTCTGCCAAATCTGTTAAGAGTTCTTTGAGGAGGTAACAATGAAGTTAGACAAAGGAGAACCAGTGGACGTGATCTATTTAGATTTCCAGAAGGACTTTGACTAGGTGCTGTATAGGAGGCTATAGCTAAGAGTCAATAGTGTTAAGGGTATTAAGAGCCCATGGTGTTAAGGGTAAGGTACTGAGGCAGGTTCCAAGCTTTCCTCGCCTCCCCCTGAGGGGACTACAGGATAAGGTGATGCCAAAAACGGGAGTTGGGGGGGGGGTTGGAGATATACAAGGAATTGATGGAGTGGGTAAGGGTACCAATTGGGGATGTGAAGAGGAAGTGGGAGGTAGAGTTGGGAAGGGTGGTTGAAGTCGGAATATGGGAAAAGACCTTGAGGAGAGTTAATTCATCCTCGTGTGCCGGGCTTAGCCTGATCTAGTTCAAGGTGGTTCATAGTGCTCATATAACTGTGGCCCGGATGAGTATGTTTTTCGAGGAAGTAGAGGATAGGTGTGGACGCTGTGGGGGAAGCCCGGTGAATCGTGCACATGTTCTGCGCATGTCCGAATTGAGGGGATTCTGGCTGAGATTTGCGGGTGTCATGTCAGAGGCCCTGGAAGGGAGGGTGACTCCAAGTCTGGAAATGGCAATATTTGGGGTATCGGAAGATCCAGGGTGGTGGTGGGAGGCCGATGTCCTGACCTTCTCCTCCCCGGTGGCCTGGAGACGGATTTTGCTGGGATGGAGGGACTCGGAGCCTCCAAAGTCAGGCGTATGGGTTAGTGACATGGCAGGGCTTCTCAGTCTGGAAAAAATTAAGGGGGGGGGGGGAGGAGGAAAAATGGGAGACATTGTAGTGTAAGACAAGGACAGGGAACTTGACATACGGGTAATCAGGAGATGGGGGGGTGGGGTGGATAATAGGGTATGTTATTTTAATGTGTGTTTCGGCCTGCTCGGTTGTTTGAGAAATATTAAATTGTTAAACTGAAAATTACAAATGCTTCAATAAAATATTTTCTAAAAAAACAAAAGGGTAAGGTACTGGCATGGATAGAGGATTGGCTGACTGGCAGAAGGCAGGGTGTGGGTATAAACGGGTATTTTTCAGGATGGCATCCGGTGACTAGTGGTGTGCCTCAGGAGTCGATGTTGGGACCACAACTTTTCATAATATACATTAACGATCTGGAAGAAGGAACTGAGGGCACTAAGTTTGCAGATGATACAAAGATAAGCAACGGGACAGGTAGTATTGAGGAAGCAGAGGGGCTGCAGAAGGACCTGGACAGGCCAGGAGAGTGGGCAAAGTAGTGTTGGATGGAATACAATGTGGAAAAGTGAGGTTCTGCACTTTGGGAGGAAGAATCGAGGTATTGACTATTTCCTAAATGGGAATCAGCTTAGTAAATCAGAAGCACAAAAGGACCTAGGTGTCGTAGTTCAAGATTCTCTTAAGGTTAACATGCAGATTCAGTTAGTTGACATAAATGCTAACACTGGGCTAGAATACAAGAGCAGGGATGTACTGAGGCTGTATAAAGCTCTAGTCAGACACTATTTGGAGTATTGGGAGCACTTTTGGGCCCCGTATTTAAGGCATGATGTGCTGCCCTTGGAAAGGGTCCAGAGGAGATACACAAGAATGATCCCTGGAATGAAGAACTTGTCACATGAGGAATGGTTGAGGACTCTGGGCCTGTTCATTTTGGAGGGGGATCTTATTGAAACTTGAGGATGCTGTGAGGCCTGGATAGATTGGACGTTGTGAGGATGTTTCCACTAGTAGGAAAAATTAGAATGCCTTATTGAATGGCAGAGCAGACTCAATGTGCCGAATGGCCTAATTCTGTTCCTATGTCTATGGTATCAAATGTTTTCTGAAAGTCCAGCATTGTCAGCGCTACCCTCATCTGCTGCCTGTGTCACCTCATCAAATAACTCTATTAAATTTGTCAAACATGACCTGCCCTTGACCAAGTCATGTTGACTGCCAAGTATTAACTTATTTTTTTCAAGTGTATATTTATCTTGTTTCCCACTATTTATGTGGGTGGCATGATAGCACAGTAGTTAACACTGTGGTTTCACAGCGCCAGAATCCCAGATTCGATTCCCGGCTTGGGTCACTGTCTGTACGGAGTCTGCACGTTCTCCCCGTATATGCGTGGGATTCCTCCGGGTGCTCCGGTTTCTTCCCACATCCAAAGATGTGCAGGTTAGGTGGATTGGCCATGCTAAATTGCCCCTAGTGTCCAAAAAAAGGTTAGGAGTGGTTACGGGGATGGGGTGGAAGTGTGGGGTGGCCTTTCCAAAGGTCGATGCAGGCTCGATGGGCCAAATGGCCTCCTTTAGCACGTTAGCACTGTAAATTCTATGTTCTATGAAGCTGACAGGTCTAGTTTCTTGCGTTACCCTTTGCCCCTTTCTTAAAGAAAGGCATCACATTTGCAATCCTCCAGACCCCTGGAACTAATCCTGTGTCCAGTCCCCTGGGACTAATCCCGTGTTCAGAGAGGCCTGGAAAATATCTGTCAGTGGCTCCGCAATTTGCTCCCTTAACCCATCTCCGCAATCTAGAATGCAACCCATCTGGGCCTGTCGACTTCTCTACCTGGAGTGCTGCCAGCCTTTCTTGCAACTCTTCTTTATTTATCACTATACTGCTCAGTTGCTCAACACCCACATTTTCAACTGGGCCATTGTAACCATCTTCTATTTTGGTAAAGACAGAAGCAAAGTACTCATTTAGTACTTAAGCCAAGCCCTCTACATCAGTGAGCAGCTTACCCTGCGTATCCCTTACCGGCCCCACTCTATCCTTCACTAATCTTTTACTATTAATATGTTTGAAGAACATTTTACTATTTGTTTTAATGCAGCATGCCATCCTTCCTCATGCTTCGTCTTGGCCTTCGTTATTTCAGTCTTGGCCTCTCCTGCATTTAAGATACTCTTCCTGATTTATAATTTTATTATTCCGGCATGTATCATATGCCTTTTCTTTCCCCTTATTTTCTCCTCAATAACCTTAGTCATCCAGGGTACTCTAGTTTTGGATGCCTTGTCTTTTTCTCATGGATATGTGTGTAGCTTGCACCCTATTCATTTCTCCTTTAAAAGTCTCCCATTTTCTATTCACCAAAATGTATTTCCAATCAGTCTGCTCCAGTTCAACTTTTAGATGCCAAAAATTTGCCATTTTCCACTCTGGGATCTTGATCCTTGACTGATTTTTAATCTTTTTCAACTTAATGTTGAACCTTATTATATATGATCGCTATTTTCCAACTGTTCCCCACTCTGATGTTCTCCACCCAGCCTGCTTAATTTCCTCAGGCCAGATCCAGCACTGCTTCCTCCCTGGTCAGACTCGAAATGTACTGTTCCAGAAAGTTCTCCTGCACACATCAGGAATTTCTATCCTTCCGTGCCCCACACTGTACCCTTCTCCCAGTCTACTTTAGGATAATTGAAATCCCCAACTAAACCAACCCTAATTGTCCTGCAGTTTTCCATAACCTTCCTACTCTTCACAATTTGGAGGTATAATAAAACCCACTGAGGTAACTGCTCCTTTCCTGTTTCTCACTTCCAACCACATAGATTCTGATTCAGGAACTGCATCTCGTTCAAGGACTTGATACTATCTTTGACCAAGACTGCCGGGATGTTAAGTATCCAGTCCTGTTCTGTCTTGAGCTATGTTTCTGTCCATGCTACTATGTCATATCCCGCAGAGCAATTTCTGTTTCCAGTTTCCCAAGTTTGTTCACTATACTCTTGTGGAAAACCTTGTCCATCTCTTTCTTGCCCTTTTACGGCGACCATTTCTTTGTTCACTGTCAACAAAATCAAAACAACTCCCTTCCACCATCCTTCAAACCATGCATTTGCCTCCCTCATCTGCCTTTGCCTGACTGGTGTAGCTCGTGACACAGGTAGTATTTCTGAGATTACTACCCTGGAAGTTCTTTTCAACCTACTCCCTCCCTAACTCCTGAAACTGGTCCAGCAAGACTTCCAAGCTGTACCTCCCTATGTTGTTGGTTCCCACATGAACCACACCCTCTGGTTGTTCACCCTCCCTTTCCAGAAGTTTGTCCAGCTAATCAGTTTTGTCCTGAACCCTTGTGCCTGGGCGGCAACAACTCACGATCTCTGCTACAAACTACACTGTCTATCCCTCAAATTATTGAGTCTCCCACTACCACCTTTCTAATCTGCCTACCAGCCTCCCTCGCTTTTCCCAGTGGAGACTCTGGCATCAGGGTACTGTGCTTTTCCTTCTTGCCATCTACCCCTGACTCAGTCATGTTGCTTACTTCATAGGCATTAAAGATTTCATACCTGTTAGACAAGTTGAGGAGTTCTGTGTTTCCTGGATCTGCTGTCTTTTTTCCTTTTGCCGAATGGTCACCCACTCTCCTATCCATACACTCCTTTGACCACCCTCTCGATACGACTGTTCCATAAATCTCTCCCTGTTGTGTGGTGCACAGTGAAGAGAGTTGCTCCAAATCAGCCCCATATTGTTCAAGGACTGCTGCTGTCTGGTACTTCATGAAGCTGTGACTGTCCTGAATGTCATGTGGATCCAAAACCTCCTTATCTTGAATGCCATACACATCACAAGCAAGAACTGTTGTAGAACCCATTTGTTTTACTTGGGTCCTACAGGGAAGGAAAACTGCTGATCCAACTTGTTATGTGTTTTAGGCACCCAGAGAACTTTTCCACAGACCAATCAAGCAGAAACATAACTGATGCTCAGAGTCATACCTTTCAGCCAATATCTCACACCTCCGCCTGGAAGTAGGCATCACCGCTTGAGTGCAATATCACAGCATATACTCCATGGGAACTTCAATATCCATCACTAAGAGTGGTATGGTAGCATCACTGCTAATTGACTGGACCACGGTGTGTGTGAGAAACAATGTGAGAAAAAAATCCCAATTCATCAATCTACTGGTGTTGGATGCATCTGTCCATGACATGGTAGGAGTGACCATTGCATATGCTTGTGCAGATAAAGCCCCATCTTCACACTGAGGAAACTTTTGTCTTGTGTGGCCCTACCACCAGGCTAAATGGAATAGATTTAGGACCAATCTGGTGGTTTAAATGGGACATGTGTGTGCCGCCAGCAGTGTTTTAGGACCAGAATTGGAGGAATGCAGTTTATCTAACTCCACTATACCATAGGACACACCGTTAGTTTAAAAGTTTCATTCACTCACCAAAATAGCTAATTGTTTACCATTAGATGCAGAATAAAAGATACTTCAACCAGGCTTCTTTCAATACATTCAGAATGATTTATTTATTTATTATAAAACAAAGCATTTTTTAAGCAAGTTGCAAGAACTGGTTAACGTTTTATTGTAATCTGGAATTATAACTAATCCTTTTAAAATATTTCCCAGCGTGCACACCAAAAAAGGACAAACTAGTAGAGTCTCTACAGAGATGGGTAAAGATAAGAAAATGGTAAAATTCACAGGGTATTGACGGTTAATCTGGTGTCCCTCGTGTGAAGCTGGTCGTATTTGTTGTTGGGACATTTTTTCCAAAGCAGCCACAGTGTGGCTGAAAATAGGGCTGGATCATTCCTCCTGGTCACTATTAGGCAGACAGGTTGTACTCCGGTGAGGATTCTCTGGCTGTGGGTCAATAACCACACAAAATTTCATGGCAGGCAGGGAGAGAGCCACTTGGGGCAGGCTTTCCTTATCAGCTTATTCCTCAAAAGATGATTCAAAAAACAAGAAGTCCAAAAATTAAGGCTTGTCTGTCATGTGATTTCTAGCAAGTCACGATCCCTTTATCAACATTTTCCCCCATTCATTAATAGGATTGTAGTTACCCCTCAAGTGGATGGCACAGTGGTTAGTACTGCCGGGTTCGATTCCAGCTTCAGGTGACTGTGTGGAGTTTGCAATTTCTCCTGGTGTCTGCATTGGGTTTCCTCCGGGTGCTCTGGTTTCCTGCCACGGTCCAAAGATGTGCAGGGTAGGTGGATTGGCCATGCTAAATTGCCTCCTTACAGTCCAAAAGGTTAGGTGAGGTTACAGCGTTGTGGGGGCCTGGGTGGTGTGCTCTTTCTCAGGACTCAATCCTTGCTGGTCAGGTGATTTCTTGGAAAAGACATGTTTGTTGTAAGTTAGGGGACGCATGGTGGCGCAGTGGTTAGCACTGCCGCCTCACGGCACCGATGAGCCGGGTTCAATTCCGATCCCGGGTCACTGTCCGTGTGGAGTTTGCACATTCCCCCCGTGTCTGCGTGGGTCTCACTCCCACAACCCAAAGATGTGCAGGGTAGGTGGATTGGCCACGCTAAATTGCCCCTTAATTTGGGAAAAAAAGAATTGAGTACTCTTTTAAAAAACATTTTTTAAACGTTGACAGTTCCAAGGTGAACTTGTGACCTTCATTTTTATTTTAAAATAATATCTGCGACAACATCCAAGTATCTAGATAACATATTGTCTCCATGTTCCAAAAGACAAAATTTGGGTGGGATTTTCTTCCCTGCCGCTAAGATCACGAATCCTGATTGGATGGTGAATCATACATCCGGCCAAAACTGGATCGGTCCCAGGCAGTAGGCCTATCTCTCCTCCTCCTCCTCCCCCCCCCCCCCCCCCCCCAACCCGGCTGTAGCGGACAAATGAGTGAGAATTTCACCGAAACGCATTAGGAGGACTCACAGTAGATTTTAACATAAATTGCCAGCTATCCTTTTTCAAGAACTTCTGACCCTGCATTAACTTGCATCTATGTGAGAAATGTTGGAAAATTGCTTCCTGATGTTGGAAAATTGCTTTCTTGTGTATGTCCTCTCACCAGTTGACTGATGAATGTTTTTATGTTCTTTCATCCAGAAAGCACGGTAGCATTGTGGATAGCACAATTGCTTCACAGCTCCAGGGTCCCAGGTTCGATTTTGGCTTGGGTCATGGTCTGTGTGGAGTCTGCACATCCTCCCCGTGTGTGCGTGGGTTTCCTCCGGGTGCTCCGGTTTCCTCCCACAGTCCAAAGATGTGCAGGTTAGGTGGATTGGCCATGATAAATTGCCCTTAGTGTCCAAAATTGCCCTTAGTATTGGGTGGGGTTACTGGGTTATGGGGATAGAATGGAGGTGTTGACCTTGGGTCGGGTGCTGTTTCCAAGAGCTGGTGCAGACTCGATGGGCCGAATGGCCTCCTTCTGCACTAAATTCTATGATAATCTTCCCAGCCAGCAGACCTTGCAAACAGCCGATTTGCATTGATTTGAATGAAATTAACGTGCTGGAAGCCCAAATCTCCGCCTGAGATTTTTTTTCTTAAAATTTAAGAGCACCCAATTCATTTTTCCAATTAAGGGTCAATTTAGCACGTCCAATCCCCCTACCCTGCACATCTTTGGGATGTGGGGGCAAAACACAGACAAACACAGGGAGAATGTGCAAACTCCACACGGGCAGTGACCCAGAGCCGGAATCGAACCTGGGATCTTGGTGCCGTGAGGCAACAATGCTAACCACTGCGCCACCGTATTGTCCACATCCCAGTCTGAGCTGAACTTATGTGTCGCCCGTGTCCTCTGCAGTGCATCCTGAGCTGTGAAGAGCATAGAGAGTCATGGCTATTTGAGCACTCATCTCTGATATCCCCCTCAGAGGTGAAGCCGCCAGGATCAGATTTATGTCTATTGTAAATGACACCCGGCGCACAGTGAATATTCTGTGAGGGGTGAAGATCTGGAGAGAGTGCTCTCTAATGTCATGATAATGTTTCCAAGGCTTGTGCAGCGCGATTCGCACTAATGCACTGGCAGGAGGGGGTGGAGACGGAAGCCCCTTCTAGATGAGGGGTTGGGGGTGATCCCTTTGTCCGGGGAAGGGGAGGTGTGCTTGTCCTTGGACCCTGGGATCGTGTGCTTGCCCCTGGACCCTGGCCTAACTGCAGAAAAACCAGTGTGTTCGGCACTATGCATATTTTTGCATAATAAAGCCATGAGAATCTCGCCCCACAAATTTGCTAGCACTAGTGGGACTCCATCCCAATTCTCTGCTGCCAGGAGTACTTATAGCCGGAACAGCAAATTTCAGCCATAATTTTGAAAGGGATGATTCAAACAAAGATGTGCAGGTTAGGTGGATTAGCCATGCAAAATTTCCCCTTGGTGTCCAAAAGGTTAGGTGAGATTCCTGGGATAGGGTGGCGGTGTGGGCTTAAGTAGGGTGCTCTTTTTAAGGGCCAGGCGCAGACTTGATGGTCCGAATGGCCTGCACTGTAGGGTTTCTATTCTAATAAGCAGCAGAATTGTATTCTGCTACTATCTAACCGCACGGCATGGCAAATCCGACGCTGTACCATTATCATCATGCCAGGAGATCAAACCTGCTTCTATGTGAAGTGTCCTGCCAAATCCAGTTGTGAAATGTGGGGGGCAATTAAACAACTAATGGTCTGAAGAGGCTCCATGAATATCCCCATCCTGAATGATGACAGAATCCAACATATCTGCAATAGACCAGGTAGACGCGTTTGCAATGTTCTTCAGCCAAAAGTGTTGAGTTAATGACCAATCTCAACTTCCTGAGGTTTCAAACAATTCAATTCACTCCACAAAGAAAGACTGTCCGAGCTGCAAAAAAGGCTTTGAGCCTTGACAGCTTCCCAGCTTCAGTGCTGAAGACTTCTGCTCCAAAACTAGCTGTATCTTTAGCTAATACTGGCAGCTACTTGACAAAGGTACCTGAAAATTATCCAGGTATGTCCTGTCCACAAAAAGCAGGACAAATCTAATCCAACTGTGCCATTAGTTTTATGATCCCCACGTGTCTCCGTATACCAAATAACAAATTTCCCAAATGAAAAAATGCTGAACAACATTGCTCCTGTAACATTCTTTTACAATAATTCTGACTTATGTTAATTACATGTAAATTAACAGGCAAGTCACCGTCAGTACGAGCTATAAATTACTTTTCCAACAGTCTACTCTGTAGAGTTCCAGTTTCAGCCACAAAGCTTTTCCAGGCTTGAATCCTGCTGGAGCTGAATTCCAGTCCCTTTCCTTCAAGGGCTTCGCTGATTCTCCACAGGAAGTGGTTTCTGCAAAACTGTGTTCTGCCTTTGATGCACTGGCATATTTATTTCCAGAACCATCTCAAGCCTCAGTTCCTGTCAGTCCTGGCAGCATGGATCTACCGGAACTGCAGTTACCCCCACATGGTATGATTTTTAGCATTCAACCACTCGGAAGTGAAAAAATATAGCGGCAGAAGTCCTAAACATGCCTTTGTTCTGCCCCCCAGCTCGTCCCTTTCTCTTCATCTGATTGCTGTACAGTCTCAGTATCCTAACCTTCCTGTAGAACCGGGGAGAATGTGCAAACTCCACACAGTCACCCAAGTCCAGAATCAAACCCAGATCCCTGGAGCTGCGAGGCAGCAGTGCTAACCATTGTGGCACCGTGCTGCCAACCAGCAGGAAAATGTATAGCGGAACAAATTTGCAAGGAAATTACAGATGTTCAAAAACTATAGAGTGGTTATTTAACTTTGTTTATCCTAATGGGCAGAGTCAATGGGATACATGGCTGGCGCTGGCTGAAAATATAATGAGGAGCAAAAAAATCGGTTTCCTTATGTTGAGACACCAGGGTCGGGATTCCCCATCGCAATGTTCATGATGAGATGAGGGGGGGGAGATGTATTTCCTGCTGGAGCACGGCAGGAACCCATTTTGCATCTCATGTATGCTCATTAAAACCCCAAGAGACCGGAATCATGCACATTTCTCCGTCTTGCCAGCGTGGATTTGAAATTGTTCCGTTACCCTACTACATTTGTGGTATGAGGGAGGATGTGAAAAACCTAACTTACAGTCGAATCTGGCTAGACCACGAGCTGACCACAGGTATCGTGCACATGGAAGATGTGGAGGAGATGGGGGTGGAGGACATGAGGGTGGGTCCAGAGGAGACAAAGAGGGTGTGGGTGGAATACATGAAGGGTGCACTTGTCCCCAGGAGAAGAAGATGGGGACTGGTTGAGAAGAAAGGTGAGAGGGGAGAATCCGGATGGGCATACGAATGGTGACTTGGGGGAGGGGGGAGTGGTTATGGTCAAATTCCCGATGTCAGGGTCCAAGGTGAAGAGGAGGACAATAGTGATGGGAGGAGAGTAAACGATGGTGTCTGACATCATCCACGCATCGCCCTGAGACAAAGCCAGCTGCAAACTGAGACAATGTCCTCGGCTTCCAACTACAAAACATCGAGGTGGGGGGAGGGCCTTCTCGTGTGGGTGGAAAATGAAGGTCAGCATGACCGCCAACTGAAGGGAAACTCTTAATAATCAGGTGGAGCCTGTATGAGACCTCTTTGTCTTGCAAATCCTCACTTTAATAAGGACACCGGGGGGGGGGGGGGTTACACACTGAGTAAAATAAAGAACTTTGATTGATTTACAATTTCCAGTAGATACATTTCCCAGTAGATCCCGTCCATGTCTCCTCTGGCCTGCCTTACTGGCCAACCTTTTATGGAATTATCCCGCCCCTCAGCGGGGGAGCTCGTACTCTGCGAGAACCACGGGGAAGATAATCATTCCCACCCCGTAAGTCCCATCCCGTGCAGGATATTCCACTCACTGTCCTGTAAAGGCCACACAGCAGCAGCTGGGGTCTTGGAGGATCTCAGTACTACGAGATCCCAGCAAGATGTAAGCTGCCGTTCACTTTGAGCCATTTACCATCAGCACCAGGCAGACTTAGGGAAGGAGGCAGGGCGAGGAATGTCTACACGGGGTTTGGAGGTGGATGGCAGCCAAGCCGTGACTGCAAACCTCCATCCTCCTGAGGGAATAGACCTGGTGTGACAAGAGCTCATATGGTTAGTCTTTCCATTGTAACAAGACCTTTCCATAGAGTCTTGAAGACATGTGGAATAGTGTGAGTGGGAGGCCCCTTGCAAATGGCAGTCCCCTGGAGATCCAGCCTGCTTTCAGTCTCCTGTCCAAGGGCAGGTGTAGCCTTCTCAGCCTGAGGAGCTGTAACTGATAGGATTATAGGGAGTGGAGATTAGGGTGCCCTTGGCGCACCTCTGGGGCGTCTGGCTGACACTCCTCCTCCCTTTGGGTGCCTCAGGACCCCTCCCTGACTCCTTGAGGAAAAGAGGTACAGTGAAGGAGTTCAAGGTGCCTTGTCCCCCTCTTGTGTAGCCACTGCAAAAGCTCAACCATGGCTTGAGCAATAGAGTGCAAGTCCAAGTGCATCTCTAGCAGAAACCAGTCATTTGCTGCTCCATGTCCTCCATGGCGTCCACAATCCGCCCCATGGAACTACAATGTACTCTTATGTCATAGCCACATCATCAGAGAGCACATGGACGGACTTGTCCGCCTCACAAGCCATTTCATCGAGGGCCTCTGAAATATCTGCTTTATGTTGTGTCTCGTTGATGCTCCAGCATCCTCAACTTGGCTATTTCCAGAAGCCGGTCATCTGACCCAGATTTACCAGAGGCCCCTTCTCCAGCATTTCTCCGAGTGCCAGGAATCTTTGCTGTCACTGCCTCCTTCTGCTGTGTTATTGTGTCTGTGAGGTGACTACCAGAGTGTGCTTCTGAGCTTAAACTAGATATATGACCCATTGAGGTGTGTATCTCTTGGCTGGTGGAGGGCGCAGGTGAATGTTGTGGTGGCTGTTATAGGCGTGAAGTCATCCTCGTCCTCCAAGGTTTCCTGGAGGCTGGGGCTTACTTCAGGTTTGGGGGCTAGCCTCACCCTTTTCCTGCTGGCACCTAGAATGGAGAGAAGAGAAAATGAGTTGACACCCTAGGCTGGCTCAAACTTGGAAAATCAAGGTGATTGATGAGTGCTGAGGTTCTCTGGATTATGCATGCATTCTCACTAGATGCTTGGGGGAGGCTGACCTGGCTGTCATCACAGGCACAGTCATGCTCCTCTCCTGCCCCATCAGCAGCCTGCCCCATCAGCCTGCTGTTCAAGTGGATTGAGGCATCCAAGCTCAGGATTCAATTTGCTCCGCCTCCCTCCTGTTGTGTTTCTCATGCATTAATAGATAGATTGTGAGCACATATGTAGTGGGTTGCAGGCTGTTAACTCTGGCTGTTAACTGACCATGTGCAAGGCCTACATGAGAAGTATGATGGAATACTCTTCACTTGCCTGGATGAGTGCAGCTTCAACATTTAGGAAGCTGGACAACACCCAGAACAAAGCAGCTTGCTCAACTGACATCCCATCCAGCACCCTCAACATTCAGTTCCTCCACCACCAAGGCAGAGGTGCGGCAGCGTGCACCATGTACAAGATGCACTGCAGCAAGTCACCGAGTCTCCTTCAACAGAACCCTCCAGCCCCTTAGAGTTCTACCAGATAGAAGGACAAAGGGCAGCAGACGCATGGGAACAGCACCACCTGCAAGTTGCCCTGCACTCCATCCCATGGCTGCGCCTTCACTGTTGGTGGGTGAAGATCCTGCAGTTGCCTCGCGAACAGCACAACACATGGACTACAGAGATTCAATAAGACATTAGCCTTGTCAAGGGAGTTTAGAGATAGGCAAAATAAATGCTGACCTTGCCAATGTTGCCGAGGTCCCATGAGAGAAACAGAAATGAGAGATGATGTGTTGGCAGTGTAGAAGGTTCCTTTACCCGAGCAATGTGGATTAGATCATTGACCCGTTTCCTGCACGGCACGGCGGTTCTCCTCTGAACTCCAATGGTGCTGACCACCCTGGCGACCGCTTCCCAGAGCACAGTGGTCAGCTGGGATTGTCTCCTGCAGCCATTCCCGGGAAAGAGGATGTCCCACCTTTCCTGTACTGCCTCGAGGAGATGTTCTGGAGATGCACTGTTGAGTGGGGAGCCACAGCTTGTTGTCTTCTTCTACTCATCCTTCATCGCATCAGTGAAGGCCTGTCCGGGTGCCCGACTTCCTGCCTGCCCCGCCACATGGCTCAATGTGAAACATGAGCATTCAACGCTGAACATTGGGCTGCATTTAAAAGGGTAATAATAATTATGCTACAGTAGACAGAGACAGAGCCAGACAAAGATTAACAGAAAGCATGCGTATGACAGAAGACAGTTTCTTACTACAAATGAGAATCAGCTAGGAGGTTCAGAGGGTTTCAGCTGAACTCGCAGGTGAGACCGGCTCCTCCGAGATTAGGGCACCATTTTGAAAGGGCACCCCAATCTCTAAATGAGCTTGAGAGTCCCCCGCACCCATGGGCCATGTCACCCTCCGCACATATGGACATTACCCCACCTCCCACCCCCACCCAAGTGAGGACATCCTCCTATGGGGTCGCTGAGGGCCCCCACTTTTCAGCCTCCCCAGCCCCATTTCAGGACCACTCTTTCCGGACTACCACCCTTTGCCCCCAACCTTTATGAGGCCTCTTCATACCCGCACTTCACACCCCCACCCTTCATAACTTCCCTCCCCACACCCCTTTACATGGAAATGGCCCCCCTCAGACCCGACCCTTGGCAGTGCCACTCTGGCACTACAACCCAGGCACCTGCCAGTGCCACCTGGGCCCCTTGGCATTGCCAGGATGGCAGTCCCAAGGTGCCTTGGTACCATCAGGAAAGCCAGGGTGCCACCCTGCCCTGTCCCCCACCACCTAGGGGTCTCCAATGGCCTGGGAGACCCCGCCGTTGTCCTTATACCTGGTCCATGTTTGTGTGGACCAGTATTAAACAGCACCCGGTCGAGGCATCACTGGGTAGGCCGTCAGTTCGCGGGTGCCAGGAGAGACTGATGGCTCATTTAAATATGCTGATCTGCATCTCACCCCGAGCAGGCGAGATCCAAATTGGCACGTCTCACGAGGTTCAGTTGAATCTTGCAGGACGCCTCGAGCATCACGAATCTCGCGAGACACCTCTCACGAGATTAAACGGATTCTTCGCGACACAAAGTCGGGCTCGACAAGGCCACTAAATCGTGCTCCACACCTCTGTCTTAAATGAGTAATTATTTTTTTAAATTATTAGTTCTAGATTCTCCAACCAGAGGAAATATCTTCTCCACAACCACCATGTCGATACCCCTCAGATCTTAAAGGTTTTGATCAAGTCACCCCTTACTCTTCTAAACTCTGATGGCTATGAACCTAACCTCTCCAACCTCTCCTCGTAAGACCCTGCCATTAACAGATTGACTGCCAACATAAAATAGAACCCATAAATCTTTTTTTTTAGGCATATAAATCATAAAAAGGGTGGTAAAAGGAGTAGGACTGATTAGGGATCAGAAAGGGGTTTTATGTATGGAACAGTGAGCATGGCTGAGGCATGGCTATCTTTGCATCTATCTTTATCAGGTGATATGGAACCAGACCCTGAATTGTTTCACAATGAACACCGCGATCAATAACCTTAGTGTACAACAGAAAATCAGGCAGTAGTGATAGGAAATTACTCTCTCTTTTGTCAAGTCTAAACCTGGCCTGTCCCTTGGTCTTTCAGGCGGTGATGTATTTCCAGTATTTCTGCTGTTTAATGTTTCCAACATTTATAAGAACATAAGAACTAGGAGCAGGAGTAGACAATCTGGCCCCTCGAGCCTGCTCCACCATTCAATGAGATCATGGCTGATCTTTTGTGGACTCAGCTCCACTTTCCGGCCCAAACACCATAACCCTTAATCCCTTTATTCTTCAAAAAACTATCTATCTTTATCTTAAAAACATTTAATGAATGAGCCTCTACTGCTTCACTGGGCAAGGAATTCCATAGATTCACAACCCTTTGGGTGAAGAAGTTCCTCCTAAACTCAGTCCTAAATCTACTTCCCCTTATTTTGAGGCTATGCCCCCTAGTTCTGCTTTCACCCACCAGTGGAAACAACCTGCCCGCATCTATCCTATCTATTCCCTTCATAATCTTATATGTTTCTATAAGATACCCCCTCATCCTTCTAAATTCCAACGAGTACAGTCCCAGTCTACTCAACCTCTCCTCGTAATCCAACCCCTTCAGCTCTGGGATTAACCTAGTGAATCTCCTCTGCACACCCTCCAGTGCCAACACGTCCTTTCTCAAGTAAGGAGACCAAAACTGAACACAATACTCTAGGTGTGGCCTCACTAACACCTTATACAATTGCAGCAGAACCTCCCTAGTCTTAAACTCCATCCCTCTAGCAATGAAGGACAAAATTCCATTTGCCTTCTTAATCACCTGTTGCACCTGAAAACCAACTTTTTGCGACTCACGCACTAGCACACCCAGGTCTCTCTGCACAGCAGCATGTTTTAATATTTTATCATTTAAATAATAATCCCTTTTGCTGTTATTCCTACCAAAATGGATAACCTCACATTTGTCAACATTGTTTTCCATCTGCCAGACCCTAGCCCATTCACTTAGCCTATCCAAATCCCTCTGCAGACTTCCAGTATCCTCTGCACTTTTTGCTTTACCACTTATCTTAGTGTCGTCTGCAAACTTGGACACATTGCCCTTGGTCCCCAACTCCAAATCATCTATGTAAGTTGTGAACAGTTGTGGGCCCAACACTGATCCCTGAGGGACACCACTAGCTACTGATTGCCAACCAGAGAAACACCCATTTATCCCCACTCTTTGCTTTCTATTAATTAACCAATCCTCTATCCATGCTACTACTTTCCCCTTAATGCCATGCATCTTTATCTTATGCAACAACCTTTTGTGTGGCACCTTGTCAAAGGCTTTCTGGAAATCCAGATATACCACATCCATTGGCTCCCCGTTATCTACTGCACTGTTAATGTCCTCAAAAAATTCCACTAAATTAGTTAGGCACGACCTGCCCTTTATGAACCCATGCTGCGTCTGTCCAATGGGACAATTTCCATCCAGATGCCTCGCTATTTCTTCCTTGATGATAGATTCCAGCATCTTCCCTACTACCGAAGTTAAGCTCACTGGCCTATAATTACCCGCTTTCTGCCTACCTCCTTTTTTAAACAGTGGTGTCACGTTTGCTAATTTCCAATCCGCCAGGACCACCCCAGAGTCTAGTGAATTTTGGTAAATTATCACTAGTGCATTTGCAGTTATCTTTTTATGTTTTGTGTTAGAAATTTCTTTGGCTTGGATTAAACAGCTGTCCTGAACTTCATTGGGATTTGGTATTGATATCGCCTAGAAAAAGTATGACTCCTGATAAAATAAGAAAGAGGCCAAGAAAGGCAGAATTTAGAAAATAAATGAATCTGAAAAACAGAGAATTATGGCTCCACTTGGTAACTTTAATGAAAATGTTAGCTTACATACAAATAGGTGATGATCCTCAACAGCAAGCATAAAAATGTAATGCAAGAGGAAACAGCTGTAAATCACACAAAATAAAGGCAGCTACTGAAATCCTCAATTTAAAGCATCTATGTTAAAGAATCAATCATTCAAGCTCGTTAAAATAATCTTGCACACCTCAAAGCAAAGATGAGAGGGTGGAAACCTTTCCTTTTAGGAAGAGGTAGAAAGAAAAAGGTGGTGGAGTTGCATTGTTGATTAAAGAAGATATTAACACAATAGTCAGGAAAGACATCAGACAATGTGGAATCTGTATAGGTCTAATTAAGAAACACCAAGAGGCAAAATACATTTATAGGGGTGTTATACAGACCACCAAACTGCAGTAGTAATGTTGGGAATAGCATTAGACAGGAAATCAGAGATGCAATGTTGTATTGGGACATCTGCGATTACATACATAGATACATAGAAGATAGGAGCAGGAGGAGGCCTTTTGGCCCTTGGAGCCTGCTCCGCCATTCATCACAATCATAGCTGATCATCCAACTCAATAGCCTAATCCTGCTTTCTCCCCACAGTCTTTGATCCCATTCGCCCCAAGTGCTATATCCAGCCACCTCTTGAACATATTCAAAGTTTTAACTGGTATCTTTCATCTGCATATAGATTGCTGAGTCAAATTAGTCACTACAATAGAGGAGGAATTTCTGGAATATGTACAGGATGGTTTTCTGGAAAAATACATTGAGAAACCAACAAGGAATAGGCCATCTTAGACTTGGTGTTGTGCAATTTGAAATGATTAGTTTGGCAATCTAATTATGAGAGAACCCTTGGGGATGAGTGACCATAATATGGTAGAATTCTTTATCATGGTGGGTAGTGAGGTTGATTCTGAGTCCAGGGTCCTGCATCTCAATAAAGGTAACTATAATGGTATGAGGCATGAGTTGGTTATGATGGACTGGGAAACATTACTGAAAGGAAGGACACGGGGCAGGCAATTGCCGGCATTCAATGAATGAATAGGCAAACTCCAAAAGTTGTTTCTTCCTATTTGGCGCAAGAGTAAAAAGGGAACTATTAGAACGAAAAAGCAATAGACCTGAGAATTGGGAACACTTTAAAATTCAGCAAAGGCAGACCTAGGGATAGATTAAGAAGAGGAAAATACTATATGAAAGTAAGCTAGCAGGAAACATAAAAACTGACTGTAAATGTTTCTATAGCTGTGTAAAGAGGAAAAGATTGACAAAAGCTAAAGTAGTTTATAGTCAGAAACGGGGGAATTCATAACAGGGAACAAAGAAATGGCTAGGAACCAAATTCGTGCTTTGCTTCTGTCTTCATAAAGGAAGGCGTGAATAATGTACTGCAGGTTCTGAGAAACACAAGTTTTAGTGAGCAGCTGAAGGAAATCAGTATTAGTAGAGAAATGGTTTTGCGGAAATTAATGGGATTGAAGGTGGATAAATCTCCAGTGTCTGATAATCTTCATCCCAGAGTACATAATGAAGTGGCCCTAGAAATAGTAGATTCATTGGTGGTCATTTTCCAAAATTCTTTGGACTCTGGAATGGTTCCTACAGATTGGAGGGCAGCTAATATAAGCCTGTTATTCAAAAAGGGAGGTAGAGAGTAAATAGGGAACTATAGACCAGTGAACCTAACGTCGGTAATGTGGAAGTTGCTAGAGATCATTATCAAGTATTTCATAGCACAGCATTTGGAAAACAGTGGTGTAATCAGACAAAGTCAGAATGGATTTACGAAAGGCACATCATGCTTGATGGAATTCTTTGAAGATGTAACTAGTAGAGTTGACCAGGGAGAACCGGTGGATGTGGTTTATTTAGACTTTCAGAAGGCTTTCGACAAGGTCTCATGTAGCAGATTACTATGTAGTTAAAGCGCATGGGTAGTATCTTGAGATGAATCGAAAGCTGGTTGCCAGACAGGAAGCAAAGTGTTGAAATAAATGGGTCTTTTACTGATTGGCAGGCAGTGACGATTTGGGTGATGAGATCTACCATGCGGATTTAGTGAAGTCTTGCGACACTAAAACTCAGTAGAAATTGGAGTTAAACTTCTCGGATGCAAACAAGAATCTTTATTGCCTCTATTACAATTGATTACAATTGAGATAAACTTAAATCTATTCTCAATAAAGTCCGGCTAGCAAAAGGACTTAAAGAAAAGTAACTTATAAACTTTAAAAATAATACAGAAATGGTTTCTTGCTTACGGCAAGAGTTGGAGTGGAAAAGTGAAAATATGAAAATAAGGATAGCGAGTAGTTAGACCAATGTATAGGATGATCCTGGATAAAGATGGCCGTATGGACCATCATGTTTAAAGAGATTTATCAGTTTGGAGCCATCTGACTACACCTCTATGTCGTCCTAATTGGTTTGGGTGGGAATCAAATACATTTGATTCGATGGTTAACTGTCAATCCTTAATGTGCAACATAAGTTCTGAATGTTTCATGTTTGAATATTTGTGTATGTTATGGAATGTGATTCTATGCTTTTATCAAGACTGGTTTCTACTGGTTTTCTGCTGACTTTGCTTTATCCACATTCTGGATAATGGTGCCTTCATATTGCTATGGTGCTTACTTGGCCTTGATCTGATTACTGGTACAGCTCATTTCTTAATGTCAAACTGTCTTTGAAAATATGTTTATTAGAACAATAGCTTTTTCATCTTGCTTAGTGAAAATGTTTTTATCTCCAATTAGTTTGTGCATGTGTCAGGCTTTTTGTGCCTCTATTGAAGCTATGTGTTTTGTCATGACCCGAGGTTATGAGTGCTGAAATCCTCATTTTAAAATGGATATTAAAAGTGGGTCTTAATATTTATATTAAAATAGCCTTTTTACCTATTAGATCTATCAGGAAATAGTTGATTCTATCAAGGTGTAGCCATCTGGGATGGCCACTTCCAGAATACAAAATGGATGATCGCAATGACTGTAGGGAACTATGGACAATGTTAAGAATGCAAGCAGGCACAGAGCCTGTATGCATGTTGAAGAAACAGCTCCCAGACGGGACTGAAACTGTAGGGCAATTAACATATTGATGGCCCAACTCGGGGAACAAAGGAAAGACACTCAAGCAACCGATCTAGCTCCAGACATCGCGCCGCCAATTCCCCAAACCGAAAGCGTAAACAAAGCAAGGCCAAAGGCCACATAGGACCCTCCCAGCCATCAGGGCACCCACCCCTTTATTGGTCAAGGTCAATACGAGTGATCAAGGTGCGGCCCAATTAATTGGGGCCAAGTTCAAGGCCCACCCAAAAGCGCGCGAAGCCCCTTCGGGTATAAGAAGAAGGCCCCGAGAGAGAATCGCTCTCTTGGATTTGGCTCTCAAAGCGGAGAGACCCATCCACCAACTGCACCAGAGGCAAGTAAGTCCAAGGTCAACACTCACTACCAGACAGACGACCTTAGCTGTTCTCCTGTACCACTTCGAACCCAGCAGCCTCAGATCCGAACAACGGCCATTGTTCCTCTGGATGAGTGGGCACCCGAAGCTAAGTATAGGCATTAACATTAGAGATAGTTTAGTTTGTAGTACTTTGTGCATGAGTAGATATTACTGTGTGTGTAAATAAATAGCATTGACTTTGAACTAACTAACTGGTGTATTGGCTCTTTGATCAGTATTCGGGTTTGAACCTTATGGCAGTATCGAGAGATACCTGGCGACTCTAAAGTAAACATAATTAGGATTAAGGAAGGCGGCCATATTGACCGCCATATTCAGAACCAGAGAAACAGAGCAACAAAGGGTACTGTAGAGATCTGTGCTAGGACCCCAGCTGTTCACATTATATATCAATTATTTTCACAAGGGAACTAAATGTATTATCTCCAAATTTGCAGATGATACAGAGTTGGATGGGAGGGTGAGCTGTGAGGAGGATGCAGAGATGGTTCAGAGGGATTTGGACAGGCTAAATGAGTGGGCATATACATGGCAGATGTAGTATTATGCGGATAAATGTGAGGTTATCCACTTCGATAGCAAAAATAGGAAGACAGATTATTATTTGAATGGGTGTAAATTGAGAGGTGGATACTCAGTGAGATCTTGGAGACCTCGTGCATCAATCACTGAAAGTAAGGACGTAGGTACAGCAGGCAGTGAGAAGATTTGAGTACAGGAATAGAAAAGTTTTACTGCATTTGTATAGGGCATTGGTGAGGCCACACCTGGAATATTGTGTGCAGTTTTGATGTCCTTATCTGAGGAAGAATGTTCTTGTTATGGAGGAAGTGTAGCAAAGGTTTACCAGGCTGATGGCGGGGCTGTCATATGAGGAGAGAATAAATCGGTTAGGATTATATTCTCTGGAATTTAGAAGAGTGAGAGGGGATCTCATAGAAACTTAGAAAATACGAACAGAATTAGACAGGGTAGATTCAGAAAGAATGTTCCAGATGGTGGGGAGTCCATAACTAGGGGTCATTGTTTGAAGATAAGGGGTAAACCTTTTAGGACTGAGCTGACACCCAGAGAGTGGTGAATCTGTGGAATTCACTATCACAGAAGGTAGTTGAGGCCAAAACGGTGTGTAATTTCAAGAAGGAATTAGATATAGCTAAAGGGATCAAGGAATATGAGGAGAAGGCAGGACCTGGGTATTGAATTTGATGATCAGCCATGATCCTAATGAATGGCGGAGCAGGCTCGAAGGGCCGAATGGCCTCCTCCTACTTATATTTTCTATGTACATTTCTATGTATGAAAGAAAAAAAGCTCAGCCGAGCTCAGCCGGAGACCAGGACTGCTGGCACGATTGAACCTAGGACTTTAATCATTTATATCTGCTTAACTGAGGATCAGTGTAAGTGAGCTCTGGGAGTCTGCTACTGTGTTTAAATACATTATTTGAATTGCTACATAAAGCAAATTATGATGTGTTTTTGCACAGGAAAGCAAAATTGGACAGGGCGGGAAAACTGGCACAAGGATTGCGATGCGTGCTGCAAACATTATGGTTCCTGTAAATTAAAATGATTGCAGCATGCAGCCAATGATAAGTGTGCTGTTCAATGGCTGCAGAGGTGCAAAATCATATAAGGCTAACATGAGTTAAAGCTAGGCTGCTTTACTTCAAACCAACTCGCACCTCTCAAATGGAGGCACATTTTGGCCAGAGGATTAAGTTATTCTGAAAGTGATTTTGGCATTGAAGAAACACAAGAAGGACAACATCATGGTGGAGGGCAGACCCTGAAACTTTCCAATGCTGTACTGGAACCTTTGATGCAGGAGGTCCTGGTCAAGGAGGAGAAATCTCAAATATCCACAGGAGGCCATCCATCCAAACTATGCAAAAGCAATAGGAGAAGATAATTGCAATGCTCCAATTACACTTAGCAATGCTCCAAGCCTCACATCCACATCACACATCTCACTGCTTCACATACAGCCAGCTATTCAACTATGATAACAGCACCACCCAAACAAATTGCACGGCACTCACTGGCACACTTCCCTCTCTCTCTTGCAAGACAAGATGGTACATACGCAAAATTTACAGAACCTAACTGCAAGGCACAGCTGCCTGGCCTCATCCCCTTGGAGGAGATAGTGCTTGACATCCTGGACGCTGGCTGTTGTGAACAGCAGGGCTGAAACCATCAATGATGATGGTAGTCTTATAGCTAATCCTCCTTCTCACATCCAACTCCCCACCCCAAACCCACCTCCCAATCTCCACTGATTTACAAGAGGTGTATGCATCCATATCACAATCTATCTTTGTGCCTTTTCTTATTTTAGATACCTAAGGACTGCAACGTGGTCAGGAAGTGGTGGGAGAGAAATAGATGGAAAAGCAGGAAGACACTACAGTCATAGATTTGTACAACACAGAAAGAGGCCCTTCAGCGCCTCATGTCTGTGCCGGCCATTAAGCACCTGTCTATTCTGATCCTGTTTTCCAGCACTTAGTCCGTAACCTTGTATGCTATGCCCTTTCAAGTGCTCATCGAAATGCTTCTTAAATGTTGCGAGGGTTCCCTCCTCTACCACTCTTTCGGGCAATGAGTTTCATGTTTCAACCACCTTCGTTAGGAAAGAGTTAATGGAATCGAAGAAGTTAGGCCTTGTTTTCTAGCTCTTATTATAGTGTTACCATCGGAGCTTAACCACCCTCTGGGTGAAACTGTTTCTTCTCAAATTCCCTCTAAACCTCCAGCCCGTTACTGTAAATCCGTGCTCCCTTGTTACTCACTCCTTAATTAAGGGGAAAAGTTATATCCTTCATATTTTTGTACACTTCAGTCATCGAATCATAGAAATGTTACAGCACAGAATGAGGCCATTCAGCCCATCGTGTCCATGCCAGCCTGAGGACACCCAGGTGCCCTTTCGAATCCTGCTTTCCTGCACGCGGTCCATAGCCCAGTAGCCCAGTAGCTTAGAGCACTTAAGGTGCAGATCCTTAAAAGGGTTTAAACTACACCACCAACTCGGGCAGTGAATTCCAGACACCCACCAACCTCTGCATAAAACGTTTTTCCTCATGTCCCCTCTACACTGTCTATGTCCCCTGGTTCTAGAATTCTCCACCCAGGGAAACAATTTCATCCTGTCAGTTTTGTAGATAGTCAGTAATGCAACCTCCAACCAGCTGGTGGTGTCAGACGCCCTTCACGTGACTTGAGATACCCGCCAGTTGGTAGTAGGATGTACAAGAGGATAGTCACACTTAGAGTAGTTCCATTGAATTCACTGAATTCATTTAGTAGTTATTGTCTGTATAGTAATCTGTTGGTTATCTTTCCTCGTGTTTGTAAATAAATCATCTTTCTGGTTAAACAACTAGATGTTCTGTGTACCTCATTACAACCGCCATCACACAGAACACAACATGGTACCAGGAGTTCAAAACATTTAAAGATAACGACAGAGAAGACAAGGCAAAATAGGCCGAAGAATGAAAAGAGAAGATTCTTCCGTCGTCCTGGTGAACTACAACTATTTGCAACTCAACGCAATAAACAACAATTAAGTTACAGATGGAAGGTTTAAAGGCACCCCACCAGTTCATGTTTTGGGTAGATGTAAACTGGCACATTTTCAAGCAACAATTTAGACTCTATGTTTCAGCACTTGGCCCCCAGGCGCAGCCTGACGAGATGCATATTACGTTGCTGCTCACAGTAGCAGGTCCTCAAGTAATAGAAATATACAATACCTTTGCTTTAGTTCAGTGGGCTAGACAGCTGGTTTGTGATGTAGAACTTGGGTTCAATTCCCGTACCGTTAAATGTTGTCTAGCCAATTCCCCTGCTCTATTTAATCGTTCCCTAAAATTTGACACGTAATCCAATAATGTAGGTTCTGACTGCTCACTCACCAATTTTTCCTCAATCAATTTAAGTGGTCCTCGTACCTCATGACCAAAAGTTAGTTCAAAAGGACTGAATTTGGTTGACTCATTAGGTACAACCCTAATTGCAAACAGTACGAATGGAATTCCTTCATTTAAAAAAACATTTAGAGTACCCAATTCATTTTTTCCAATTAAGGGGCAATTTAGTGTGTTCAATCCACCTCCCTTGCACATCTTTGGTTTGTGGGGGCGAAACCCACGCAAACACGGGGAGAATGTGCAAACTCCACACGGACAGTGACCCAGAGCCGGGGTCGAACCTGGGACCTCAGTGCCGTGAGACTGCAGTGCTACCACTGCGCCACCGTGCTGCCCTCCTCTGGATAACCTTGACAATAAGCCCTCAACATTGTCTTTAGTGTCTGATGCCACCTTTCCAATGCTCCCTGCGATTCTGGATGATACGCAGTTGGATTTAAATTGTTTTATTCCTAAGCTTTTCATAACATCTTTGAATAACCTTGGGGTAAAATTTGATCTTTGATCCGATTATATTTCTGTGGGTAGTCCATATCTAGTAAAGAATTTAAGTAACTCCTCCACAATCTTTCTAGCTGTAATATTGCGTACTGGAATGGCCTCTGGAAACCTAGTAGACACATCCATTATAGTCAAAAGATATTGGTTCCCACTTTTTGTTTTAGGACGCGGTCCTAAGCAATCAATTAAGCCCTTGTAAAAGGTTCCTCAAATGTTGGAATGGGTATTAAGGGCACTGGTTTTAATCACAGATTGAGGTTTCCGTATCACTTGACATGTGTGACATGATCGACAAAATTTAACTACATCTTTATGTAGTCCAGGCCAATAAAAATGTTTCTGTATTTTAGTTTGAGTTTTCCTTACTCCCAAATGACTTCCCACTGGTACCTCACGTGCTATTCGCAGCACCTCCTTTCTATACCCTACCGACAATACCACTTGATGAACTTCTGCCCACTTTTCATCCGCCTGCATATGTAAAGGTCTCCATTTTCTCATCAAGACATCATTTTTACGGTAATAACATCTGATATACACTCAAATTCCTCTTCCGTGTATGCTTTCTGATACATCCGTTTTATTTCTATATCTTTCTGTTGTAACCTTGTTACTACACAATCCGTAAAAATCCCAGGATAATTGTTCCTCAACACTTCAGTTGTCTGATTTTCCACTGGCTTATCAACCACAGTAGGCATCACTTCCACCTGCGATCCAGCTATATCATTACCCAAGATAAACTGTATTCCTGGACAAGATAGTTTCTCTATTACTCCTACTACCACTTCGCCACACTTCACTGGACTTTCCAACCTTACCTTATATAATGGAACTCTACTCTTCTCACCCTGAATTCCACATATTACCACCTTTTCTGGCAATATTCCTCCCAAATTACATAACTCCTCATCTCTTACAATCAAAGATTGACTAGCTCCCGTATCGCCTAAAATGGTGACTTCTTTACCTGTTCCTTCTGGTACACATGAGTAAACTTTACCTCCACAAGTAAATGCTTTGAAGAGATCTGGCACCTTTCATCAATCACCTCTTCATCGGGCTGTACAATCTTTTGCACCTCCTTCGCTTCACTTGGGCTTTCCTTTACCACTTTAACAAACCCCACTGTCTTATCCTGTTTTACCACATCAGCCTTTCCAGTGCTTTTTTTCAACCACCAACACTGTGACTTTACATTGCCTAGTTTATTACATTTTAAACTTTTTATTTCTCTTCCACCCTCCTGGATTTCTTTTTTAATCTGAGGTACACTCTCCTTATTATCTCCCATCAGATCTCTACCAATTGAGTATTTCTCTTTTCTCCAGTTTCTATCACTCACCGGCTGAAACTGATGTTGGAAACAAAACTTTGATTTATGAACTAATTCATAATCATCTGCCATTTCTGCTGCTAGCCTCGCAGTTTTAACCCTCTGTTCTTCCACATGAGTTCTCATTACATCAGGAATTGAATTTTTAAACTCCTCCAAAAGTATAATTTCTCTGAAAGCTTCATACGTTTGCTCTATTTTCAAAGCCCTTGTCCACCTATCAAAATTACTCTGTTTGATCCTTTCAAATTCCATGTATGTTTGACCAGATTATTTCCTTAAATTTCCAAACCTTTGTCTGTAGGCTTCAGGCACTAGTTCATATGCACCTAAGGTGGATTTTTTCACCTCCTCATATGTCCCAGACACCTCCTCTGATAGTGATGCAAACACTTCACTAGCCCTACCTACCAGCTTTGTTTGAATCACTAATACCCATATGTCCTGTGTCCATTTCATTTGTTTAGCCACCTTCTCAAATAAAATGAAAAAGGCTTCTACCTCCTTCTCATCAAACCTTGGCAATGCTTCAACATATTTAAATAGATCCCCACCAAGCCTTTGACTATGACGCTCTTTCTCTTTATCCTCATCACTAGCCTCAAACTGTATGTTTCCCTTTACATCCGCCAATTTTAACTGACTGTCATGTTTCATGGCCATTTTCTGAAGTTCAAACTCTCTCTCTCTTTCCCTTTCCATCACTCTCTTTTTCTTTTTCCTCTCTCTCTTTTTCTTGTTGTCCTGCTAGGGCTATTTTTTCTTTTTCCCTTATTTTGTGTTCAAGCTGCTTTAATTCTTTTTCATGTTCCAGTTGTTTAATCTGTAACTGAATTTTTGCCATTTCTAATGAGTCAGACTGTATCTCAGGCAATTTTAAATGCTCAGCTACTGCCATATCTCTGCTTTTTGTGTGCTGTCAGGTAACGCTAACTGCAATGTTTTTGCCAAATCTAAAAGCCTTTTTTTAGTCTCTGTTTGTAAGGTACTGCGTGTGACCTTCTCCACCCCCAAAAACTTCTGTGTCTCTGAAAGAGCCATTGTCCACAACACACTCCCTACTAAATACTGGAATACCGCACCTGAAAAGCAAACAGAAATATGCTCACCCCTCACTGACTTTGAGTTCACTCAGCCAACCCAATCACGAAAGATAGACTTTTATCCCGGACGAGCCCCCAATTTATTATGGGCCAGAGTTTAGAGAACACCAAAGTATATCATGGAGTTCACCTGACCACAACTTTGAATAGATTTTGGTTATGGGGAGCACAAGGGCCCACTTTACAGGTGTGATGCAACACACCAAAAGTATTTTTAAACAAAAACAATGTTTATTCGATGAATCCAGTTAACATTTTATAAACCCACAGTAAACATCTTACAAACTAGCAACAATGATAACCCCCAACAAGATACAGTACTCTATAGGTATCCCTTAGTAAATTTCCTAACAACATCCATAAGCCAAAACACTTTTTTACAAAGACAGTAGGTTTGAATTCTCTACAGAAACCGGTATTGATTTGAAATCATCAAGTGATCTGGAGACCTTCTTTAGAGAGAGAGAGATCTCCACCTTCTTATTTGAATGCCGCTCTCCAACTGAAAGCGAAACTAAAACACAGAGCCAAAAGAGCTTGCAGCTCCACCCATCACTGCAGCCATTTGATGAAGCACATTTTCTTAAACGGGCATTCACATGACAGTACCATTTTCCATTGTGGACACGAAAAGCGAGTCCATCCTAGGGTGTGAGGCACTGAGCCTAGTTCAGTGGCTGTACATTCCAGACTGCGAGGCAACTGGAGATTACTGCGAATCGCAACGGAATACAGTGGCGCAGTTATCCAATGAGATACAAGAGATAGTGAAAGTGGAGGAAGATCAACCAGAGGCAGAGATGGGGGATCCAAAGGGAACTCCAGAGTTCTGGTAAGCGGTCTTCAAAAATGAGGATTTGCTCAGGAGCATGATGAGCCTATCCTGAAGCATCTACAAGATGTAGCCGTAAATTTTTCAGATCCGGGACAGCCAATGTGTTTTACTCTGGAGTTTAAGTTTGAACCGAATGAGTACTTCACAAATGAGATACTCGCAAAAACATACCAGATGAAGTCGCGGCCTTATGGGTCAGTCGTCTTCATGTTTACAATCACAGGATGCACAGGGTGCCAGGTCGGCTTGAAGAAAGGAAAAAATGTCACACTGAAAACCATTAAAGCAGAGAGATGTATAAGAGTTGGGCTACTCATAAAACCGTTACAAAAACTGTACTAAATGACTCCTTCTTCAATTTCTTCACTCTTCCTGAGGTTCCAGAGCATGGAGTGTTAGATGGAAGCTCTGCAGCAAGACTCGTTGCTGACTTGAAAATCGGTCATTTCTTACATGAAGACATAATTCCACGGGCTGTGTTATACTTCACGGAAGACGACGATGATGATTAAGGTGACGCTGAATACAATGATGATCATTAAGATGATCAGGATTACGATGAGGAAAGTGAATACACAGATGATGAGCCAGAAGGGGACAACCGTGAAACACCATTCCGGTGGTCCGACAGGAGTGATGAGACGATCACAAGGGCCGCCCAGTCTGCACAGGACACCGAGAAGTGTGAAAGCTCTAAAACGGCATATGCAGACACTGCAGTGAGATTGCAGAAGCAGACACTTCACGTGAGAGCAACTCAGCTCTGAACAGACTGATAACAGAAGAAATCACCCCATTCTAGAGAAACTGGCTCCAGAGGCATATGGTGAATCATCTCAGGACCACAAAAGGGTTCTGGCAGTGGACTCACCAATACTCAAGGCCACTCCACCAAAAGACATGCACCACCAAAAGGAGCAGATGGCAGTATCTATATGCAGCTCCAGAACAACATAGAAAAGAACATAGAACACAGAAAAATACAGCACAGAACAGGCCCTTCGGCCCACGATGTTGTGCCGAACCTTTGTCCTAGATTAATCATAGGGCAAGTCTTTCATTCGTGATTAGGTATGGGCAGCACGGTAGCATTGTGAATAGCACAATTGCTTCACAGCTCCAGGGTCCCAGGTTCAATTCCGGCTTGGGTCACTGTCTGTGCGGAGTCTGCACATCCTCCCCGTGTGTGCGTGGGTTTCCTCCGGGTGCTCCGGTTTCCTCCCACAGTCCAAAGATGTGCAGGTTAGGTGGATTGGCCATGATAAATTGCCCTTAGTGTCCAAAATTGCCCTTAGTGTTGGGTGGGGTTACTGTGTTATGGGGATAGGGTGGAGGTGTTGACCTTGGGTAGGGTGCTCTTTCCAAGAGCCGGTGCAGACTCGATGGGCCGAATGGCCTCCTTCTGCACTGTAAATTCTATGAAAGAAGGGGGGTTGGCGGTAAATAGTAAATAAACGGGGGGTGTTTGAGGTGGGGAATATAGTAGCAGTTTCGGGTAGGTCCATGATGGTGAGTGGGCAGCTGGAGGGGACGCCAATGGTCTTGGTGAATGTCTATGCCCCAAACTGGGACGACGTGGAGTTCATGAGAAGGGTGCGGGGGAGGATTCTTGACCTGGACTCGTACCGGTTGATTATGCGGGGCGGGGGGGCGGGGGGGTGGGGGGGGGGTTACTTTAACACGGTCATTGATCCAGGGTTGGACTGGTTGAGCCCGAGGTCGGTGAGGGTGTCGGCGGTGGCGAATTAGCTGAAGGGATTTATGGAGTGCATGGCGAGGTGGATCCGTGGAGGTTTGAGAGGCCGAGGGTGAAGGAGTTCTCGTACTTCTCTCGTGCATTGGGTGTACTCCCGGACTGATTTCTTTGTGGCGGGCAAGACTTTACCGGCAGGGGTGATCGACTCGGGGTACTCGGCGATCGTGGTTTCAGATCACGCGCTGCACTGGGTGGACTTGCAAGTGGACTGGGTGGGCCCCCAGTGCACTCAGTGTTGTGTTATGTACTCTGGGATAACACAGGCTGCAACTCGATGCAGCTTTGACCAAAAGATACTCCAGACATTGAAGTAAGTTCAATGTGATTCATTGAACCATTAGCACAGTTCTCTATGAGTTCAACTCTCCTGCTAATCTTGCTATAGTAACTCAGTCTAACTAACCAGTCTGCTCTAAGCCACGTGATGGGTGTGATGCTTCTGATCTGCCCCTGTCCTACTCTCTAAGTGTCGCCTGTGGAAAGAGACAGAGCATGTGTACCCTGTCCTTATATATGGGTTGTGTAATGCCCCCTTGTGGCAGTGTCACCTCTGGGTGTCTTGACTGCCCATTGATCGTGTTCTATTCTATGTGTTCACATACATACATCACACTACCAGACGTGGATGAGCCACTACGCGGCTTCTTCAGGAAAAGATGACATATACATTATCATTTTGAGTGATGATGAGCCATCACTTGGGGCTCAATCACAGGATGAAGGAGCTGCACCCAACATTGGGGATGTGGATCCAACCCAGACACCAGAGTGCGAGGCTCTGCAGCCCGCTACTGAGGATGCAGACCTAACCACGACCAAACAGTCCCTCATAAGTATGCCGACACTGGACGTCTCAGCCCACGTTCCACAAGCAACCACTCCCATGGCACACTCCAGCGGCAGGACGGGTGCAACCAAAATCAAACAGAGGCGCAGTCACGGGATCCCTCCCACAAAAAAGAGGAGGAAGAGAAGGATAGTGGTGGATATTGTGAGTCCCACCTCTGGTACTAAACAAGAAGACATCGACAATGTGGTGGACAGGCCAAAAAGTGAAAGTGCACGACAAAACAGAATAAAGCATTGTGTTAAAAAATTAAAGAAGCTGGTGACGCAGGCAAGGCCAGCAAGGAAACCGGTCTTCAGGACCTATCACGTCAAGAGCCTAAACAAGATGTTAAGAAAAAAAACTTGCAAGAAAACCGGTATTCCAGAAGCAAAAGCAACGTCCGGAAGCTGATTCGAGCCCAGACGATCAATGGGGCGATTCTGTCATAGATGTACTAAGCTGAGCACCAGCGACACATTCATCAGGCATCTCATGTTATTTGTAGCACTATATATATAAAACATTGGCAAAACAGTAATATAGATCATGTTTTTGTAAGACAGTTATTGTTAAATATAAACTTTAACATTTCCAAAGGAAGGGGGATGTGGTGATATGCCTGAGAACAGTTTTTTAGATAGTTAATAATGCGACTTCCAAACAGCTGGTGGCGTCAGACATCCTTCATGTGACTTGAGATACCCGTTAGTTGGTAGTAGGACGTACAATAGGATAGTCGCACTAGTTAAACAACTAGATGTTCTGTGTAGCTCATTGCAACAGCCATCACACAGAACACAACACAGTCCACCCTATCTCTTCCCCTCAGAACTTTGTACACCTCAATTAAGTCACCCCTAGCCTTCTTTTTTTACAAGGAAAATAACCCCAACTTGTCCAATCTCTCATCATGGAAACACTTTTCTAGCCCAGGCAACATTCTTGTAAACCTCTTCTGAACTCTCTCCAGAGCAATAATGTCCTCCTTGTAATGTGGCGACCAGAATTGCGCATAATATCCAGTTGTGGCCTCACCAGTGTTTTATGCAATTCTTTGTTCAAACAGTAAGGGTCCCAGCACCGAGCCCTGTGCAACATAATTTGAAACAACTTTCCAATTGTAAGGGCAGCCATCGACCATTACCCTTTGTGAATTTTGAATTTGAATTTTGAATTTGATTTTTTGTCATGTCTACCAAGGTACAGTCAAAAGTATTGTACTGCGTACAGTCCAGATAGATCGTTCCATACATGAAAAACATAGGACATGCATAAATAAAAGGTTAGCACAGTTATAAAAGATGTAGGAAGAGGATCTGTGTGAGAGAGCTCACAGAGAGTCGCCATGCTCTGGCGCCATCTTGAGTCCGACTAGGCCAACTTTTTATCCAGTTTTCCACATTGTCGTATATCCCATGGGCTTTCATTTTCTTGACCAGTCTGCCATGTGGGACTTTGTCAAATGCCTTGCTAAAATCCATGTACACCACATCCACTCCACTACCTTCATCAACCCTTCTTGTCACTTCCTCGAAGAATTCGATCAAATTTGTGGGGCAAGACCTTCCTTTAACAAATCCATGCTGACTATCCCTGACTAATCCATGCCTTTCTATGTGACAATTAATCCTACCTCTCGGGGTTGATACTACTAATTTGCCTACCACTAACGCTGGGTTGAGAGGTGGCAAATGGAGTTTAATGCAGAAAAGTGTGAGGTGATTCATTTTGGAACGAATAACAGGAAGACAGAGTACTAGGCTAATGGTAAGATTCTTGGTAGTGTGGATGAGCAGAGAGATCGCGGTGTCCATGTACATAGATCCCTGAAAGTTGCCACTCAGGTTGAGAGGGTTGTTAAGAAGGCGTACGGTGTGTTAGCTTTTATTGGTAGAGGGATTGAGTTTCGGAGCCATGAGGTCATGTTGCAGCTGTACAAAACTCTGGATCGATCCCGGCTCTGGGTCACTGTCCGTGTGGAGTTTGCATTCTCCCCGTGTTTGCATGGTTCCGCCCCCCACAACCCCAAAGATGTGCAGGGTAGGTGGTTTGGCCATGCTAAATTGCCCCTTAATTGGAAAAAATGAATTGGGTACTCTAAATTTTATAAAAAGAATCTGAATCCCTCCCGGCTACACCATCTCCCCAGCCACGCATTCATCTGATCTATCTTCTTATTCCTGCTCTCTAGCGCATGGAACTGGGAGCAACCTTGACATTACTACATTTGAGGTCCTGCATTTTAGTTTATCTCCCAACTTCCTGTATTCGGCTTGCAGGTCCTCATCCCTTAGTATACCTGTGTTATTGGACAAATGTGTACTACAACCACTGGCTGTTCACCCTCCCTCCCCAGAATGCCCTGCAGCTGCTCCGAGGAATCCCAGACATTGGCACCAGGGAGGCAACATACCATCCTTGATCCACATTTGCAACCACAGAAGCACCTGTCTGTGTCCCTAACTATTTAATTCCCCTATCACGATACTTCTGCTACTTGCTTTTCTCCCACCCATCTGAGCAGCAGAGCCAGCCACGATGCTGTGTTTGTGGCTGCTGCTGCTTTCCACTGAGAGCCCCCCAAACAGAATCCAAAGCAGTATATCTGTTTGACAGGAGGATGACCACAGGGATATCCTGCACTGCCTTCCTGAGTATTTTACTGTTCCTGATGGTCACCCATTCCCTTTCTGCCTGTGTAATTCTCACCTGCGGTGTGACCATCACATTAAACGTGCTATTCACGACTTCCTCAGCATCGCAGATGCTCCACAGTGAGTCCACCTGCAGCTCCAGCTCTGAAATCCGGTTAGCTAGAAGCTGCATTTGGACACAAGCTGGACGAACCTAACGCTAGACTTATCTCTCAGAGACTAGTGTTACAGACTCTCGGCGGTTGTGGCAAGGCCTAAACAACGTAACGGGCTACAAAGCGAAGCCGAGCAGTATCTCCAGCAGCAGCCACCCCTCCCCGATGAACTCAGTGCATTCTATGCTTGGTTCAAGCAGGAAACCAGAAAACCGCTGTCGAGAGCCCCAGCAGCCCATAACTCACCAATACCCACCATCACAGCTTCAGAAGTCAGATCGGCTTTCCTGAAAATGGACCCTCGGAAGGTGACGGGTCTGGATGGGATCCCTGGCCATGCACTCAGAGCCTGCATGGACCAGGTGGCAGATGTATTCGCGGACATCTTCAACCTCTCCCTATTCAGTTCCGAGGTCCCCACCTGATTCAAGAAGACCACCATCATATCGATGCCAAGGAAGGATCAGGCAACGTGCCTCAATGACTACTGTCCGGGGGTCCTGACATCGATTGGAATGAAGTGCTTCAAGAGTTTGGTGATAGAAATCTAGTTTTAATATATACGTTCAAAAGGAAGAAATGGTTCAAAATCAAAATGGCTTATTAAAGTGGTTCAGGATCAAAATGGTTCACTAAGGCCACACAGTTCAAACAGACAAACAGTGAAAACTGCGGAATAGCATGAGAATGATCAGATTAAAACTCCAGACAGGCACATTCGTTACACATTCGTTAGTATATGAATCTGGGCAAAGTTCCTAGTTCAGTGTTCATGAGAACTGATAGTGTGGTAGGAACGAGATGTTAAGTCACCCCATACTAAACATCTGATGGACAGCCATTTCTATCGAATAAAATGAACTACAATTATTATGACCCAATCACAGACAGAAAGGGGCAGAACATTAGTCTTAGCAATTACCTTAAAAATAGGTGCCGATTTTGAGCAAATTATTCCGGAATCATCTTCACTTCCTGGACGGGATTCTCCGACCCCCCGCCAGGTCAGAGAATCGCCGGGGGCTGGTGTGAATCCCGCCCCCGCCGGTTGCCGAATTCTCCGGCACCGGAGATTCGGCGGGGACGGGAATCGCGCTGCGCCGGTTCGCGGGCCCCCCTCCGGCGATTCTTCGGCCAGGATGGGCCAAAGTCCCGCTGCTGGAATGCCTGTCCCGCCGGCGTGGATTAAACTACCTCTCTTACCGGCAGGACAAGGCGGTGCGGGCGGGTGGGCTCCGGGGTCCTGGGGGGGGGGCGCGGGGCGATCTGGCCCCGGAGGATGCCCCCACGATGGTGTGGCCCGCGATCGGGGCCCACCGATCCGCAGGCGGGCCTGTGCCGTGGGGGCACTCTTTTCCTTCCGCCTTCGCCATGGTCTCCACCATGGCGGAGGCAGAAGAGACCCCCTCCACTGCGCATGCACCGCCCGGAGATGTCATTTCCGCGCCAGCTGGCGGGGCGGAAATCAGTCCGGCGCGGGCCTAGCCCCTCAAGGTTAGGGCTCGGCCGCTCAAGATGCGGAGCATTCCGCACCTTTGGGGCGGCGCGATGCCGGACTGATATACCCCGTTTGGGGTGCCGGTTGGCAGACATTGTGCCGATTACGGAGAAGTTCGCCGTAACTATTTTCTGCGCTTTGCTCTGAACGTTGCCATTTTATCTGTTTTCAACTTTTCCGTATCGTGTATTTTAATTTGAAAATTTAATTTAATTTGCGCGGTTGTTTGAAGGCAAGTAGTGGGGGTGTGGGGATGACATTGGCAAGATGTTCATCGTCATCAATGACGTGTTGAAGGCTGTGAAGAAGATGACGTAGTTTCTCCGCTCCGGGGAAGTACTGGACGACGAAGGGTATTCTGTCGGTTGTGTCCCATGTTTGTCTTCTGAGGAGGGCGGTCCGGTATTTCGCTGTGGCGCGTTGGAACTGTCGATCGATGAGTCGAGTGCCATATCCCGTTCGTACGAGGGCATCTTTCAACGTCTGTAGATGTCTGTTACGCTCCTCCTCGTCTGAGCAGATCCTGTGTATACGGAGCGCTTGTCCATAGGGGATGGCTTCTTTAATGTGTTTAGACCCACAGACCCACTACTTGCCTTCAAACAACCGCGCAACCTCAAACGAACCATTGTTTGCAGCAAACTACCCAGTCTTCAGAACAGCGACCACGACACCACACAACCCTGTCATGGCAATCTCTGCAAGACGTGCCAGATCATCGACATGGATACCACTATTACACGTGAGAACACCACCCACCAGGTACGCGGTACATACTCGTGCGACTCGGCCAACGTTGTCTACCTCATACGCTGCAGGAAAGGATGTCCCGAAGCGTGGTACATTGGCGAGACCATGCAGACGCTGCGACAACGAATGAACGGACATCGCGCAACAATCACCAGGCAGGAATGTTCCCTTCCAGTTGGGGAACACTTCAGCAGTCAAGGGCATTCAGCCTCTGATCTCCGGGTAAGCGTTCTCCAAGGCGGCCTTCAGGACCCGCGACAACGCAGAATCGCCGAGCAGAAACTTATAGTCAAGTTCCGCACACATGAGTGCGGCCTCAACCGGGACCTGGGATTCATGTCGCATTACATTCATCCCCCACCATCTGGCCTGCGAAATCCTACCAACTGTCCTGGCTTGGTACAATTCACACCTCTTTAACCTGGGGTTACCCCATCTCTGGATCTGTAAAGATTTAATCACCTGCTAATGCTCACATTCCAAGCATTGTTTGGCATCTTTGAATTTGTCTATTTATGTGTTTCTGGAACAGACCTCTTCATTCACGTGAGGAAGGAGCAGCGCTCCGAAAGCTAGTGACATCGAAACAAATCGAGACTTTAACCTGGTGTTGTAAGACTTCGTACAGTAAGAATAAACAACAACACCTCCTCCACGAAAGCCCTCAATACGGGGCCCCGCAAGCCTGCATACTTAGCCCCCTACTGTACTCCCTGTACACACATGACTGCATGGCAAAATTTGGCTCCAACTCCATCAACAGGTTTGCTGACGACACGACCGTAGTGGGTCGGATCTCGAACAATGACGAGTCAGAATACAGGAGAGAGATAGAGAACCCAGAGGAGTGGTGCAGCGACAACAATCCATCCCCCAATGTCAGCAAAACTAAAGAGCTGGTCATTGACTTCAGGAAGCAAAGTATTATACATACACCTGTCAGCATCAATGGGGCCGAGGTGGAGATGGTTGACAGCTTCAAATTCCTAGGTGTGCACATCACCAAACTTCTGTCCTGGTCCACCCACGTCGACGCTACGACCAAGAGAGCACAACAGCGCCTATACTTCCTCAGGAAACTAAGGAAATTCGGCATGAGCACATTAACTCTGAACAACTTTTACAGGTGTACCATAGAAAGCATCGTATCTGGCTGCATCACTGGTATGGCAACTGCTCGGCCCAGGACCGCAAGTAACTTCAGAGAGTCGTGAACACCGCCCAGTCCATCACACAACCCCACCTCCAAGCCATTGACTCTATCTACATCTCCCGCTGCCTGGGGAAAGCGGGCAGTATAATCAAAGACCCCTCCCACCCGGCTTATTCACTCTTCCAACTTCTTCCATCGGGCAGGAGATACAAAAGTCTGAGAACACGCACAAACAGATTCAAAAACAGCTTCCTCCCCACTGTTACCAGACACCTAAATGACCCTCTTATGGACTGATCTGATTAATACTACACTCCTGTATGCTTCACCCGATGCTTGTTGTATTTACATTGTGTACCTTGTGTTGCCCTATTATCTATTTTCTTTTCATGTACTAAATGATCTGCACACAGAAAAATACTTTTCACTATACCTCGGTACACGTGACAATAAACAAATCCAATCCACCTTTTGCACGTATGGTCACATGGTCACCAGGCATGCTGGAAGTGTCCCTAATTTCCCACATTGTGCATAAGGAGCATATCACGGGTCTGAGGTCTGCTGCCATGATGTCCTCCTTGATTAAGCTAGTCACTCTCTGAAAAGAAAAATGACGTTAGCTAGGGCCTTATTTACTTTAACTAGGAACCTTGTTTCTTACTTAACTCTTCTATTCCGGACAGAGGGAGCATCGGGTGTCGCTCTATGCTGATGACCTGTTGCTGTATGTTTCAGATCTGCTGGAGAGTATGGGAAGGATTATGCGCCTGCTGGGGAGGCTTGGAGGGTTCTCGGGGTACAAACTGAATGTAGGGAAAAGCGAGGTTGGAACAGCAGGCTAATTTAGGGGGGATGCCATTTATGGTAGCGAGGGATATGTTTAGGTATTTGGGGATTCAGGTAGCGAGGGAATGGACGGGGCTCCATAAGTGGAACTGAACAAAGCTGGTGGAGGAAGCCAGGGAGGATCTTAAGAGGTGGGATACACTGCACTCGATGTTGGCAGGGAGGGTCCAAGTGGGGAAAATGAATATTCTACCGTGGTTCTTGTTTATTTTTCAGACTCACCCGATCTTTATACAAAAGGCTTTTTTTCGGATATTGGATACGATCATTTCGGACTTTGTATGGGTGGGGAAGGTGCCGAGGGTAGGGAGGACCCTGCCACAGAGGCAGAGGCAGTTGGCGTTGCCGAACCTGCTTCATTATTATTGGGTGGCGAATGTGGATAAGGTGCGTCGATGGTGGGAAACAGAAGGGGATGGATAGTGTATACAGGAGGTGGAGGGAAGTGGGGCTGGTCAAGATGAGGGATCTGTATTTGGAGGAAGGGCTCGCTAGTCTGGAAGAGCTAAGGGAGAGGGTAGAGCTGCTGAGGGGGAGTGAGTTCAAGTATCTGCAGGTTAGGGACTTTGCACAAAGGGGTTCCCTAGGTTGCCGGGGTGCACCCTGCTGGAGCGACTGCTGCTTCCGGATATGGAAGGGGGGGGAAGAATTGGGGATATATACAAGTGACTGGAGGAGCAGGGAGGCGAGCGCGTGGTGAAGATCAAGGAGGAATGGGAAGGGGAGTTGGGAGGAGAGATCAATTGGGGAGTATGGAGTGAGGCAATGCATAGGGGAAACGGGACCTCCTCCTGAGCAAGGATGAGCTTGATACAGGTAAGGTGATGCACAGAATGCATATAACTCGGGCGAGAATGAGTGGGTTCTTTCAGAGGATAGCAGATGAGTGCGAGGGGCATGGATGGGGGCCAGCGAATCACATGCACATGTTTTGGAGTTGCGAAAAATTGGGAAGATTCTGGGTGGGAGTGTTCGCGGTCTTAGCCATGAATGAGCTTGTCGTATGAGGAACAATTGAGGACTCGAGGTCCGCACACGTTGGAGTTTAGAAGGATGAAGAGGGATCTTATTGAAACTTACAGGATACTGTGAGGCCTGGATAGAGTGGACATGGAGAGGATGTTTCCATTTCAGAATACAGGAGGGCAATTGAGAACCTAGTGGAGTGGTGCAGCGACAACAATCTCTCCCTCAATGCCAGCAAAACTAAAGAGCTGGTCATTGGCTTCAGGAAGCAAAGTACTGTACACACCCATGTCAGTATCAACGGGGCCGAGGTGGAGATGGTTAGCAGTTTCAAATTCCTAGGGGTGCACATCTCCAGAAACCTGTCCTGGTCTTCCCACGTCGACGCTACCACCAAGAAAGCACAACAGCGCCTATACTTCCTCAGGAAACTAAGGAAATTCGGCATGTCCACTTTAACCCTAACCAACTTTTACAGATGCACTTCAGAGTGTCGTGAACACCGCCCAGTCCATCACACGAACCTTCCTCCCATCCATTGACTCCATCTACACCTCCCGCTGCCTGGGGAAAGCGGGCAGCATAATTAAAGACCCCTCCAACCCGGTTTACTCACTCTTCCAACTTCTTCCATCGGGCAGGAGATACAGAAGTCTGAGAACACGCATGAACAGACTCAAAAACAGCTTCTTCCCCGCTGTTACCAGACTCCTAAATGACCCTCTTATGGACTGACCTCATTAACACTGCACCCTGTATGCTTCATCCGATGCCGGTGCTTATGTAGTTACATTGTATACCTTGTGTTGCCCTATTATGTATTTCTTTTATTCCCTTTTCTTCCCATGTACTTAATGATCTGTTGAGCTGCTCGCAGAAAAATACTTTTCACTGTACCTCGGTACACATGACAATAAACAAATCCAATCCAATCCAACGTAGGTGAAACTAGAACCAATGGACACAATCTTAGACTAAAGGGACGATCCTTTAAAACAGAGATGTGGAGCAATTTCTTCAGCCAGAGGGAGGTGAATCTGTGGAATACTTTGCCGCAGAAGGATGTTGAGGCCAAATCACTGAGTGTCTTTAAGATAGAGATAGATAGGTTCTTGATTAATAAGAGGATCAGGGGTTATGGAGAGAAGGCAGGAGAATGGGGATAAGAAAAATATCAGCCATGATTGAATGCAGAGCAGACTTGATGGGCCTAGTGGTCTAATTCTGCTCCTATGTTTTATGGTCTTATGGTCTTATAGTGGAGGAGGAGGTGGACCCGGACCCTTTTGTGGTAATATTTGGCGTTTCAGAGAAGCCGGAGCTCATGGGGAGGAGGAAGGCCGATGTTGTGTCCTTTACCTCTCTGATTGCACTGCTGCGAATTTTACTGGAGTGGAGGTCGGCATCGCCACCGGGAGTAGCGGCTTAGTTGGGTGACCTGTACGACTTCCTGTGGTTGGAGAAAATAAAGTATGAGTTAAGGGGCTCAGCAGAGGGGTTTGAGAAAAGATGGGGGATGTTTGTGATCGTGTTTGAGAAGCTGTTCATCGCAGGGGGGAGGGGGGTGGGGGGAGGCTGAAAAAGGAGGAACATTTAGTACAGACTGTATAGTTGATTGCTGGGGAGTATGTTTCCCGGGGTGTTTATTTGTTGTAATCTGTTTTCATACATGTTTGTAATAAAATATATTTTATAAAACTCTTCTATTCTGATTGTATAAGAGTAACCTATACTACGTATTATTTATATATTTATTTTTTAGTCCCAACTACGTTTTAATCAATGAATTTGATTAAACAATTCAAAAGCAAACCTCACCTGGACCTACTCACCTGGACCCCCTCAGCCTTCTCTGCTCTACGGAGTACAACCCCAGCCTAACCGGCCTCTCTTCATAGCTGAAACACTCTAGCCCATCACTGATGATCATCAAGTCCTGTCACACTCATGTCCACAAGCCCAGGTAGAGGCTTGCCTTATTGAGCCTACAGAGTCCTCAGAGTGAACACCTGGGGCCTATGCCCAACCTGGTCAACCTGACATTATTGTACTCACTGAATCGTACATTAAAGCCAATGCCCCAGACTCCTTCATCACCATTCCTGGGTTTGTCTTGTCTCATCAGCAGGATAAAGCCACCAGAGGTGGCAGCAGTGTGGAACACTGTCAGGAGGAGTTGCCCAGAAATTCTTCCACATGCCCCCATCCTCAATGATGGGCTAGTCCAACATGTCAGTGCAAAAGGCAAGGCTGAAACATTTGCGACCAGCTTCAGACAGAAGTGTTGTCTGGTTAATCCATCTCAGCCTCCTCCTGAGGTCCCCAACATTACAGTTGCCAATCTTTAGTCAATTTTCTCTCCGCCCATTATCCAGAAACTGAAGGCATGAGATACAACAATGTGTATGAGCCTTAAAATCTTGGGCAGTAGTATTGAATACTTGTGCTCCAGAACTTGCTATGTCTCTAGCCCAGTTGCTCCAGTACAGTTACAACACTAGAATCTACCCGCTAATGGGGCTGGTTTAGCACAGTGGCCTAAACAGCTGGCTTGTAATGCAGAACAATGCCAGCAGAGCGGGTTCAATTCCCGTACCGGCCTCCCCGAACAGGCGCCGGAATGTGGCGACTAGGGGCTTTTCACAGTAACTTCATTGAAGCCTACTTGTGACAATAAGCGATTATTATTATTAATGTGGAAAATTGCCCATCTAAGTCCTGTCCACAAAAAGACAAATCCAATAAAGCTGATTGCCACCTAAGCAGTGTCTCAGTCGCTTCTATGAGCAAAGTGCTGGAAAGCTCAGTTTGGGTTTGCTTTGCAACTCATCACCTGAACTTATTACAGCATTGGTCCAAACATGAACAAAAGAACTGAATTCAAGAGGTGATATGAGAGTGAGTGACCTTGGCATCAAGGCAGCATTTTCCCAGTCTGGCATCTTGAACTGTTTCAGTCCACCAGTCTACCCTGTGTAGGAGCACTAACAGCATTGTCTGGGGAGGGAGTTCCAGAATTTTGACCCAACAAAGGTGAAGGAATGGTGATTTAGTTTCAAGTCAGGTTGTTTGGTGACTTGGAGGGAAATCTGTAGATGGTGGTGTTCCCTGGCATTTTCTGCCTTGTTCTTCTATGTGGTCCAAGTCACTGGTTTAGAAGATGCTATTGAAGAAGCCCTGCTTAGTTGCTGCAGTGCATCTTGTAGATGGTACTTACTGTTGTCCCTGTGCATCAGTGGTGGAGGGAGTGAATGTTTAAGGAAGCCAATCCAGCAAGCTGCTTTGCCTTGGATGGTGTCGAGTTCTTGAATATTGTTGGTGTTGCACTCATGCAGGCAAGTGGGGAGTATTCCATCGCGATTGATTTGGGCTTGGTGGAAAAGCTTTAGGGAGTCAGGAGGTGAGTTACTCACTGTAGAATTCCCAGCCTCTGACCTGCTCTTGTGGCCACAGTATTTTTACGGCTGGTCTAGTTCCGTCTCTGGTCATTGCTAATTCCCAGGATATTGATGGTGGGGGATTAAGTGATGGTAGTGCTGCCGTTGTTGAATATCAAAGGGTGATGGTTAGATTCTCTCTTGTTGGAGATGATGATTGCCTGGCACTTATGTAGTGTGAATGTTGCTTGCCACTTATTGGCCCAAGCCTGAATGTTGTCCAGGCCCTTCTGTATGCGGGCCTGGGCAGCTTCAGTATCTGAAGAGTTGCAAATGATAATAAACAATGCACAGTCATCGGTGAACTTTATGATGGAGGGAAGGTTATTGATGAAGCAGCTCAAGATGATTGGACATAGGTAATTTCCTTGACAATGTCCTGCAGCAACGCCCAGGGGCTGAGATGACTGGCGGTGTATTGGGGATGAGAGTGTGGCATTAGGTGAAATGCCGTTGAATCGTTTATTGTCTGAGTGTTCCGACAGTGAGAGGGAATGGCTCTTCTTTTCCTCCTATGTGTTGCATTCTAGTGGTGTTTGCAGAACTAATACTGGCTGGTAGGAACCAAGCCTATTTCTAAAACTATCCACTGTGGCTGGGCTGTTGAATTTGAGAGACACGTTCCCAAATTATATAACTAAAATCTAACCATAATAACACTTTTAAACTATATCACTATTTAGCATTCTGCCAGGGTTTATAATCTTGATATAAATTTTGGTTCAAACAAATTGTTCACTGGATCACAATATACTCTTTAACATGCCACAATAAGATAATCAAGATTCTGTCATGTCAGTAGAAACCATCTCAGACCTCATGATTTTTTTGTCTTACCTGCAACTCACTCTTAGTTATCTGTTATATATTCAGACTATCCAAGCACCTTAATTAGTTTCCAGTCTGCAAATCACTACCAGGTATCCATTATTCTATAAATATAAATCATTTGAATTGTCCAATCTGTAACTCATACCTGGGTATGTGTTAAGAGATAACCTGTGCCCATTATCATTGGCATTTTCAAACCTAGATCGGGGCATAAAAGGACCAAAAGCAGGATTTGATATTAGTCCCAAAGTGCCACTAATGAGGCAGTAACCAAAGTGTTGTGAGGTGTAAAATCAGTGTGATGTCACGTGTTATAATCCATGTACTCAGCATAAGTAACATAATGTAGATACTATATGAACTTGGAAAAAGTTAATAAGGCTTAAATTGTGTTGTAAAACCATCAATAGTTAATGCTACAATTATCCAACATGTTATAGAATGCAAGTGCGAGAGGAACTTCAAATTAAATGTCTCAAAGTAATTGAAATGTTCAAATAACATCAAGACAGGGTGACTAAGGCAGAGGCAGCCCTACATTTGCTAGGCCCCTTTTTGAAGGAACAATGGAAAAGCTGACTTTTTGGAGATGCAGCAATGGAGGATATGATGGAGCTACTGGATCAGTCTATAATTCTCTTCAAGTGGACGATCAAAACTTCAGCAGAGATTGTGCATATCCCTGCAGGTCTACAAAGACGAGTTGGCAGGGTTATTCTACACTGCTGCCGATTAACACCAATAGATTTGGTTTATATTGGTTCTCAGAATTTAGCAGGGATTCCAGTGAAGAAAACAGGAAGCCTTCTTGCACGCAGGCATGCTGGGCAAATCCCTACTGCGATGAATTGGTAACGAAAATGATCCGCACATTGTTTCGGGGCACAATTCAAAAAGCAGTTCTGGAAAAAACAAAATATTACCATAAAAAAACCATCCTTCCTGACTTCACTATGCGAATTAATGAATACGAGGATGAACGCAGCACGCAACACTACAGACAGGAGTTTGAGGGCAGCACTTCAAAGTGTGTGTGTTCAAACAACCTTCCGATGGCAAAGAATTACCAAACGGAAAATCAGAAAGGCAAAAGTTCATTAACCTCATGTCAAGTGAGTGATGAGAACTTATGTGTCAACAATTGTCTCTTTGTAAAGCCCATGAAACACAAAGAAGTTGATAGATACCTTCAGGGTCTTGGTGAAAATGATATAAGGAAGCTTTGCTGATGTTAGGGTGCAGTCTATACTGGCAACCTGCAAGGACCAATTACACCAAGAAGAAAGACCCTAGGAGCAATGCATGGAGAATAATTGTCTGCTTTAAGGCTTCATATTTCGAGGACATAAAATCGTCAAGCAAAGGTCAATGAACAGTAATTATTGCATTGTGATGTGATTACGAACAAGGTGTTCAACTGGAGTACTTTGTAGACAGTAAAGTTAAGAGGCAAAGCATTTTATGTGTATTGTTTAATTTGGTACAATAAAATTAGGATTCCAATCATGGGCAAAATTCTCCTACCCCCCGCCGGGTCGGAGAATTGCCGGGGGCTGGCGTGAATCCCGCCCCCGCCAGTTGCCGAAGTCTCCAGCACCGGAGATTTGGCGGGGGTGGGAATCGTGCCGCGCCGGTTGGCGGGCCCCCCCGCTCGATTCTCCGGCCGGGATGGGCCGAAGTCCCGCCGCTAAAATGCGTGTCCCGCCGGTGTAAATTGAACCACCTACCTTACCGGCGGGACAAGGCGGCGCGGGCGGGCTCTGGGGTCCTGGGGGGGGCGCGGGGCGATCTGGCCCCGGGGGGTGCCCCCACGGTGGCCTGGCCCGCGATCGGGGCCCACCAATCCGCGGGCGGGCCTGTGCCGTGGGGGCACTCTTTCCCTTCCGCCTCCGCCACGGTCTCCACTCCACTGGAGAGACTCCCTCCACTGCGCATGCATGGGAAACTGTCAGCGGCCGCTGACGCTCCCGTGCACGCGCCGCCCGGAGATGTCATTTCCGCGCCAGCTGGCGGGGCACCAAAGGCCTTTTCCGCCAGCTGGCGGGGCGGAAATTCCTCCGGCGCCGACCTAGCCCCTCAATGTTGGGGCTCAGCCCCCAAAGATGCGGAGCATTCCGCACCTTTGGGGCGGCGCGATGCCCGTCTGATTTGCGCCGTTTTGGGCGCCAGTCGGCGGACATCGCGCCGTTTCCGGAGAATTTCACCCCATATATCATAGAATAGAGTTTCATAGAATTTACAGTCCGGAGGGAGGCTATTCAGCCCTTCGGGTCTGCACCGGCCCTTGGAAGGAGCACCCATAAGACCATAAGACATAGGAGCAGAATTAGGCCACTTGACCCATCGAGTCTGCTCCGCCATTCAATCATGGCTGATATTTTCATCCCCATTCTCCTGCCTTCTCCCCAAAACCCCTGATCCCCTTATTAATCAAGAACCTATCTATCTCTGTCTGAAAGACACTCAGTGGTTTGGTCTTCACAGCCTTCTGCGGCAAAGTGTTCCACAGATTCACCACCCTCTGGCTGAAGAAATTCCTCCTCATCTCTGTTTTAAAGGATCGTCCCTTTAGTCTAAGATGTTGTCCTCTGGTTCTAGTTTTTCCCACAAGTGACATCCTCTCCACGTCCACTCGATCCAGGCCTCGCAGCATCCTTTAAGTTTAAATAAGATCCCCCCTCATCCTTCTAAACTCCAACGAGTGCAGACCCAGAGCCCTCAAACGTTCCTCATACGACAAGTTCTTCATCCCAGGGATCATTCTTGTGAACCTCCTCTGGACCCTTTCCAAGGCCAGCACATCCTTCCTTAGATACAGGGCCCAGAACTGCTCGCAATACTCCAAATGAGGTCTGACCAGAGCCTTATACAGCCTCAGAAGTACATCCCTGGTCTTGTATTCTAGCCCTCTTGACTTGAATGCTAACATTGCATTTGCCTCCTTAACTGCCGACTGAACTTGCACATTAATCTCCACTTAAACCCACACCTCCACCTATCCCCGTAACCCAGTAACCCCACCTAACCTTTTTTTTGGATATCAAAGGCAATTTATCAGGGCCAATCCACCAAACCTGCACATCTTTGGACTGTGGGAGGAAACCGGAGCACCCGGAGGAAACCCACGCAGACACGGGGACAACGTGCAGACTCCGCACAGGCAGTGACCCAAGCCGGAATTGAACCTGGGGCCCTGGAGCTGTGATGCAACTGTGCTAACCACTGTGCTACCATGCTGTCCTAATCGACAAAATACATCTTTTTCAATCTGTGCTGAGTGTTCTCGAAGCCACTGTTACAATTGGATAAATTCACTGAACCAGAGAGGTTAATATTGGATGGAATTCCTTGCCAATATTCATAATCCATACTGGAGGAATTAGATAAAAGTTTGATTATAAAGACCAGAGGCCAACTAGAGAGTGAGCAGAGGCCAAAACAGAAAGTGCTGAAAATACTTAGCAGGCTGGGCAGCGTCTGCAACAGGAGAAACATTTCACATTCGATCCTGGTCCAACAATGCCTCCGATTTCAAATTCTCATTGATCCAGGTCATCTGGTCCCTGAATCAGACAGACTACCCAAGATGTGCCTTGGGACTCCACAGACTTTTCATTGAATGTTTCTTAAAGTGCAGATAATTTCAAACTGCAGCTGTGGGAAAGATAGTGGGCAGAATCTTACCCTCAAACAGTAAAGTGTCAGTTCTGGTGAGAAAACCGGAGTGAATCGTTGGCAGGATTTCTCACGGAATCTTACGCCACTTTAAGGCTTTTCTCCCCACGGGAATCATGTCGCACTCCGGGGGCCCTCCCACTGATTCACTCGCCGCGGAGAAATTTTATCAGTGCAGTCATTGGGGAGCTCCATATAAACGCCTCTCCAGCACTTGTTCCAGATCCATTCGAAGGGGAATGGCAGTACGGAAACCAGCTCCGCGTTTTACTGAGGGAGCCCTGACCAGACTCCTGGATGGAATGCAGCCAAGGAGGGGTGTACTCTACCCGTAATCCAGGAGGCGGCCCATCCGCCCGGTTGCCACCCCCGCCTGGGAGGCAATAGCTGCCTTGGTCAGTGCCAGCACTCTGCAGAAAGAAGATGAATAATCTCACCCTCGAAGTGGTGCCTCATTTGTCGCCCACTCCCTCCACCAGCGCAGATAATCACACCTCATTGGGAATAATTAGTAGACAGGCTTCTGGGCCACTCATTGGGAGAACCTCACAGATGATCCACAACAGGTTTAGGCAAGGACATCCCAGGGATCTGGCACTCGGAGGTTTGCCGGAGCCCAGGACTCTCCTGGGCCCCTGGCCGATGATGTGTCCTGGGTCCAGTCGTCCCCAAGTTGATGTAAATGCAAAGACAAAGGGCGAGATTGTCTGTTTGGGAGACTAGATTCTCCCGCCGGAGAAGAATTGCTACAAATTTACATTCCCCCTGGGAGTGCAAATCAGGAAATAATTCCCTATCCCTTACGATGCAAACTTATGTAGAGCGAGGAATACGAGGAATTGCTGAGGGCATCTCGCTATCGAGTGGGTGACCCAATAGTGATGTCACAGCCAGCCAACCACTCCCCCCTCTCTGCACAGCAAATCAGCATCACCCCGCACCGCAAAGCAGACCCCACCACCAGATTGCCTGGATTCCCCCTTCCCCCAAGTACGAGGGTGTCCCAACCCGCCCTTTCAGAGAAACCTCCAGGAACCCCCTTAATAGGGGTATCGCCCCAAGGGACCCCATGAATAGGGAGACCCCCCCCAAAGGACCCCATGAATAGGGAGACCCCCCAACTCTCCGGCACCCCCTAATTGAAGAGACCTCTAACTAAAAGAACACCACCCCTCCCCCCACAGGAACCCCATAACTAAAGGGATCCACCAAGGGACCCCCTGATAAAAGGATCCCCTAGAATGCAGAACAATCCTTTTCGCTGAACCTCGGTACACCTGACAATATATCTAAATCTAATTCTAATCTAAAGAGACCCCTGTCTGAAAGTTAGAGAGCAGTCCAGACAGGGGCAGTGAAAAAACATCACAGTTGTAACACATACCTGGAAACTCCACAAGTCCAATCCTGGAAGGAGAACAGCTGTGACCTGTGTTTCAACCCTTCAGATCAATTAGCTGCAAACCATTCATTCATTTCTAGTAGTGGGCTATGATTGACAGCTTCCACAAAACAGCTGCAGCCTTGCTTCATTCATCCCCTTCATTGATGAATGACTCTAAATGCGGAAACCCCAATGTTTACAAACAGCAACCACATCAAAGAGAGGTAAGTATATTCCAAACATTAAGTGCATTCCAGTCAGTTGCATGGTGCAGGCACTGGTAGGAATCCACAAGTCTCATTGCCAGAGAATGTCAGGGCTCTGGATCTCACACCATTTGCACCACTATCTCATGGAGGAGCACAGGGGCCCCCAGATACTCGAGGGGAAGCGGGTCGGCAGTACCGCAGCTCGGGGTCCACCACCCAGGGGATCCCAGAAGTGTCCAGCCCATCTGACACCGCTTTCCCTGTGAGTGACACACCTTCAACATCGCACAATGAAGAGAGCAGCACTGCAACACCCGTAGTTTTTGAAGGTACGCCCGGCCTCACAAGTTCCAGGCCCTCCAGGGGATGCCCGCCAAAGTAATGTCAGGCAACAGTGCATGGAAGGCAGCAGACCAACTCTACCTCAGCAGTGGATCCTGGCCTCACCTGGACATCGTGCGAGGGTGAGGAAGAGTAGGAACTGGAACCTAGCTGGCACGGGTGATTACAGGCACTAGTTAACAGTGTTATGGGCCAGGGTTTAGAGAACCCCAAAGTGTATCATGGAGTTCACCTGACCCACAACTTTTACTAGATTGTTGTATGGAGAGCACACAACCCACTCTGTACAGGTGCGGTACAGCAGAAATGGAAAAGTATTTTTTTAAGCAAACAATGTTTATTCTATGAACTCAAATTAACCTTTTTAAAGCATACAGTGAACATCCTAGCAACCAATAATTCAAATACAACCCCCAAAGACTACAACACTAAGTTAGGTGGGTTGGCCATGCTAAATTGCCCTTAGTGTCCAAAATTGCCCTTTGTGGTGGGTGGGGTTACTGGGTTATGGGGATAGGGAGGAGGTGTGCGGTTGGGTAGGGTGCTCTTTCAGAGAGCCGGTGCAGACTCGATGGGCCGAATGGCCTCCTTCTGCACTGTAAATTCTATGATAAACCTTTAAGCCTTCCTTTTTAACATCCATATGACTTAAAACACCTTTCAATAGAAGCACATTAGGTTTACATTCACTACTGAGAGCATTTATAATTCTGAATCACCAAATGATCAAGAGATAGTCTTTTGATGGCAGAGAGAACAGCAGTACACCTGCTTGGTCTGGCTTCACTCCAACCCTGAAAACGAAACTAAAACACGCCCTGCAGCAAACAGCCTAAAAGGAAAGTAAAAAGCTGACAGACAGCCCAGCTCCACCCACTCTCTGACATCACTGCAGTAATAAACACCCATTTCTTAAAGGTACTCTCACTACAGATATTTATATACACACCCATTTATAAACACCCATTTCTTAAAGGTACTCTCACATGACAATCGGGCACCACTCTAATATAGCATAAATTTCACTTTGTTCATCACCAGATTGTCTGCCCTGTCATTTAATGGGCCCAAGATCCACAAACCCCGGGGGACACTTGGTGGTTCATCCCTGTGCGGTGTGAGAGTGGAAGCGCCATATCTCTGCGCCAACATCCTCTGCCCCAGCATCAACTCTCGAGCCTCTCATAACAAACACTCTTCTCCAATGATGAGAATGCCACGAGCTGACAAAGTGCTGAGAGACTAACCCAGAGGAACACAACCAGGACCGCTGACATTGTAGGGGGCAGAAATAAATGAGAGGATATCCTCCATCTCTGCAACCCATGATAAGCCCATTCCATGGCAGGACACATTCTGTTCAATGACAGGCAGGAATCAGACATACCTCTGAGGATGAGAGGAACATGCTTCTGTCCTCAATGCGACTCATCATCATTCTCCTGCAGAGTCTGGCCAATGGCTTTAGCACCCTGCCCATGGAACCGGGCACTACACTAATGCTGAGATAGCAGTCACCTCATCTGGAGATTTCCTCACCCCAATTCCTGCTCATCCCCAAAACTAGAGACTATGAGGGTGTCCCCAGCCTGATGCCTCAAGTGAGCCCTGGTCATGGCCCGAGGTCCTTCCTCCTCCTCCTCCTCTGCGGGTTGTACCTCAGCACCCTACTCGACTTCCTCCTCATCTGATGCGATGTAGCACTGCTCCATCTCCCCCCGGGTCCAGGGGGTCTCCCTGCTGCAATGCCAAGTTGTGGAGGACGCAACAGACCACAACAATGTGGGACACCCTGGGGGCTATACTGGAAGGCACGTCCCAACCAGTCCAGGCACCGGAACTGTACCTTTAGCCATCCAATCGCCTGCTCCACCAGCACACGCATTGAGTATGACCTCATTGTAGTGAGTCTCTGCCTCGGTTTGTAACCTCAGCATTGGCATCGTCAGCCACCCCCTTAATGGGTACCCCTTGAAGATGTCTGGGATCTGTGAGCGCCCCAAGATGTAACTGTCATGGACGCTTCCCAGGAAATGGACACACAATTGCATGATTCTCATTGTGTGCTCACAAATGATCTGGATTGTTGAGGGAATTGTATCCTCTGCGTTCACAAATGGAGCCACATGAAGCCATGGAGCCCACAGGGCCAAGTGGGTGTGCAGCCTATCACACTCTGCACCTGGGGTATGCCAGCTAAGCAGGCGAAGCCCATGGCCTTGGCATCTTGGCTCTCCTGGTCCCGGTCCAAGTTGATACATGTGTGCGCCCTGGTATAAAGGGCATCTGTAACTGCCCCAATTCATTTGTGTGCAGCTGACTGGAAGAGGCCACACAGATCACTGGTGTTGTCCTGAAACAAGCCTCTTGCTTCAGAGATTCAAAGCAGCAGTGACTTTCAGGGCCACGGGCAGTGGATGACCTCCCATCCCATGTGGTGCAAGCTCTTGCAGAACTTGGCAAAGGTGGTCCACTGTCCCCCGGGACAGACGTAGTCTTCGCCGACACTATGGTTCCAATATCTGAAGATAGGAAGACCAGCGTCAAAAGACCCTTCGCCAATACATTCCCAAACAGGGCTGCTCCCTCTGTGGTGCTGCCCCTGTACAGCTAAGGCCCCCGGCACCCCCTCCTCTGCAGGGCGCTGGTCCTGGCCACGTACAGCGGCACATCAGTGTCTCGCCTACTGCTCTATCGAAATGAGTAGAAATTCCAACTCAATAATCTCCATGATTCTCCAGAATCATGCATTAAAATGAGAAGGAAATCAAAGTGAGCGGTGAGGATTCCTGAGAAAGCTCTGCCCCTCAGTCCTTCACTCCTCTGGGACCGCCACCATGAGCTTCCCCTTAGTGAGTGCCTCTCCACTAAACCTCACACCCTCCCCTCTCACATTGGCAATCCCCACTCATGTCCTTCTTAGGCCCACCAAGATGAAAGGCCTGGACACTCGCGTCGTCCTGACCCGTCTCATGGCCATTCCCCAACCCCAAGCTCACGTCAAACCCCTCCCTCCGCCACTTGTGCTGGGTGACAGGGCTATTGAGTAGATGCATGGGACACACATCTGCATCCTCACGGGGCACCTCAAAGATGTCCCCCCTATCATGACATGTGACGGGGTGAATGATTATAGATATAACCATGAAACCTTGCCTTGGGGCATTCAGTGTGTCCTGTGTGATGGTGTGAATAGCATTGGTTGTGGTTGAGCTATTTTGTGTGAAACCAAATAAACTAAATTATAAGAATTGAGGCACCAAATAAAAGGACCAGCCCCCTAAACTAAAACATCTGGGGCAATTTGCTCAAGTGGGAGAGCGCAAGCTTTGCATGTGAGGGGTAGTGGGACCGATGCCAACATTCTCCACTTTGATGGGCGGCACGGTGGCACAGTGGTTAGCACTGCTCCCTTACAGTGCCAGGTACCCGGGTGCGATTCCAACATTGGGTGACTGTGGAATTTGCACTTTCTCCCCATATCTGCGTGGGTTTCCTCCGGGTGCTCCGGTTTCCTCTCACATTCCAAAGCTGTACAGGTTAGGTGGACTGACTATGCTAAATTGCCCCTTAGTGTCCAAAATGGTGGGGGGGTTTACTGGGTTACAGGGATAGGGTGCAGACCCGATAGGCCGAATGGCCTTCTTCTGCACTGTAGAGATTCTACATCTACATCAAATCACAAATGAAACTTAAAACATCAAACTAAAATATAATTAAAAGGGTCAATAAGCGGGTACCAAAGGCCTCGATGGTGCCGTGCACACCACATCTCCCTCTCCAGGGACACTCGGTCACAAATGTAGCCGCGGCAGAGGGTCGGACAATGCCCTCAGTCACCCACTGCCTGGCCAGGCCCAGGAGCAGCTTCACGAGGAGGTCCTCTTTCCTCCCTGCCCCTCTCTGCACCAGGTGTCCATAGATCAGGAGTGTGGGGCTGAAGCGCAAAGAAAACTGTAACTAAAAAGCAACTTATATATGCAAGGTCCATGGACTCCACAAGGCCGCAAAAAGAGGCAGGCATCTTGAGAGTCCGTGAACTGGTGCAATCAACAGCTGCATGGGACTGTTGCATGCAACACCCTCCACCCCAGGTCCCTGATATTAAAGGGGAGGACTCCTCCATGGAGGGAGCTTCACTGGGACCAAATTGCTGGATGGCAACAAGGCCACCATGGTGTGTCCGGGCAGCGGGCGAGTGCATGTAGCATGTAGGGTATGTAGCAGCAGCCTATCCAGGAAACCCCTCTGTGCCATGCAAAAGGGCAAGGAGGGCATTTACGTGAGACTGCTAGACCTCTGGAGCTCCGCCTCTCGAGGGGTGGTTCTGGGCTTGTAGCCAATCTGAAATTCCATCTGAGCAGGGATACGTTCAGACGGGAGTCCACCACACACTTGTGCCGCATCAAGACCACGGGTGCCATCGGGTCCAAGCACATTTTAAGGTCATGGATGGCATTGGCTGCAAGCTGGACATCCACCACCACGCAACGTGCCAACCCGTGGGGTATTATGCAGCCCACTCCTCCGCCACCCAGCACATCCCCGATCCTGGTCACCCTGGCAGCCACAGTCCCTCTCCCCGCCAGCCATCCGAAATGGTATTGGTGGACGTGTGGATTCCTGAACAGTGGCTCTTTGACAACTGCTGCTGTTCCAGACAGGGGAAGAGCTATGGTGCTGTGAGGAAGTAGTGCTAGCCACTGTGCCACCATTCCTCATACGGATGAAGACTTTATACCCAAAGACTTTCAGTATGGAGAATTGGCTATTGAATCACACCGACTGGCCATCCATACGTCTGCCACAAGGAAATCTGCAAGTGAGATATGAGAATGGCTGGACATTGACACCTGGGAGACAATCACTGATGGCTGTGACCTCTGGAGGCTCTCTCCTTGGAATGACATTGAAAGAGATGGTCAGAAACAACAAACTCAGCTGGCCAAGGACATAGAGAAAACAAGCCAGCAAATTGTGCACCTTCTGAAATCCGGCAATTTCTGATCAATTTATGCTGCGGAAATTTGCAGCTGCACCTGGACTATCCAGTCAATAAGAGCTGTTTTGTTGGGGTTGAGTGGAACAAAAAAGGAATCAAATTAGCTAGCGTATGCATGGTTATAACGATTAACTGTCTTTTTAGTTCAACTCAGGTCCCTGTAGAGCGATTCCAAAATGATGTGTAAACATCATTGTCTCCATTGACCTGTTGAACATTGTTTAAAAAAATAGAACTCTTTATAAAAGGAAATGCATATAATCTGACTTGTCCTTATTCCGTACACGCACAATTGTGATACATACAGGGACCTATAGCTTTCTGCCAGAGCGTACTTGTATCATTACAATAATTCACATTTTGAAAAAAGCATACTAACAGAGTAAACTAACTGAGATCTTTAACTAAATTGATGATGAGATGATAATTAGACAACAAATCACAAGTCCTCAAAATATCATGGCCCTGCAGTACTGATGATCTTCTGGAAGTTAGGTTATTTATGTTTGGCACTTGACTGCTGCATAGAGATGAAAGTCCTTGAAATCTAATGAGTATCCCGTCATCCACTGGGGTAATGAAGGTAATTGCTTTGTGGAATGGTCAGATTGAATAGCCCCGATACCTCCACGTTACCCCCCACAGCCCCCCACTCCACTACAACCCCTACTACACCCACAGCGCAAATTAAAATTGTGGCAGCTTCCAAACACCAACCTCTCAGTAACTTTGCATCATGCACTATTTGACCAGTCGTATTTTGGTCATCTATGAGGCTCATGTTCTGAGCAGGAAAGAGCTTCATTCAGATTCCATATTCAGACCACACCGCTACTTTTAACTTCTTATTCCAGATGATGGCAGGCACATTGTGTGTCCAGGTGAAGCAAGCCCTGAAGTGTGCTAGAAAGGTGAGGCTTTATGACTTTATAGGATTTCCCAAAGGTGCACGAGTTACCCCTGGCTTAAGCTTCCCGATGACCAAGCCATGCACGAGTCCACTCTTCCCCTGCCACACCCTGATTAACTTGCCTGATTGCTAGAAACCATCTCTCAGGGTCCGGTGGCAACATCCTCCCTTTGTTCACATCGCTCCCACCTGCCAGCCACTCTTCTGCTCGGTTATGTTTGTGAGACGTTGAGTTAAATGCCCAGGTTCTCAGTCCGTAAATTGGATTGAGCCTGAATCTGTCCCCATGTGTCCATTGGCACACACTTTCCAGCAGAGGTCACTATAATGTGAAGATGTACAGGAGAGCAGGTGGTTTTCGCCCTCCTTGCCCTGGATGTGTTGAGAACATCTTTAGTGTCCCTTTGCTGTTCCTCAGAGACTGAGGATCAGGCCTTGGACAGTCCTACCCTGCTCAAATGGAACCATACTTGGAAAATAGAGTGCATTTCCACTTAAAGCTATCCTATCTCAAATATCTGATTTACAATACTCACGGTACTGTCATTGCATTCCTGACAGAGCCCCCAGCTGGTTGGGACAGGAATACTGCTTTTGACTGGAAGCTACTTATGGCATGAGTAACCAAACACCATTGATACTGCACCTTTGTGCTAATTTCATATTTTAATTATTAAAACTTAAAGATCTTCATTTATGATCTCATAATAATGATAGTGATGCCATAGCTTCTGATGATGTCGTTAAGCAGTCACTATGCCAACACTTTGTAATGCCAAAGAAACCAAGTGAAAGCTAAACCTATCTATGTTATTTTATGCCATGTCATGTTGGGTATTCAGAACATATAAAGATCACTGGTTCACCTGGACTTGTCTACTTATTTTGCACAAACCTTCTAGAAGATGCAAGAAAGACCAAGACTCAATATCCAATTCTGGAACCTTTCGCCAAGATTTCCTCTCTGGCTCTCAAAGGCCATCTGGTAAACCACAGGGAACCTTACTTATTGGAATTTAATCAAAATCTTGCCCTCTTTCTGTCAGTCTCGCACTCTTTCCCAAGAGTGCATCTAATGCCATTTTGAATGACATCAGTAAGAAGTCTTACAACACCAGGTTGAAGTCCAACAGGTTTGTTTCGATGTCACTAGCTTTCGGAGCGCTGAAAAACTGAATTTCAGGACAAGACTCACAAAGAGATAATGAACCAGTGCGAGCCGTCTCGCAGACTGTGCGGTTTACCATCCAAATGTTTGAGGATGTAAATAGCAGAGGGTTGGCAACCTAAGGGTTACCTGAAACTAAACTAAACTTTTTGAACCAAATTTTCCAAAATGAGGTGCGTATGGACCGCGACGGGTACGATTTGGATGGAGTCCCCAGGTAGGACGGCGACCAATGCCATGTTTGCCCTCCCTGAGCGTAGCTGACCAGAGGGGAGGTTCCCAGGCAGGTGGGTCCCAAGCCGTTTCTCCACTGCCTGAGCAACCGACAAGAACGGGCAAGAAATGTAGTCATCGTGGGGGGCTGCCATATTGGTTCCTTCCTTGAACGAGAAGAGCAGTTATGAACGGGGGTCTGTGTTTCCGTCGGCAGACGAGTTCCTCTGAACTGGCGTCTGGGACCTTAACCAGTCTCTGCGGACAAACTAGTTTCTCTGAACTAGCGTCTGGCCAAACTAGTTTCTCTGACTGCCAGTGGGCAGCAGATGGGTGGTGGCGTGGGGCTGTGGAAAATTTTTTTCTGGTCGAACATACAACATTTAACAAAACACTACAAACAACATAAAACATGCTGCAGGTTGCATCAGAAAGGACACCGTTTTCTCCCAAGCAGTTCCTTTTAAAACATCATCTGGACACCTCAGTTATCGGTTGCGAACAGGGTTGCAAAGGGGTTCTCGTTTTGGGAGTCAGACTCAAGGTCATCATCTTCTCCCAGATGCCAAACTCTCAAGTGTATCAGGGCTGATAGGGCTGCATGGTGTGATTTTGGATCGCTCTCGTCATTCCGGACGACTCTGTATGAATTATCTCTGTGCCAGTAGGTGGTGTCTAGTTCTGTGGGGACGGAGTCAGGGTCGTCATTGTAGGTCGGTGGTGGGGTTTGTTTAGGAAAGTGATCATGAAGGGATCACTCGAATCGTGGTCAGATTCGCTGGGTGTGGGTCCTGTTGCTGTCGCTGCTGCTGCAGTCTGTGGGCGTTCCGGGGCGGAGTGTATATTTCGGGGGTGGAGTCGAGGTTGAGTCCGTGGCTGGGCTGGACGTGTTGGGGGATGGTAGGGTTACGTTGGCTGTGGGCGTGGTGTGGTGTGCTGCGTCGAGCATGACGTGCTGTGCGTGGTTAGACTGTGTTCCATATGCCTTCAGTTGGTTGATATGGAACCACGCAGTCTTTCCAATGGGGTACTTTATTTTGTAGACGGAAGGGCTTACTTTGTCCGCAATGGAGCACGGACCCGAGTATTTTGGTGACAGGAATGTGCTGGGGTTGTATCCGGAGAGTATGACTTGCTGTCCTACACTGAACTCAGTCTCATGCACTGCCTTATCGAAACAAGCCTTGCTCTGTTTCTTTCTTGTGCCCAATTTCACTGCGGCTGCTAGCTGAGCCGTTTTAACATTATCCACCAATTGCTCTACTGCTTTCTCGTGTGTGAGGGCCGTCACTTCGGGGCTGGTCAAATCTAAACCTACTAAATATTCTGTGCCTTTCATGGGGCGTCCGGTCATGAGGGTGTGTGGGGTGTAACCTATAGAAGTTGAAACTGTATTTTGCAGAAACATCAGCGCAAAAGGGAGGACTGAGTCCCAAGTGGTGGTGTTTTGCTGGGCCATTTTTCTGAGGGTGGATTTTAGGGTCCGATTCATGCGCTCCACGATACCACTTGACTGGGGGTGGTTTGCAATGTGGAATTCTTGGGTAATGCCAAATATCGTGAGGACGTTCTTCATGACACGTCCCGTAAAATGGGAACCTTGGTTGGATTCAATGCTGCGGGGGAGTCCTTATCTCGTAAAGATGTGGTGGGTTAAAATCTTGGCTGTGGTCTTTGCAGTCTTTGTTCTGGCTGGGAATGCTTCCACCCATTTTGTAAACGTGTCTATCACCACGAGTACATATTTATAACCATTCCTACAAGGGGGCAATGGTCCTATAAAATCAATCTGGAGGTTAGTCCAGGGGCCATTAACGGGTCGGGTGTGGCTGAGCTGAGCCTTTTTGGCATATCTGTCCGGATTATTCTGGGCACAGATAAGACAATTCTCAATGTAGTGAGTAACATCTTCTTTTAAACTCGGCCACCAGCAGAGCTGCCTGAGGTGGGCTGTAGTGGGATCGATTCCCTGATGTCCATGACCATCATGGAATAAACAAATCAGTTGATTCCTGTCCTGTTCAGGAACCACACAAAGGGTGTCTTTTAACACCACACCTTCATGTGTGGTCAGAGCATTTTTAAACCTCTTATAGGGGGCTGGATAGTTTCCTTTCAAAATCTCCTTGAGATTGCTGTCCTGCTTCTGGGCCTGCACTAGATCCTCGATCTTAGTCTGCGAGACCTGAACTGCATTCACTGGTGCGTTTTTGGGGGGTGTCCAAAAATATCCATGCCTGGAACCTGCTTTAGCCAGTGCGTCGGCTTTTACATTTCCAGGTGGGGGAGGAACGATGGTGACTTCGAACTTTGACTATACCAAAAGTCCTGTTCTGTGCTCTCTCTAAGATGTGACGGAGTAATGATGCTGAGGGGAGGGGTTTTCCGTCTGCGGAAACAAATCCTCTTGCTTTCCACAGGGGCAGGAATTCCATAAGGCTGTTACAGACATAGAGGCTGTCCGAGTATATGTCTGCTGGGCTGGGGAAGGAATCTGGGTGTTCCACTATGTATGCGATGGCCGCAAGTTCTGCCGCCTGCGCACCTAAGTGTCCTGGAAGTTTTATTGCTATTTTTTCTAGGGCGCGTCCCTGTGCGTCCTCGACATAAATACCGCATCCTGTTATGCGCTTCCCTTCTAATATTGTGGAAGATCCATCCTCATATATCTTTATGGATTCGCACGTGGCTGTGTGCTTGGGGCTCTGGGTTGAACTACCTATCTTTCTGGGGGGGGGGGGTTTAGCAATAAAGGGGCCTGTGTTGTGGTGTGGAGAGATAATTTCACATTCATGGGGGGTTCCAGGGTACTGTAGGTTGTCGGCTAAAAAGGTGTGGGTCTTGGTCCTTTTAACAGCGATGTCCCGTCCCTGCAAAAGAAGGGTCCATCTAGCTGCTCTAATCTGGCTGACTGTACCGTCCTTGAGTCGTCCGTCCAGTAAAAGTTGGGTGGGGTTGTGTTCCGTGAGGATGGTGATGGGGTTCAGTCCGGTAATGTACGAAAAATACTGTACTGCCCAGAATACTGCGAGCAGGTGCCTCTCACAGGCTGAAAATCCCTGCTCCACAGCATCTAAAACTCTGGCGGCGTAAGCCACGGGCCTTAACTGTTCGTGCTGTTCCTGGAGGAGCACGGCCGAAAGTATGCGGTCTGTGCTTGCTACCTCTATAGCGTAGGGGGAAAGCGGGTCTGGAACTTGCAGTGCGGGGGCTGCTATGAGTGCTTGCTTCAACGCATCCACAGCATCCGTATGCTGCGGAAGCCATTCCCAGGGGGCTCCTTTCTTTAGGAGGTCTGAGAGGGGCGCTGCCTTGCTGGCGAAACCGTCAATGTGGTTTCAGCAGTAGCCAACCAGTCCTAAAAACGACCGGAGGGCTGGAACGTTCTGGGGAAGGGGCAATTTAGCAATCGAGTCAATCCTTTTATGCTCGATCTCGCGTTTACCGTGCGTGATAATTGTACCCAAATATATCACCTTATCTTCCAAAAACTTTACAACCAATTGAGTGTAAGAGTTCCAGGAGTTCGGACAGAACCTCAATGTGCTCTTCCTTGGTGTCTGTCTGCAGTAGTAGGTGGTCTACGTACTGGACCACACATTCGGGGCGAGAAAACTTTGATAAACCATTTGCCAGTTGTCGGTGGAAAATGGAGGGGGAGTTGTGGAATCCTTGTGGCAGGCATGTCCACGTGTACTGCTGTGCTTTAAAAGTGAAGGCAAATTTGTATTGGCACGCCTTTGCCAATGAAATGGACCAGAATCCATTACTGATGTCCAAAACCATAAAGAATTGGGAATTGAGTCCCTGCTTGAGCATGGTCTCGGGACTTGTGGCTACTGTGGGGGTGATTTTGTTGAGTTCCCGGTAATCGATGGTCAGTCGCCATGATCCATCGGGCTTTCTCACTGGCCAAATCGGGGCATTATTAGTGGAGGCTACTGATCTAAGTACGCCCTGCTCCAATAAGCTTTTGATTACTTTTGCGATTTCTCCCTCTGCCTCTTGGGGAAATCCATATTGTTTTTGGGGTCTAGGGTCAGGTCCTGTGATTTGTACGGAACCAGCTATCCGGCCACAGTCGTGTTTGTGGGTCGCGAATGCTGCCCTGTTCTTTTGCAGAACTGCCCTAACCTGCTTGTCCGTGCTAAGCGTGGTCGGGTTAAACCAAAATTCGCCGACTGCGCTGATTTTGTTGGCGTACTCTCCAATTGTGAGCGTTGCGGGGGCTCTTGCGGACTTTGCCATTTTCCAGACACACTGGTTGACTGGATCAAATGATAGATTGTGGGAATTCATGAAGTCTATTCCCAGAATGTGTTCTGCTGTGTGGGGCAGGTCAATTAAAACTACGGGGTGCTTGGTGGTGATGTTGCCGATTTGAATGGGTACAGGGGCTGTGATGTGTCCCTGCTGTGAGTGGCCTGTAAAGCCGCTGAGGGTGATTGTGGCTGTAGTGGGCCACGTGTCCTTTTGGAACATGGTGGAGGAATTTATTGTGGTGCGGGACCCTCCTGTGTCCCAGAGAAATTTCGATGGGCTGCCCCGAATTTTCGCTGCAACTACCAGTCGTCCGGACCTATCCCAAAGGGTGTCGCAGACCCAACTGGGGGAGCCCGTACACCGTCAGTCCGTTCCGGTCAGGTCCGTCTGATCTGAACGGGTGCTAACACTATGAATGGGCTCTGTCTTATTTCTACTTAGAGTGCCCATATGCTGGGCTCTCTGTGGCGTTCGAGGGACATTGCATTCCCTTGCAAAGTGTCCCAATTGTCCACAGTTGTAACACTCCTGTGACTTTTGTGGGGGGCTGTTCTTTCCTTCATTTACCCATGCGGGGTTCTGATGTGTTTTAACTGCCTGTATATCTGCGTCGGCGTGCTTTTCTTCGGGATTTTTAACTGCAGGTTTGCTTTGTACAGACTGCTCCCAGGCGCAGGACAATCTTTTTACTACCCATTTTTCGTTAAGAGCCTCCTCTGAGGGATCATAATTCGCGTACGCTTTCTGTCCTGTTTCTGTGGAATGGGAGATAAGGGTGCGGGTCCATTTGGCCATGTTGTCTGGGGACAAATGGGTGCGGTCTAAGTCTCCAAAAACTGCTGCAAAGTGGATCCACAGGCGTCCAGCAAACGCTGTGGGGTGCTCGGTTTTCTTTTGCCTGCATTTGTTGAGGCCATCTACGGGGTCACCCCGGTGATACCCGATCTCATCTAGGACCGCGGTATGCATTTCTGCAAGGGTGCCTCCTCCTACATTCTGTGGGTCGGGAAGGGCTGCTACGACCGAAGGGACTAAACTCAAAACTGTGAGCTTTACTCTGAGGTGGGGAAGAACGGTGTGATTTTCTCACACGCGTCCCGTAATTGGGTCACGGTTAAGGGGGTGGTATACAAAAATTCCGTGTCGTCCGATGTGGCTGTGCGGTGGGTGGTGACTGGGTTCATTGGGGCGCTTTCCTCTTCTGTGGCTTTCCCTGCGCACATGTTCCCTGAACATATCTCTGCGCTGCCTCGTTTAACTCTTCCCAATCAGGGCCGTCTTCCTCATCTAATTTTGCTCCAAAGGTTTCCTGGAATCCTTTTTGGACTGAAAGCAGAGATTGCTGTTCTGCAATCTGCTTCCGGTACTTTGCGTGGTCTAGTGAGCTTTGTCTTTGCTCCGTGGTGGCAGCATGGAGTGCTCTTAACGCTGCCTTCAGGTCACTACACGGCCTCTGCAATGTCTCTACCTGCTTTTCGGTTTCCTCTCGTACCAGGACTGCACGTTCCGTGTCCTAATAGGCCTTTTCATACTGGGACTGGAAGCTGCTTAAGTGCGCCAGACAAGACTGGTGAGCCCGCTTGGCATCATCTACCTCTCTGTCTTTTGCTGCCAACTTCCTCCTCAACTCTAAGTTCTCTCTTTCTACCTCACTTACATCGACCTTACTCATTCGATATATGCCTTCTACCTCTTTCTGGAGTGTCCTAACGACCTCCTCTGTGCCTCGCAACTGTGCCAAGCAGGACACGATTGCCATCGGCTTGCGAGCTTTCCCTAAGCTCTTCTTGTGAATCTCGCTCAGGTTCTCCCACCAGGTATGCCCTATACTCCCGGGACCTGTTTCCTCATTGCTACAGAATTCGCTCCAAAGGGGCCATCCTTTCCCTTTGAGGTACTTCCTGATTTCTTCCTCCCATACGGGACACTGTCCTACTCTACTGCTGCTGGTCGCTGCGAACACAAATTCCTCTGGGTTCATGAGGCGCTGCATTGCCTGCATTGCCATCTTTCTTGTCTGAATGCTTCCTTTAAATTTGGAACAGGGGAGATAAGGCGGTGCTGTAAATACGGGTACGGCTTTCCCTAATTTCCGAAGTACAAATTCCGACAATTTTGTCGCAACAAAAATCTATCAGTATTACCTTATCGCCCTGTTAGTTTCGCATGCATACACACACTTCCGAATTATGAGGGTTGGTCAGAACTGCTTGAACACTTGTGGTTTTCTGTTCCCAATTGGATCTCTAATTCAAATTTTTGGGTTCTCCCGGATTGGTGAAGCTACTTCTAGATCGGGTCCCATCAGAATGTCGCCAGTAATATGTTGCTAACCTTTGGTTGGTTCAATTGGCTCTGTTTTATAACCTTTGCTCTCGAGTCGCCAGGTATCTTGATACCGCCACAAGGTTCTAGTTCGAGTAATGATCAATAACTCAATACACCGATTAGTAAGATTTAAATCAAAGCACATTTATTATGCACAGTAATCGCTATTCATGCACAAATTCTACGTCTAAGCTACTTCTACGACTAACAGGCCTGTACTTAACTTTGGACTGGCCCACCAGGTCAGGGGAACAAATGGCCTTTCGTTCGGGTTCTGAGTCTGCGGGATTCGAAGTTGGTCCGGATTGATAGCTAGGAGCGCCTATCTCGTAGCGAGCGTTGACTTCAGACTTACGATCACTCGGCGGCCACTGGACCGGTCATGGTCAATGTTGGTTCGCGTTGCTGGGTGACCCGGTCAGGAAGAAGAGGGCCGATTTGAACTTGGGGCTTAACTTTATAGTCCCCAGGGGCTTCCTGCCTTTCGGGGCAGACCCTGTACATGGTTCTAGGTGATTGGACTTCGTTCCAATCGCTTGGTACGATTTCTCCAATACTGGAGCGGTTCCATGATCGATGGGCGGTCTTGAGGCGTCAGGGAGTCTGGCTCAGTCTTGTTTGTCCCAAATGTTGCTATTGTTCCCGGGGATTGCTCATTAGTATGTAGATGGCTGCTACATTATTATGCTGATGGTCGCTGGTATCAATGCTGTCTGGGCTTTTGCAGAGTTAAATACACAGCAAACCTGCACCTGCTGGTTTCTACCTGTGTTCGCTGAATTTCCGTTCAGCCTTTGCCGTTCGCCATTTTAAATCGGGACTTGGCCAACTCAGGTGGCTACAGCCCCGACCGTAGGGCTGCTGGTGGAGAGGAAAAAGCTGCAAATGGACCTTAACCTGCTATCCACGGACTTCCGGTTGCGAACATGCCTGAATAGGTCGCACGTTCGGCAGCTCCCGCCGGGAACGGACTTTAGGGCTCTCTAGAGGGGCCCCAACGGCACTTGTTCGACGGCTTCCAGTGTGGGAAGGTGACAGCAAGGTCCCCCCGACAGTGTATGGACCAGAAGTGGAGCAGTGAAAAAAAAGATCTTGGAGCAGCGAAAAGTGAGAGGGAGAAAAAGCAAGATGGCGGCGGGTGGAGACCAAGCAGCATGGGCACAGTGGTCGCAGGAGCAGCAGGAGTTTCTTAAACGTTGCTTTGAGGAGCTGAAGACAGAAATGCTGACGCCAATGAAGGCGGCGATTGAGAAGCTAGTGGAGACCCAGAGGCCCAGGGGGCGGTGATCCGGGAGATGCGGCAGAAAGCCTCGGAGAACGAGGATGAGATCTTGGGCCTGGCGGTGAAGGTGGAGGCACACAAGGTGCTGCACAAGAGGTGGGCGGAAAGATTTGAGGACCTGGAGAATAGGTCGAGGAGGAAGAATCTTCGGATTCTGGGTCTCCCTGGAGGAGTTGAGGGGCCCGATACCGGGCATATGTGAGCATGATGCTCAATTGGCTGATGGGCGCGGGGGCCTTCCCGAGCCCCCTGGAGCTAGATGGGGCTCATCGGGTCCTGGCCAGGAGACCCAAGGCCAACGAGCCGCCAAGGGCTGTAGTGGTGAGGTTTCACCGCTTTATGGATAGAGAGTGTGTCTTGAGATGGGCCAAGAAAGAGCGGAGCAGCAGGTGGGAGAACACGGAGATCCGAATCTACCAGGACTGGAGTGCAGAGGTGGCCAAGAAGAGAGCTGGCTTTAATCGGGCCAAGGCGGTGCTCCATCGGAAGGGGGTGAAGTTCGGTATGCTGCAGCCAGCGCGATTGTGGGTCACGTTCCAAGATCGGCACCACTATTTCGAAACGCCTGATGAGGCTTGGAGCTTTATACAGACTGAAAAGTTGGACTCAAATTGAGGGTTTGTTGTGGGGGGGGGGATGTTTGCTGTATATATGGTTTTAACCACGTGTAGGGAATATTCGCTTGGTTGGCTGCTGGATGGGGATGGATGAAGGGATTTGATGGGGAGAATGTGGGAGAGTACGGGTGCCAGTGTTGGAGGGAGGGGAGGGCCGGGGATGGGGGAATTGAGATAAGGCCGCAAAAGGAGCTGCGCAGAGGGGGCGGGGCCGGCTCAGGAAAGCGCTGGCTTTTTCCCGCGCTAGGGAAGGACGGCGGTGGGGGTCGGAGGAGTGCACACTGACTGTTAGGGAGGAGGCAGAGGGGGGATTCCCACACTGGGGGGGTCGACGGGAAGGTGGGAGAGGCTGGTGTCAGCAGGAGTCAGCTGACTTACGGGAGTGTTATGGGGGGAGCAAAAGAGCTAGATATGGATCTAGCGGGGTGAGGGGGGTGGGGGGGGGGAGGGGGGTATAGGGTTGCTGCTGTATTGGCCAGTGGGGAACTGGAAATAGGAGAGGTGGTCGGGGCGGGAGTCCGCCGACTGGGGGACTGGAGGGTGCGGGAGGCGCTGGCACGTGACTGGCCTAGAAAAGGAGATGGCTAGTCGGCGGGCGGGCGGGCGGGGCGGGGGGCGGGGGGGGGGGGGAGGTGGGGGGGAGGTGAGAAGCCTCCCAATCCAATCCGGCTGACAACTTGGAATGTGAGGGGCCTGAATGGGCCGGTTAAGAGGGCCCGAGTGTTTGCGCACTTATAGGGACTGAAGGCAGACGTGGTCATGCTTCAGGAGACACATTTGAAGGTGGCAGGCCAGGTCAGGTTTAGAAAGGGATGGGTGGGACAGGTATTCCATTCGGGGCTGGATGCGAAGAACAGAGGGGTTGCAATACTGATGGGGAAGCGGGTGTCGTTTGAGGCCAAGAATATTGTAGTGGATAATGGGGGTCGATACGTGATGGTGAGCGGTAGGTTGCAGGGGGTGTGGGTGGTACTGGTAAACGTATACGCCCCGAACTGGGATGATGCCGGATTTATGAAGCGCATGCTGGGTCGGATTCCGGACCTGGAGGCAGGAAACTTGATAATGGGGGGGGATTTGAAAACGGTGCTGGATCCAGCATTAGATCGCTCCAGATCTAGGACGGGGAAGAGGCCGGCTGCGGCTAAGTTGCTTCGGGGGTTTATGAACCAGATGGGAGTGGATCCGTGGAGGTTTGCTAGGCCCCTGGCCAGGGAATTCTCATTCTTTTCCCATGTACATGGAGCCTACTCCCGGATAGATTTTTTTGTTTTGAGTAGGGTGCTAATCCCGAAAGTGGAAGGAACGGAGCATTCGGCCATAGCCATCTCAGACCACGCCCCGCACTGGGTGGAGCTGGAGTTAGGAGAGGAGAGGGACCAACGCCCGCTGTGGCGTCTGGATGTGGGATTACTGGCGGATGAGGAGGTGTGCGGGAGGTGCGGGGGTGCATTGAGAGATACTTGGAGGACAATGATAACGGAGAGGTGCAGGTGGGGGTAGACTGGGAGGCGTTGAAGGCGGTGGTCAGGGGAGAGTTAATCTCCATTAGGGCCCACAGGGAGAAGAGAGAGGGCAGGGAGAGGGAGAGGTTGGTGGGGGAGATCTTAAGGGTGGACAGGAGATATGCAGAGGCCCCCGAGGAGGGACTACTTAAGGAGCGGCGAAGCCTCCAGACGGAGTTTGACCTGTTGACCACAGGGAAAGCGGAGGCACAGTGGAGGAAAGCACAGGGGGCGACGTACGAGTATGGGGAGAAGGCGAGCCGGATGCTGGCACACCAGCTCCCTAAGAGGGTGGCAGCGAAGGAGATAGGTGGTTTTTAAAATATTTTTAAAAATATATTTATTAAAGTTTTTACCAACACAATTTTTTCCCCTTACAAACAATAACCCCCCCCCCCCTCCGCCCCCCCCCCCCCCCCCCGCCCCCGCCCCCCGTAACAAAATAACACAAAATCGCACTGAGCAAGATATATACATGGCAAAATGGTATATTTACATAGCATTATACACTGGCTCTCGCCCGCATGTGCCAGTTTCCCCCGCCCTTCATGTTTTCTCTTGCTCATCCATCCCCCTAAGCAATCCCCCATTTCCCCCCCCCCCCCTTCCCAGGGTTGCTGCTGCTGCTGACCGATCTTCCTCTAATGCTCCGCGAGATAGTCTAGGAACGGTTGCCACCGCCTGTAGAACCCCTGCGCAGACCCTCTCAACGCAAACTTAATCCTCTCCAGCTTTATGAACCCAGCCATGTCGTTTATCCAGGCCTCCAGGCTAAGGGGCTTCGCCTCCTTCCACATTAGCAAGATCCTTCGCCGGGCTACTAGGGACGCAAAGTCCAGAATGCCGGCCTCTTTCGCCTCCTGCACTCCCGGCTCGTCCACTACTCCACTATAATAAATATTGCTAGCCCCCAGCTTGGCTTGACCCGGACTTTCACCACCTGAGATATTGCTCCCGCCACTCCTCTGCAGAACCCCTCCAGTGCCAGGCATGACCAAAACATATGGACATGGTTCGCCGGACTCCCTGAACACCTTCCACATCTGTCCTCTACCCCAAAGAACCTGCTCAACCTCGCCCCCGTCAAGTGCGCTCTGTGAACCACCTTAAATTGTATCAGGCTGAGCCTACCCAGGGCATCAGCCCACAAACCTTGGAGGGCTGTGACCAGTGGTGTTCCACAGGGATCAGTGCTGGGACCTTTGCTCTTTGTAGTATATATAAATGATTTGGAGGAAAATGTAACTGGTCTGATTAGTAAGTTTGCAGACGACACAAAGGTTGGTGGAATTGCGGATAGCGATGAGGACTGTCGGAGGATACAGCAGGATTTAGATTGTCTGGAGACTTGGGCGGAGAGATGGCAGATGGAGTTTAATCCGGACAAATGTGAGGTAATGCATTTTGGAAGGTCTAATGCAGGTAGGGATTATACAGTGAATGGTAGAACCCTCAAGAGTATTGAAAGTCAAAGAGATCTAGGAGTACAGGTCCACAGGTCATTGAAAGGGGCGACACAGGTGGAGAAGGTAGTCAAGAAGGCATACGGCATGCTTGCCTTCATTGGCCGGGGCATTGAGTATAAGAATTGGCAAGTCATGTTGCAGCTGTATAGAACCTTAGTTAGGCCACACTTGGAGTATAGTGTTCAATTCTGGTCGCCACATTACCAGAAGGATGTGGAGGCTTTAGAGAGGGTGCAGAAGAGATTTACCAGAATGTTGCCTGGTATGGAGGGCATTAGCTATGAGGAGCGGTTGAATAAACTCGGTTTGTTCTCACTGGAACGAAGGAGGTTGAGGGGAGACCTGATAGAGGTATACAAAATTATGGGGGGCATAGACAGAGTGGATAGTCAGAGGCTTTTCCCCAGGGTAGAGGGGTCAATTACTAGGGGGCATAGGTTTAAGGTGAGAGGGGCAAGGTTTAGAGTAGATGTACGAGGCAAGTTTTTTACGCAGAGGGTAATGGGTGCCTGGAACTCGCTACCGGAGGAGGTAGTGGAAGCAGAGACGATAGGGACATTTAAGGGGCATCTTGACAAATATATGAATAGGATGGGAATAGAAGGATACGGACCCAGGAAGTGTAGAAGATTGTAGTTTAGTCGGGCAGCATGGTCGGCACGGGCTTGGAGGGCCGAAGGGCCTGTTCCTGTGCTGTACATTTCTTTGTTCTTTGTTCTTTGTTCCTCGATCTCCTCCCCCAGCTCCTCCTCCCATTTACCCTTCAACTCTTCTGCTAGCGCTTCCCCCTCTTCTTTCATCTCTTGGTGTATTGCCGAAACCTTGCCCTCCCCGACCCATACAATGGAGATCACCCTGTCTTGAATTTCTTCTGCACTCGTTGGAATTTAGAAGGATGAGGGGGATCTTATGGAAACATATAAGATTATGAAGGGAATAGATAGGATAGATGCGGGCAGGTTGTTTCCACTGGCGGGTGAAAGCAGAACTAGGGGGCATAGCCTCAAAATAAGGGGAAGTAGATTTAGGACTGAGTTTAGGAGGAACTTCTTCACCCAAAGGGTTGTGAATCTATGGAATTCCTTGCCCAGTGAAGCAGTAGAGGCTCCTTCATTAAATGTTTTTAAGATAAAGATAGATAGTTTTTTGAAGAATAAAGGGATTAAGGGTTATGGTGTTCGGGCCGGAAAGTGGAGCTGAGTCCACAAAAGATCAGCCATGATCTCATTGAATGGTGGAGCAGGCTCGAGGGGCCAGATGGCCTACTCCTGCTCCTAGTTCTTATGTTCTTATGTTCTTGTGCCGGGAGCAACAGGAATTCCCTGACCTGTCGCCTCACAAAAGCCCTCACCTGCATATATCTAAATGCATTTCCCGGGGGTAACTCAAACTTCTCCAGTGCCCCTAGGCTCGCAAATGTCCCGTCAATGAACAGGTCCCCCATTCTTCTAATCCCCGCCCGATGCCAGGCCTGGAACCCCCCCGTCCATTTTCCCCGGGACAAACCGGTGGTTACCCCTGATCAGGGACCACACCGAGGCTCCCACTGCACCCCTGTGCCGTCTCCACTGGCCCCAGATCCTTAGCGTTGCTGCCACCACCGGGCTCGTGGTATACTTTGATGGCGAGAACGGCAGCGGTGCCGTCACCAGCGCCCCCAAGCTCGTTCTTTTACAGGACGCCATCTCCATCCTCTGATTTAGGTGGAGTTAAGGATAGCAGGGGGAATACGGTGCGGAGTGCGGTGAGAGTAAATGAAGTATTTAAGGACTTCTATGAGGAGCTGTACAGATCTGAGTCCCCAGCGGGGGAAGAGGGGTTGCGACGATTTTTGGATCAACTGAGGTTCCCGAGGGTGGAGGAGCAGGAGGTGGCTGGTTTGGGGGCGCCATTTGGGTTGGAGGAGCTGGTTAAAGGATTGGGGAACATGCAGGCGGGGAAGGCCCCGGGGCCAGATGGGTTCCCGGTCTAGTTTTATCGGAAATATATGGACCTGCTAGGCCCGTTGTTAGTGAGAACTTTCAATAAGGCGAGGGAGAGGGGGACCCTGCCCCCGACAATGTCCGGGGCACTGATCTCGCTGATTCTGAAGCGGGAGAAGGACCCGCTGCAATGTGGGTCGTATAGACCGATCTCGCTCCACCCGGTGCGGGGCGTAGTCTGAGATCTCGCTCCTCAACAGCCAAGGGGCTGTTTAGCACAGGGCTAATTTGCTGGCTTTGAACGCAGACCAAGGCAGGCCAGCAGCACGGTTCAATCCCCGTACCAGCCTCCCCGAACAGGCGCCGGAATGTGGCGACTAGGGGCTTTTCACAGTAACTTCATTTGAAGCCTACTTGTGACAATAAGTGATTTTCATTCATTTTCATTCAATGTGGATGCTAAGTTGCTGGCAAAAGTGCTGGCTACGAGAATTGAGGACTGTGTCCCTGGGGTGATTCACGAGGACCAGACGGGATTTGTAAAGGGCAGGCAGCTAAACACTAATGTGCAGAGGCTCCTCAACTTGATTATGATGCCATCGGTGGAGGGAGAGGCGGAGGTAGTGGCAGCTATGGACGTGGAGAAGGCCTTCGACCGGGTGGAGTGGGAGTATCTTTGGGAAGTGCTGCGGAGGTTTGGGTTCGGGGAGGGGTTTATCAGTTGGGTCAGGCTCCTACAAAGAGACCCGGTGGCGAGTGTGGCTACGAATCGGCAGAGGTCGGAGTACTTTCGGCTGTACCGAGGGAAGAGGCAGGGTTGCCCCCTGTCCCCCTTGTTGTTTGCATTGGCAAATGAGCCTTTGGCCATGGCACTAAGGGAGTCCAGGAAATGGAGGGAGTTGGTCCGAGGGGGAGAGGAACAGCGGGTGTCGCTGTATGCGGACGACCTGTTGCTGTATGTGGCAGATCCAGTGGAGGGGATGGTGGAGGTCATGCGGATCCTAAGGGAGTTTGGGGACTTCTCGGGCTATAAGCTCAACGTAGGGAAAAGTGAGCTCTTAGTGGTGCATCCAGGGGACCAGGGAAGGGGGATAGACGACCTACCATTGAAGAGGGCGGACAGGAACTTTCGGTACTTGGTGATCCAGGTGGCTGGGAGCTGGGGGGCCCTGCACAAGCTCAATTTGATGCGGTTGGTGGGGCAGATGGAGGAGGATTTCAAAAGATGGGATGTGCTGCCACTCTCGCTAGCGGGCAGGGTACAGTCGGTTAAAATGATGGTCGTCCCAAGGTTTCTCTTTGTGTTCCAGTGCCTTCCCATTGTGATTACCAAGGCCTTTTTCAAACGGGTAGGTAGGAGCATCATGGGTTTTGTGTGTGCGAATAAGACCCCGAGGGTAAGGAGGGTGTTTCTGGAGCGTAGCAGGGACAGGGAGGGCTGGCGTTGCCGAATCTGTGTGGCTACTATTGGGCAGCCAACGTGGCGATGATCCGTAAGTGGGTAATAGAGGGAGAAGGGGTGGCATGGAAGAGGTTGGAGATGGAGTCCTGCATGGGTACGAGCCTGAGGGCGTGTGTGATGGCACCGCTGCCGCTCTCGCCGACAAGGTATACCACGAGTCCGGTGATGGCGGCAACGTTGAAGATCTGGGGGCAGTGGAGACGGCATAGGGGCGAGATGGGAGCCTCGGTTTGGTCCCCGATTCGGGAGAACCATTGGTTCGTCCTGGGAAGGCTGGATGGGGGGTTTTGGAGCTGGCATCGGGCAGTGATCAGAAGAATGGGGGACCTGTTTATAGATGGGACGTTTGCGAGCCTAGGGGCGCTGGAGGAGACGTTTGGGTTACCCCTGGGAAATGCGTTCAGGTATATGCAAGTGAGGGCGTTTGTGAGGCAGCAGGTGAGGGAATTCCCATTGCTCCCGGCACAGAGGATTCAGGACAGGGTGATTTTGGGTGTATGGGTCAGAGAGGGCAAGGTCTCGGCGATCTATCAAGAGATGAAAGAGGAGGAGGTTTCGGTAGAGGAGCTAAAGGGCATGTGGGAGGAGGAGCTTGGGGAGGAGATAGATGAGGGTCTGTGGGCTGATGCCCTGAGTAGGTTTAATTCTTCCACCTCGTGCGCCAGGCTCAGCCTAATACAATTCAAGGTTGTTCACAGAGCGCATATGACAGGGGCGAGGATGAGTAGGTTCTTTGGGGTGGAGGACAGATGTGGGTGGTGCTCGGTGAGCCCGGCAAATCACGTCCACATGTTCTTGTCGTGCCCGACACTGGAGGGGTTTTGGAGGGGTTTTGTGAGGACTATGTCCAAGGTGGTGAACGCCCGGGTCAAGCCGAGTTGGGGGTTGGCATTATTTGGGGTAACGGACGAGCCGGGAGTGCAGGAGGCGAAAGAGGCCGGTATCCTGGCCTTTGCGTCCCTGGTAGCCTGGCGGAGGATTTTGCCATTATGGAAGGAGGCGAAGCCCCCCAGTGTGGAAGCCTGGATAAATGACATGGCAGAGCTCATTAAGCTGGAGAGGATAAAGTTTGCCTTACGAGGGTCTGAGCAGGGGTTCTTCAGGCGGTGGCAACCGTTCCTAGACTATCTCGCGGAGCGCTAGGAGGATGTCAGCAGCAGCAGCAACCCGGGGGGGGGTCTCTTTCAGGGGGGTATTTGGGTGGGTGGGGGGGTTTCCCCAAGGGTACTCTTGAATGTCATATGGGGGGGGTTAATATATGCGGGAGAAACCCAATGTATCAGTAGTTTATTATTTTTGATTGTGGTGTTTGTGTTCTTTCTTCTTTTTGTTATGGGGGGGGGGGTCTTGTTTGTTAAAAAATGTTGTTGGAAAAATTTGAATAAACATATATTTTTTTAAAAACCTGCTATCCACTAGGAAAGCAGTGTACCAACTCCGTCAGACACGGGGGACCTTCTACGAACACAGAGACAAGGCTGGCCGCCTATTGGCTCACCAGCTGAGAAAGCAGGCAGCCACAAGGGAAATAGCGCAGGTTAAGGATAGCAGAGGCAGACTGGTAACAGAGGTCAATCAGGCATTTGAGACCTTCTACCGGGGACTGTACACCTCTGAGCCCCCCAACAGGGGTGCGGGGATGAAACAGTTCCTAGACAGAATGGAACTACCAGTTGTGGGGGAAGACAGATGGGGGGGAGCTGGAAGCACCAATAAACTTGGGAGAAATCATGGAGAGCATCAGCTCCATGCAGGCTGGGAAGGCACCGGGACCCGATGGGTTCCCGACAGATTTCTACAAAGTATTTGCACCAGTCCTGGCCCCACACCTAAGGGACATGTTCGCAGACTCACTGGCAAGGAGCACCCTGCCCCCCACGCTAGCGCAGGCCACAATTTCACTGACACCCAAAAAAGATAAAGACCTGACGGAATGTGGATCATACAGACCCATTTCACTGCTGAACGTGGATGCGAAAATACTCGCAAAGGTCCTGGCCAAAAGGCTGGAGGGCTGCGTACCAGAGGTGGTCACAGAGGACCAAACCGGCTTTGTCAAGGGTAGGCAGCTCGCAGCGAACATCAGGCGGCTGCTGAACGTAATAATGACCTAGGGATAGGTACAAGAACCCGACACAGAGTGGGTACAAATGGAGGAGGCATCCTGTAAAGGAACGACCCTCCGGGCCCTGGCCACAGCAGCACTGCCATCCCCCTCAACAAGATACACAACAAGCCCAGTGCTGGCGACCACGCTGAGAACATGGACTCAGCTCAGACAACATTTCAGGATAACTAAAATGTCCCCCATGACCCCCATCTGCGGCAATCACAGATTCCCCCCCAGCCATGCTGGATACCACCTTCAAAAGATGGAGGCGGAACAGGGGCATATTGACTGTCGGGGACTTCTACGTAGGGCACAGACCGGTGACACTAGACAAACTGACGAGGAAGTGGAGGCTAGCAAAAGGACAGGAAATGAGACACCGCCAAATAAAACACTTCCTCCACAAAGAGACGGTAGTGTACCCTGGGGCCCCAGAAACCACACTCCTGGAGGACCTGATAGACACAGGCAACGAGAAGGGGGGTGCTATGTGGGAAAATATATGGACAGCTGCTGGACAGAGCCCGGACTCCACTGGACGCGATCAGACAAAAATGGGAGGATGAACTGGGGACAGAGGTAGGATGGGGACTCTGGAGCGAACCACTGAGCAGGGTGAACACCACCTGCTCCTGCGCAAGGCTAAGCCTAATGCAGCTCAAAGTGGTGCACAGAGCGCACCTGACCAGAACCCGAATGAGCAGGTTCTTCCCGGAGGTGGAGGACAAATGTGAACGGTGCCAGAGGGGCCCGGCCAACCACACCCACATGTTTTGGGCTTGCCCCAAGCTTGCTGGGTTCTGGGCAGCCTTCTCCGAGGCAATGTCCAAGGTTGTGGGGGTGAGGGTGAAGCCATGCCCAATAGTGGCAATCTTCGGGGTATCGGAGCAGCCAGAGTTACACATGGGGAAGGGGGCCACGCCCTCGCTTTCGTTTCCCTAATCGCACGCCGGAGAATCCTGCTCGGCTGGCGATCGGCAGCACCACCCACAGCTGCAGACTGGCTCGCTGACCTCTCGGAATTTCTCCACCTGGAGAAGATTAGGTACGCCACCCGAGGGTCAGAGGAAGGCTTCCTGGACACTTGGGATCAGTTTGTCGGTCTGATCCAAAACCTGGAATGGGGGGGGGGGCGTGTGGGGGGGGGGGGGGCGGGGTGTACGGGGAAGGGAGAGGAACCATAGACCGATTATTATCCAGAATAATAAAACAGAGTTGTACCATCTACAACCGTGTTGGTTCGTTTGTATCTCGGAACACCCAACACGACATAATACCAGGATTGGAAACTCCCCAGCAACGGTGAGACCTACCTGCACATCTTCAGAGATCCGCCATCCTGCGCCATGGACACCATCAGCCCGCCGCTCCGAATCGCTGGAAACCTCGGCGTCAACTGGAAGCTGTTTAAACAGCGCTTCCAGCTCTTCCTAGAAGCCACAGACAGGGAGAATGCATCAGACACCAGGAAGATCGCTCTCCTCCTCTCCACGGCAGAGCAACACGCCATCCACATCTACAACTCCCTGGTGTTCGCGGAAGGCGAGGACAAGACGAAGTACAAGACGGTCCTTCTAAAACTTGAGCAACACTTCAGCGTCGAAGTGAATGAGAGCTTCGAGAGGTACCTCTTCCAGCAGCGCCTGCAGGGTAAGGATGAGCCTTTTCTTTTTTTTTTATTAAATATTTTATTGAAAATTTTTGGTCAACCAACACAGTACATTGTGCATCCTTTACACAATATTATAACAACACAAATAACAATGACCTATTTTATAAACAAAAAAAAAAAGAATAAATAATAAATAACAAAAATGAAAACTAGCCCTAATTGGCAACTGCCTTGTCACAAGTAACACTCTCCAAAAATATAATTTAACAGTCCAATATATAATTATCTGTAGCAACGACCTATACATACTATACAGTATATATTAACAACCCTGAGAGTCCTTCTGGTCCCCCCCCCCCCCCCCCCCCCCCGATCCTGGGCTGCTGCTGCTGCCTTCTTTTTCCCATTCCGTCTATCTTTCTGCGAGGTATTCGACGAACGGTTGCCACCGCCTGGTGAACCCTTGAGCCGACCCCCTTAGGACGAACTTAATCCGCTCTAGCTTTATAAACCCCGCCATGTCATTTATCCAGGTCTCCACCCCCGGGGGCTTGGCTTCTTTCCACATTAACAATATCCTGCGCCGGGCTACTAGGGACGCAAAGGCCAAAACATCAGCCTCTCTCGCCTCCTGCACTCCCGGCTCTTCTTCCCATTTCCCTTTTAGTTCATCTACCATAGTCTCCCCTTCGTCCCTCATTTCCCTATATATATCTGACACCTTACCATCCCCCACCCATGTCTTTGAGATCACTCTGTCCTGCACCTCTTGTGTCGGGAGCTGCGGGAATTCCCTCACCTGTTGCCTCGCAAAAGCCCTCAGTTGCATATACCTGAATGCATTCCCTTGGGGCAACCCATATTTCTCGGTCAGCGCTCCCAGACTCGCGAACTTCCCATCCACAAACAGATCTTTCAGTTGCGTTATTGCTGCTCTTTGCCACATTCCATATCCCCCATCCATTCCCCCCGGGGCAAACCTATGGTTGTTTCTTATCGGGGACCCCCCCAAGGCTCCAGTCTTTCCCAAATATAGCCAACCCCCAGCTTGGTTCGACCCGGACTCCTACTACTTTTGAAAGCACCTTTGTCACCCCCATCCAAAACCTCTGTAGTGCCAGGCATGACCAAAACATATGGGTATGATTCGCTGGGCTTCTCGAGCACCTCGCACACCTATCCTCCACCCCAAAAAATTTACTGAGCCGTGCTCCAGTCATATGTGCCCTGTGTAATACCTTAAACTGAATCAGGCTTAGCCTGGCACACGAGGACGACGAGTTTACCCTGCTTAGGGCATCTGCCCACAGCCCCTCCTCAATCTCCTCCCCCAGCTCTTCTTCCCATTTCCCTTTTAGTTCATCTACCATAGTCTCCCCTTCGTCCCTCATTTCCCTATATATATCTGACACCTTACCATCCCCCACCCATGTCTTTGAGATCACTCTGTCCTGCACCTCTTGTGTCGGGAGCTGCGGGAATTCCCTCACCTGTTGCCTCGCAAAAGCCCTCAGTTGCATATACCTGAATGCATTCCCTTGGGGCAACCCATATTTCTCAGTCAGCGCTCCCAGACTCGCGAACTTCCCATCCACAAACAGATCTTTCAGTTGCGTTATTCCTGCTCTTTGCCACATTCGATATCCCCCATCCATTCCCCCCGGGGCAAACCTATGGTTGTTTCTTATCGGGGACCCCCCCAAGGCTCCAGTCTTTCCCCTATGCCGTCTCCACTGTCCCCAAATCTTCAGTGTAGCCACCACCACCAGGCTTGTGGTGTAGTTCCTCGGTGAGAACGACAATGGGGCTGTCACCATAGCCTGTAGGCTAGTCCCCCTACAGGACGCCCTCTCTAATCTCTTCCACGCCGCTCCCTCCTCCTCTCCCATCCACTTACTCACCATTGAAATATTAGCGGCCCAATAATACTCACTTAGGCTCGGTAGTGCCAGCCCCCCCCTATCCCTGCTACGCTGTAAGAATCCCTTCCTCACTCTCGGGGTCTTCCCGGCCCACACAAAACCCATGATGCTCTTTTCAATCCTTTTTAAAAAAGCCTTCGTGATCACCACCGGGAGGCACTGAAACACAAAGAGGAATCCCGGGAGGACCACCATCTTAACCGCCTGCACCCTCCCTGCCATTGACAGGGATACCATATCCCATCTCTTGAAATCCTCCTCCATCTGTTCCACCAACCGCGTTAAATTTAACCTATGCAATGTGCCCCAATTCTTAGCTATCTGGATCCCCAGGTAACGAAAGTCCCTTGTTACTTCCTCAACGGTAGGTCCTCTATTTCTCTACTCTGCTCCCCTGGATGCACCACAAACAACTCACTTTTCCCCATGTTCAATTTATACCCTGAAAAATCCCCAAACTCCCCAAGTATCCGCATTATTTCTGGCATCCCCTCCACCGGGTCCGCCACGTATAGTAGCAAATCGTCCGCATACAAAGATACCCGGTGCTCTTCTCCTCCCCTAAGTACTCCCCTCCACTTCTTGGAACCCCTCAACGCTATCGCCAGGGGCTCAATCGCCAGTGCAAACAATAATGGGGACAGAGGGCATCCCTGCCTTGTCCCTCTATGGAGCCGAAAATATGCAGATCCCCGTCCATTCGTGACCACGCTCGCCACTGGGGCCCTATACAACAGCTGCACCCATCTAATATACCCCTCTCCAAAGCCAAATCTCCTCAACACCTCCCACAAATAATCCCACTCCACTCTATCAAATGCTTTCTCGGCATCCATCACCACTACTATCTCCGTTTCTCCCTCTGGTGGGGCCATCATCATTACCCCTAACAACCTCTGTATATTCGTGTTCAGCTGTCTCCCCTTCACAAACCCAGTTTGGTCCTCGTGGACCACCCCCGGGACACATTCCTCTATTCTCATTGCCATTACCTTGGCCAGGACCTTGGCATCTACATTTAGGAGGGAAATAGGTCTATAGGACCCGCATTGTAGCGGGTCCTTTTCCTTCTTTAAGAGAAGCGATATCGTTGCTTCAGACATAGTCAGGGGCAGTTGTCCCCTTTCCTTTGCCTCATTAAAGGTCCTCGTCAGTACCGGGGCGAGCAAGTCCACATATTTTCTATAGAATTCGACTGGGAATCCATCCGGTCCCGGGGTCTTTCCCGCCTGCATGCTCCTAATTCCTTTCACCACTTCTTCTACCTCGATCTGTGCTCCCAGTCCCACTCTTTCCTTCTCTTCCACCTTGGGAAATTCCAGCCGATCCAAGAAGCCCATCATTCTCTCCCTCCCATCCGGGGGTTGAGCTTCATATGATTTTTAATAAAATGTCTTGAACACTCCATTCACTCTCTCCGCTCCCCGCTCCATCTCTCCTTCCTCATCCCTCACTCCCCCTATTTCCCTCGCTGCTCCCCTTTTCCTCAATTGGTGTGCCAGCAACCTGCTCGCCTTCTCCCCATATTCGTACTGTACACCCTGTGCCTTCCTCCATTGTGCCTCTGCAGTGCCTGTAGTCAGCAAGTCAAATTCCACATGCAGCCTTTGCCTTTCCCTGTACAGTCCCTCCTCCGGTGCTTCCGCATATTGTCTGTCCACCCTCAAAAGTTCTTGCAGCAACCGCTCCCGTTCCTTACTCTCCTGCTTCCCTTTATGTGCCCTTATTGATATCAGCTCCCCTCTAACCACCGCCTTCAACGCCTCCCAGACCACTCCCACCTGGACCTCCCCATTATCATTGAGTTCCAAGTACTTTTCAATGCACCCCCTCACCCTTAGACACACCCCTCATCTGCCATTAGCCCCATGTCCATTCTCCAGGGTGGGCGCCCTCCTGTTTCCTCCCCTATCTCCAAGTCCACCCAGTGTGGAGCGTGATCCGAAATGGCTATAGCCGTATACTCCGTTCCCCTCACCTTCGGGATCAATGCCCTACCCAGCACAAAAAATTCTATTCGCGAGTAGACTTTATGGACATAGGAAAAAAACGAGAACTCCTTACTCCTAGGTCTGCTAAATCTCCACGTGTCTACACCTCCCATCTGCTCCATAAAATCTTTAAGTACCTTGGCTGCTGCCGGCCTCCTTCCAGTCCTGGACTTCGACCTATCCAGCCCTGGTTCCAACACCGTATTAAAATCTCCCCCCATTATCAGCTTTCCCATCTCTAGGTCCGGAATGCGTCCTAGCATCCGCCTCATAAAATTGGCATCATCCCAGTTCGGGGCATGTACGTTTACCAAAACCACCGTCTCCCCCTGTAGTTTGCCACTCACCATCACGTATCTGCCCCCGTTATCCGCCACTATAGTCTTTGCCTCGAACATTACCCGCTTCCCCACTAATATAGCCACCCCCCTGTTTTTCGCATCTAGCCCCGAATGGAACACCTGCCCCACCCATCCTTTGCGTAGCCTAACCTGGTCTATCAGTTTCAGGTGCGTTTCCTGTAACATAACCACATCTGCCTTAAGTTTCTTAAGGTGTGCGAGTACCCGTGCCCTCTTTATCGGCCCGTTCAGCCCTCTCACGTTCCACGTGATCAGCCGAGTTGGGGGGCTTCCTACCCCCCCCCCTTGTCGATTAGCCATCACCTTTTTCCAGCTCCTCACCCGGTTCCCACGCAGCTGTATCTCCCCCAGGCGGTGCCCCCCCGCCCATCCTCTCCCATACCAGCTCCCCCCTCTCCCCAGCAGCAGCCACCCAGTTAATCCCCCCTCCCACCCACCCCCCCGCTAGATCCCCCGCTAGCGTAATTACTCCCCCCATGTTGCTCCCAGAAGTCAGCAAACTCTGGCTGACCTCGGCTTCCCCCCGTGACCTCGGCTCGCACCGTGCGACGCCCCCTCCTTCCTGCTTCTCTATTCCCGCCATGATTATCATAGCGCGGGAACCAAGCCCGCGCTTCTCCCTTGGCCCCGCCCCCAATGGCCAACGCCCCATCTCCTCCACCTCCCCTCCTCCCCCCATCACCACCTGTGGGAGAGAGAAAAGTTACCACATCGCAGGATTAGTACATAAAACCCCTCTTTGCCCCCCACATTCGCCCCACCACTTTGTTCGAACGTTCTTTTTAATAACCCGCTCATTCCAGTTTTTCTTCCACAATAAAAGTCCACGCTTCATCCGCCGTCTCAAAGTAGTGGTGCCTCCCTCGATATGTGACCCACAGTCTTGCCGGTTGCAGCATTCCAAATTTTATCTTCTTTTTATGAAGCACCGCCTTGGCCCGATTAAAGCTCGCCCTCCTTCTCGCCACCTCCGCACTCCAGTCTTGATAAACGCGGATCACCGCGTTCTCCCATTTACTGCTCCGAGTTTTCTTCGCCCATCTAAGGACCATTTCTCTATCCTTAAAACGGAGGAATCTCACCACTATGGCTCTGGGAATTTCTCCTGCTCTCGGTCCTCGCGCCATCACTCGGTATGCTCCCTCCACCTCCAACGGACCCGCCGGGGCCTCCGCTCCCATTAACGAGTGCAGCATCGTGCTAACATATGCCCCGACGTCCGCTCCCTCCACACCTTCAGGAAGACCAAGAATCCTCAGGTTGTTCCTCCTTGCGTTGTTTTCCAGTGCCTCCAACCTTTCCACACATCGTTTCTGATGTGCCTCCTGCGTCTCCGTCTTCACCACCAGGCCCTGTATATCGTCCTCATTCTTGGCTGCCTTTGCCTTCACGACCCGAAGCTCCCGCTCCTGGGTCTTTTGTTCCTCCTTTAGCCCTTCAATCGCCTGTAGTATCGGGGCCAACAGCTCTTTCTTCATTTCCTTTTTGATCTCTTCCACACAGCATTTCAAGAACTCTTGTTGTTCAGGGCCCCATGTTAAACTGCCACCTTCCGACGCCATCTTGGTTTTTGCTTGCCTTCCTTGCCGCTGTTCTAAAGGATCCACTGCAATCTGGCCACTTTCTCCTCCTTTTTCCATCCATATCCAGGGGGGATTCCCTTCTGGTTTACCGCACAGTGTTTATAGCCGTCAAAATTGCCGTTGGGGCTCCTATCAAGAGCCCAAAAGTCCGTTTCACAGGGAGCTGCCGAAACGTGCGACTTAGCTGGTCATCGCCGCACCCGGAAGTCAAGGATGAGCCTTTTCAATCTTTCCTGACACATCTCCGTATCCTCGCGCAGTCCTGCGGCTATGAGGCCACCTCCGATTCCATGATTCGGGACCAGATAGTTTTTGGGGTCACCTCGGGCACCCTACGCCAGCAGCTCCTCAAAATAAAGAGCCTCACCCTAGCCACTGGCATCGAAACCTACGTCCTCCACGAAAATGCGACCAGCCGGTACTCCCAATTCCAGGCAGCCGAATCGGCACGGCAGGGATCCTAAGAGGCCGAGCGGGTCCAGTCGATCGAGTTCCTCCCGGCCCGCGGCCCAGACGAGGGCGGCCATTTTGCGTGCTTTCCGAGGCCTCTCGCGCTTGTACGCGCCAAAAGAGACGTTGACGCGGAGGGACGTGACGCGCAGGTGCGCTCTACGCAGGACTGAACTGCGCATGCGCAGTGTCGCAACGAACGCCATGACGTCACGATGTACGGCAACTGTGGATCCGCACACTTAAAGCGGCAATGTCCAGCCAAAACTCGATAATGCCTCCGCTGTGCCAAGATGGGCCACTACGCTGCCTGCTGTCGAGGAGCTCAACCTGCCAACGCTCCCCAATTCCGCCAGCCTCGCAGGGACGTGCGGGCCATTCAGCCTCCATACACCGAGTCATACCGTGACGACGTACAGACCGGTGATACCGACGACCGGGAAGCCTTCCGCGTTGCGGTAATAGACAGAAATCGGATGTCCCCAAGTAGGACCCACCAGCCGATGCCTGTGAACAGCGTTAATCCGGACGATGAATGGAGTGCCACCCTAACGGTCAACCGATCACCAATCACATTCCGTTTAGACACTGGTGCCTCCGCCAATCTCATTGCATGGTCAGACTTCTACGCCTTGAAGGTCAAACCACCGATTCGGCCATCCCGCTGTCAGTTGGTCGATTACAGCTGAAATGTTATCCCGACCATGGGATCTTGCCAGCTCGAGGTTGCACACAATTCATACACAGCCACACTGTCTTTTGAGATAGTTGGATCCTCGAAGGACTCCCTGCTAGGCGCACAGGCATGCAAGGTTCTCCACCTCGTTCATCGGGTACACACTCTGTCTCCAGAAGGCACATCCGATTTCCCGGATGCAGACTTTAGGGCACAGCTCCACTCGCTCCTCGCCCACAACCAGGAGGTTTTTGAGGGCATGGGCACACTGCCCTACACTTACAGAATTCGGCTCAAACCGGACGCCACCCCGGTCATTCACGCACCTCGTAGAGTCCCAGCACCACTCAAGGACCGCCTCAAGCAGCAGCTGCAGGATCTCCAGGACCAAGGAGTGCTTTCCCGGGTCACGGAGCCTACGCCATGGGTCAGCTCCATGGTGTGCGTTAAAAAGCCCTCTGGCGATCTCCGGATCTGCATCGACCCGAAAGACCTGAACAATAACATCATGAGGGAACACTACCCCATACCCAAACGGGAAGAGATCACGAGCGAAATGGCCCGGGCTAAAATCTTTACCAAGCTTGATGCCTCAAAGGGTTTTTGGCAGATTCAGCTGGATCAGTCCAGCAGGAAGCTGTGTACTTTCAACACTCCCTTTGGCAGGTACTGCTACAATAGGATGCCGTTTGGCATCATCTCGGCATCCGAGGTGTTTCATCGAATCATGGAACAGATGATGGAGGGCATCGATGGGGTGCACGTCTGTGTTGACGACGTCATCAACTGGTCCACCACACCACAGGAGCACATCAGTCGTCTCCAGCGCATCTTTGCTCGGATACGAGAATGCGGCCTGCGCCTCAACCGAGCCAAGTGTTCTTTTGGCCAAACTGAGCTAAGGTTTCTGGGGAACCACATATCCTGGTCAGCGGTGCGTCCGGATGCCGACAAAGTGACAGCTATTGCAGCCATGCCGCACCAGGCAGACAAGAAGGCAGTGCTACGCTTTCTCGGGATGGTCAACTTCCTGGGGAAGTTTATTCCCAACCTTGCCTCCCACACAATGGCTCTTTGCCACCTGGTGAAGAAGACTACGGAGTTCCAGTGGCTGCCCGCACACCAAAAGGAATGGGAGGAGCTCAAGATCAAGCTCACCACCGCCCCGGTATTGGCGTTCTTCGACACTACTCGAGATACAATGATCTCGACTGATGCCAGCCAGCCCGGCATTGGTGCGGTACTCCTGCAACGGGACGACACTGCATCATCGCGGATGCCCTGTTCAGAGCAGTGAGCACACCGCCCGAATCGAGGGGGTTCGTCTGTCAGGTCGACGCACATGTAGCCTTCACATCGGCCAATCTGCCAGCTACTGATGCAAGTCTGGCCCATATTCGCCGTGAGACTGTGGCTGACCCCCTTCTACAACGTGTGATGCGCCACATGATGGAAGGGTGGCTCAAGGGGCAGTGCCCACAATTCTACAATGTCCGGGACGACTTGGCCGTCATTGACGGTGTCCTCCTAAAGTTGGACCGGATTGTGATCCCACACAGCATACACAGGCTGGTCCTCGAACAATTGCACGAAGACCATCTTGGGGTTGAAAAGTGCAGGCGGAGGGCCCGAGATGCCGTGTACTGGCCGGGCATCAGCGACGACATCGCCAACATGGTGCTCAACTGCCCCACCTGCCAAAGGTTTCAGCCGGCGCAACCCCCTGAGACGCTTCGGCCCCATGAGTTGGTGACGTCCCCCTGGGCAAAGGTGGGTGTGGACCTCTTACATGCGCTTGGCAGGGACTACGTCATTATAATTGACTATTTTTCCAATTATCCGGAGGTCATACGCCTGCACGACTTTACATGCTCTGATTACAGCTGATGATGTCAAGAAACCTTCGCTCGCCATGGCATTCCGCTTACCGTCATGTCGGACAATGGGCCCTGTTTTGCGAGCCAAGAATGGTCTTCTTTTGCCGCTTCATATGGCTTCACACACGTGACGTCCAGCCCCCTGCATCCCCAGTCAAACGGCAAGGCGGAAAAGGGCGTCCATATCGTGAATCGGCTCCTCTGCAAGGCTGCTGATGCCGGATCTGACTTCTGTTTAGCCCTGTTGGCCTATCGCTCGGCCCCACTGTCCACAGGCCTCTCACCAGCCCAGCTGTTGATGGGTCGCGCCCTCAGGACCACTGTGCCATCCACTCATGTTCCTAAACCCGACCATGCTCCAGTACTGCAAAGGATGCGACAGCAGCGTGCTCAGCAGAAGGTGGCACATGACACTCGGGCAACTGATCTTCCTGCCCTGGCACCTGGAGACAACGTCTGCATACACCTACCGGAGGGTGGCTGGTTGGCAACCACCGAGGTTCTCCGCCGCGTAACTCCCCGCTCATTCCTGGTTCGCATGCCTGATGGCTCCATTCGCCGGCGTAATAGGTGGGCCCTTCAGCTGCTTCCGCGCTCGCTACGTGATCATGCACCGGTGCCACGCCCTCCTGTTGTCCCTGATGTCGACTTCGTGGAGCTTCCTGCCACTCTGCCTCTTCCTCTCTCGCCCGTGGCCAGGCCCATTCCTCAGCCGGTGGATCCTGACCCACCCTTGAGGCGGTCAACCCGAATTTGTCGCCCACCTACTAGGCTGGACTTATGAGCCTGTTTGCACATTGGACTCACTGAACTGTTGTGCAATAATGTTAACGTGTTTCTCTTTTTGTCGTTCCAGTTCTCTTTCGATATTTGATGATTGCACTTGTTTTGTTTGTGGTACAACCTCGTTGCTATGTTGCACCTGACACCTTCCTATGTATATAGTTTAGCCTCATGTACATGTTGTAAATATTGCACACACATATTCAGCTGCACTCAGTACACACCAATATTTATTACCATATAGGCACATATTCTTGTGAAAAGGGGGGTGTCCATATTAACATATCATGGTGCAAACACACACACACACTGATGGACAGATCGACGGACCAATCAACACACACGCAACATCACAGCCAATCACCAGTGAGAGCACACGCACTATAAAACAGGGAACACCACAGTTCCCGCTCATTCCACCAGGAGATAGCTCAGAGCACAGAGCTCACAGCGTGCCACTCAGACATACACCATGCGCTGAGTGCCTCTCTATGATAGTGCAAGGGCTGGGTCCACAGGTTAACTGGTGAAGTACGAACCACAGTCAGAAGTTAACAGTTGTTATTATCCAGAATAATAAAACAGAGTTGTACCATCTACAACCGTGTTGGTTCGTTTGTATCTCGGAACACCCACCAGGACAAGTTAAACGAAGGACAAACTAAACCTCTGTATAATAAAGGAAATTAGTGCAGGCGAGAAAAATGTGCTGTGTATATATACAACTGCTTATAAATATGAGAAATGCCAATAAAAAGATTTAAAAAAAAAAATGTCCTTCCAGTAATCCTCCTGCTTTGGACAGGACCAAAACATATGAACGTGGTTTGCGGGCCCACTCCTGCAATGTTCACACATATCTTCTACCCCCTCAAAGAGCCGGCTCATCCTTGCCCTTGTGAGGTGAGCTCTGTACACCACCTTCAGCTGTATCAGCCCCAACCTCGCACACGAGGTGGAGGTGTTCACTCTCCGGAGCACCTCACACCAGAACCCCTCCTCCATATCCTCTCCCAACTCTTCCTCCCACTTTGTTTTGATCCCATCCAGCGGTGCATTCTCCTCTGCCAGAATAGCCCCGTAAACCACCGACACTACCCGCTTCTCCAGTCCCCCTGTCATCAACACCTCCTCCAGCAATGTGGAGGCCGGCTCTACCGGGAAGCTCTGTATCTCCTTTCTGGCAAAGTCTCAAACCTGCATGTATCTAAATATTTCCCCCTGCTCCCGTCCATACTTCGCTCCCAGCTCCTTCAAACCTGCATCTCGACCCCCTAGAAACACATTTTTTAGTGTCCTAATTCCTTTCTCCTCTCATCTCCGAAAATTTCCATCCCACTCCCCTGGCTCAAATCTGTGGTTCCCCCGAATCGGCATTTCCCTTGACCCTGCCCCAACCTCAAGTGCTGGCGAAACTGCCTCCAAATTCTTAACAAAGCTATTACTACCGGACTCCCTGAGTATTTCCCCGGGGCCGTCAGGAGCGGCGCTGTTGTTAGCGTCTACAATCCCGACCCCCTACACAAACTATCCTCTATTCTTTTTTTTTTAAATTTAGAGTACCCAATTATTTTTTTCCAATTAAGTGGATTAGCCCTGCTCATTTTTGGGTTGTAGGGGTGAAACCCACGCAAACACGGGGAGAATGTGCAAACTCCACACGGACAGTGACCCAGAGCCGGGACTGAACCTGGGACCTCGGCGCCATGAGGCAGCAGGGCTAATCCACTGCGCCACCGTGCTGCCCTAACTCTCCTCCATTCTGACCCACTGGGAGTCAACCCCTCTGACTTAGCTCCGTATCTTACCTACATTCGCCGCCCAGTAATGATTCATCAGGCCTGCCTTCCCCTCTGTAGCAGCACCTTTCTAATTCTGGCCACCTTCCCTCCGCATATGAATGAGGTAATCAACCCTTCAATCTCTCTAAAAAATGCCTTTGGCAGGAAAATCGGTAGGCTTTGGAAAATAAACAGAAATCGCGGCAACACGTTCATTTTAACCGCCTGTCTCCGACCCGCCAGTGACAGAGGGAGACCATCCCACCTTGCCAGATCAGCTTTCACTCTCCCCACCAAACTAGAAATGTTGTTCCTACGGAGCCCCCCCCCCCCCCAATCCCGAACAACCTACACCCCCAGGTATCTAAAGTGAGTCCCTGCCCTACGGAATGGCAGCCCCCCCCCACTCCTGCCCCCGCCCCCAGCCGAGACACCACAAAATATTCACTCTTGTCTAGATTTAATTGTACCCCGAGAAAGACCCAAACACCCGAAGCAGCAGGATACTGATGCTTCTGGAAAAATAAGCATCCGCAAAGCAAACCTCAATCCCAGCCTTCTCAATTTACACACGACACAAGACCATCACAATAACCTACACTTCTATAAATGCCTTTAACTATCTGGGAATTCCGATGGTGGCTATGATATGAGTGGTCGCACATTTGGCAGCTCCCGCTTGCGGTGGAGATTTTGGGCCCTTTTCCTGATTAACGGGCAGATGTTTTGGTGGAAAAAGGTGCAGGAGTGGTGGAGGAAGAGTTTATTCCACCGGTGGATGGATTCGTGGACCAGAAGTGATTTCAGGCGAAAGGAGTTGTCGGAGCGAGAACCTTTTCCTGTGACACAGGGAAAGATGGCGGAGAGCAAGGAATCGGCCCTACCATCTCAATGGTCAATGGAGCTGACTTCTTGAATGAGAAGTTCACCCAGCAGAGAAAGGAGTCTCTGGAGGACATGGTGAAGATGGTGCACCCGCTTAAGGCAGGGGTCGACCGCATGGAGCTGAGGCTGGTGACTCAAAGCCAGGCAATCCAGGAGGTGGAAGAGACTGTGGGTGAGCACGAGGAGCAGCTTGCTTCGTTGGTGGACAAGGTGGGAGTGTTGCGAGATACCCAGAAGCGACTTTAGGAGAACCGCTCCCGGAGGCAGACTCTGAGGATCGGGCCCACAGGGCGCTGATGTTGAAGCCGCAGGGTAACGAGCCACCGAGGGTGATGGTGGTGCGGTTGCACCAGTTCTTTAATAAAGAACAGGTCTTGAGGTGTGCCAGGCAGGAGAGGCGATGTACCTGGGAGAGCAACGATTGTGGGATTTTTCTTTTCTTTGTTGGCTGCACTAGGGGCTGTTTTGAGGAGATGGGGGAGGGTCGTGGGTGAGTGCACTGCGTTGTCTTTTCTCGGGGGACTATTGTCCTTTGTTTCTCTGGGGTTTTTTCTCTGTCTTTGATTGTTGATAATGTTGTTTGCACCAAGTTAGAGAGGTCAGGAACAAAGAACAAAGAACAATACATCACAGGATGTATTGGCTCTCCAAGCCTGTACCGGTCATGATACAACCTTTGCCAAAACCCTCAGCACTTCCTTGTGCCGTATCCCTCTATACCCATCCTATCCATGTGTTTGTCGAGATGCCTTTTGAATGGAGTATCTGCTTCCACAACCTCCCCAGGCAACGCGTTCCAGGCAGTCACCACCCTCTGCGGAAAAAACCTGCCTCGCACATCTCCTCTAAACTTTGCCCCACGGACCTTAAACCTATGCCCCCTGGTGACTGACCCCTCCACCCTGGGAAAGAGCACCTGCCCATCCACTCTATCCATGCCCCTCATAATCTTGTAAAGGTCACCCCTCAACCTTCGTCCTTCTAATGAAAACAGTCCGAGTCTATTCAGCCTTTCCACCACTCCACCAACCTTGGTGCCGTCCGCGAACTTACTAATCAGACCAGCTACATTTTCCTCCAAATTGTTTCTGTATACTACAAACAACAGAGGCCCTAGCACAGATCCCTGTGGAACACCATTAGTCACAACCTTCCATTCAGAAAAACACCCTTCTACTGCTATCCAATACCTCCTCCCTTTTTATGTTACCATGATCCAGACAGTCCACACACCCTACCCAAGAATCATCTTCCACAAAGTCCTTTTCTTTGATGAGCACTGATGCAAAGTACTCATTTAGTACTTCGCCCATTTCCTTTGGCTCAACACATAGATTCCCCCACTGTCCTCAAGTGGTCCAACCCTTTCCCTGGACATCCTCTTGCTTTCTACATATAAATAACAAGCTTTGGGATTCACCTTAATCCTACTAGCCAAGGACTTTTCATGACCCCTCCTAATTTCCCGCTTAAGTATCTGTTATAACCTGCCTGCTTACCATTGGCTGGGGTCTAATGACAATCCCACAATCCTTTGGGAGTATGAGCTTCCCCAATGAGGGGGCGGAGAAACCATTAGCAGACTCCTTGTATAAATAAAGCTGGCCAGTTTGGAACCAGCAGGAAGGAGAGAACAGCAAGCGAAGTTGCTGCTGCTGTTGTATATATATGTTATTGTAAATAAATGTTATTTCTTTGTGTCCTTAAAACTCGTGCTGGATTCTTCGTGGCCCTCACAAAAGTACCTTCCTACTTTCTTTATACTCCTCAAGGGTGTTGACTGTCCCCACCCTTCTAGACCGTACAAAAGTCTCCTTTTTCTTTTTGACAAGGTTCACAACATCCCTCGTTATCCAACTCTCCCTAAACTTCCCATACTTATCCTTCGTTCTCTCAGGAACTTGACTTTCCTGAATCCTAATCAACTGTTGCTTGAAAGACCCCCACATGTCCGATGTTGATTTACCATCCAACAGCCCCACCCAATCCAAATTCTTAAATTCCTGTCTAATGTTATCTGAATTTGCCTTTCCCCAGTTTTGCACCTTAACGCGAGGGTTACCCTCAGCCCTGTCCAAAAGTACCCTAAAACGTACTGAATTGTGGTCACTATTCCCAAAATGTTCCCCAACTGAAACCTCAACCACCTGTCCAGGCTCATTCCCCAATACCAGATCCAGTACTGCCCCTTCCCGAGTTGGACTATCTACAGATTGCATCAAGAAACCTTCCTGGATACACCTTACAGTCTCTGCCCCATCCAAGCCCCGAGCACTAAGTGAGTCCCAGTCAATATAGGGGAAATTAAAATCCCCTCACACAACAACCCTGATACTTTTGCACCTATCCAAAATCTCTCGACCTATCTGCTCCTCTATCTCTCGCTGGCAGTTGGGGGGCCTGTAATAAATGCTCAACATTGTGATTGCCCCCTTCCTGTTCCTAAGCTCTACCCAGATTGCCTCATTGTATGAGCCTCCCAAGGTGTCCTCCCGCAGTACAGCTATAATATTCTCCTTAACCAGTGATGCTATCCTCCTCCCCATTTACATCCCCGTCTATCTCTCCTGAAGCATCTATATCCTCCAACGTTCAGCTGCCAGTCCTGCCCTTCCTTTAACCACATTTCTGCGATAGCCACAACATCATAATTCCAACTACGTATAAGTGCTGTAAGATTATCTGCCTTACCCGCTATACTTCTGCCGTTGAAACAAATACACTTCGAACCACTGCGTTTGAGCAGACAGGGTGATATTGTTCTCTTATTTTTGTTCTCTATTTCCCCTTCAGTTATTCCACCTTCTAAGCTAGCGCTCTGGTTCCCATCCTTCCCGCTATACGAGTTTAAATCCTCCCAAGTGACTCTAGCAAACCTCCCAGCCAGGATATTGGTGCCCCTGCAGTATAGATACAACCCGTCCTTCTTGTACAGGTCACACCTACCCCGGGAGAGATCCCAGTAGTCCAGAAATCTGAACCCCTGCCTCCTACACCACCAGTTTAGCTGCACCAACCCCCTATTTCTAGCCTCACTGGCATGTGGCACAGGGAGTAATCCTGAGATTACAACCCAAGAGGTCCTGCTTTTTAGCTTATTGCCTAATGCCCTGAACTCCTTCTGTCGGACCTCATCACTCTTCCTGCCTATCACGTTAGTACTTTTTTCAATGTTTTTATTTCAAATTTAACACAGATTCCCTACCAGCCAATCAGGTCAATCTAGGAAAGGACCCATTTCCTTCAGCAGCGAGGCCAATAACCAGGTGACACTGATTTCATTAAATTGGCAGAGGGAATAGAGATTTGAGCCATAGTCATTTACACCACAAAATGAGGCCATTCAACCCATTGGTTGCATGCTGCCTCTGCACGGAGAAATCTAGTCAGTCCCACTCCCCTGCTCGATCACCGTTCTCATGTTAAGTTTATTTCTGCTCAGTGTAGGAAGCAAGTACAAAGTCATTAGCACTCGCTGCATGCGGGATGACCTCTGGACCCTTTGTCCATCTCTCCAGACATCCCCCTTCCCCGTGGCACCCACCCACCCTCTGGTCGTGGACATGTTCCCGGAGATGTGTCCCATCCCCTGCGTGTTCGGATGTTCGCTGCTGCGTGCGTGGTGCTGCGTCCTGCAGTGTTCAAGTACAGTATCCAGGCATCAAAGTAGAATTGGGACCATAGAATTTACAGTGCAGAAGGAGGCCATTTGGCCCATCGAGTCTGCACCAGCCCTTGGAAACTGCACCCTACCTAAGCCCACACCTCCACTCTATCCCCGTAACCACGCCTAACCTTTTTTGGACACTAAGGGCAATTTAGCATGGTCAATCCACCTAACTGCACATATTTGGCCTGTGGGAGGAAACCAGAGCACCCGGAGGAAACCCATGCAGACACGGGGAGAACATGCAGACTCCGCACAGACAGTGACCCAAGCGGGCATCAAACCTGGGACCCTGGAGCTGTGAAGCAACAGTGCTACCCACTGTGCTCCCTTGCTGCCCACTCCCACCCTTTGAAAGAGTGTCCTGATCTCTAAGTGAGCTTGAGGGCCCCCACATCCCCCACCCATGGGCAATGTCACACCCACAACGGTTTCCTCCCACAAGTCCTGGGGCTGGATCCTCCGATTCTGGGACTATGTTCCTACGTCGGCGTGGGAACGGTGGCATTTTACGCCAGAAAAACTGGCGCAAACCAGCCACCGATTCACCGTTTTGCTGAGGGGTAGCAGGACCGCAGCATACAGCACCTGGCTCCAGCTGCCGATCTTCCCCGGGAAATCGCCGGGTGCGTGGCCGCTCACGTACACGGCAGCGGCCGCGGCGTGCTACATGGCGGCGGCCGCCCGTGGTCCCGTCCTGTGAAATAGTCCCCCCTTCGGCCGGCTCACACGCCCTGGTCCACCACTCCACAGTGCCCCCCGCCCTGAATAATGTCCCCCCCTGCCCGCGGATCGGCCCTTCCCCAACTGTGGCAGCGCTGGATTGAGTCCACAGCCGCCACGGTGAGTTCCCGGCGGGTGAGACCATGAGAGACCCACACCGTCGGGAACGCGGCCGGTCAGGGGCGCAGCTTTGGGGGGGCAGCCACAGTCAATACGTGCATGTCGCTACGTGGCATGCACACTCCGCTTTGGAGGGGGGCGGAGCATCGCGAAAGCGGCACACCCCGATTTGTCGGATACTTGGATTCTCCGGCCAGTCATCGAACGCGATTTCGGCGTCGGAGCCCGGAGAATCCAGCCCGTGTTGTTAGGTGTTATGGACATTCTGAAATCTCCCTCTGTGTACCTGAACAGGCACCGCAATGTGGCGACTAGGGGCTTTTCACAGTAACTTCATTGCAATGTTAATTTAAGCCTACTTGTGACAATAAAGATTATTATTATTGTTAAATGGTGCTCAATCTCTGAGGAGCCGGTCTCACTGGCAAGTTCAGCTCCCCAGTGGTGAAAAACATTTTGGCCGCGATTCTCCAGATAAATTTCTACGTGTGGCAGCGAGCGGGAATTGCCGCGTGCTTCCCATCGCTCAGCCCAGCAAGGCTGGCAATGCTATTCAACGCTAATTGGTCCACTTCAGGAGACATCAACGGCTTCTCGCCGCAAATGAAGGCTCGCCAGCTGATTCGCCGGGACCGCGCTCGCCAGCCCCTCGCTAACAAGGTGGAGCAGCAATTGAGCGGCACTTGCTCAGCCAGCTCGCAACAATGGCACGGAGGAGACCAGCCCCACGATTCTGAGACGCTGACCTGGGAAGGCTCCTAGGTGCAGTGGAGGCCAGGAGGGATGTCCTGTTCCCCCGAGGGTCCCGGAGGATGAGCCATCGGCCAGCCAGTGCTGCCTGTGATGAGTTGGCGACAGCTGTGAGCTCGGGGAGTGTGACCAGGAGGACTGGCCTCCTGTGTCGAACAAAGGTCAATAACCTACACCGGGCAGCACGAGTGAGTAACTCCCCCCCCCCCCCCCCCCCATTCCCACCCACCACAAGGGAGCATCCACCCCCAGCTCTCCAAGCAACCCACAGCCTTCCCTCCATTCTGGGACTTCCGGTGGCGGCGGGTAGGAGGAAGCCGCACGTTGGAGGGCTCCCGCCCGAGAATTGATTTTTCAGAGTTTTGATGCCTCGTCCCAGGAGCAACTTTTGATTAAACAAGGGTAGGAAGGCACAGAGAAGAGAGATGTCAAAATCTCAAAGAAAAATGGCCGTGAAAAAGGAGACTAATGAAGGTCCGCCGGTGGGGGAAAAGGTTGGATCAGGAACTGGAAGGAAGGCGGACGCTGGGTTGCTGGGTGAGGCCACACTGCTCAAGGCAGAAAGGATGACCGAGGCGATGGCCGTGGAACTTGAAAAACAGTTCACAAAGCACATGGAAGCGATGAGGAAGGAGATGGGGGCGGTATTGAAGGTGCTGGTGGAGAAGGTGATTGCCCCGGTGAGGGAGGCGGCATCAAGCGCAGAGGCGGAGGTGTGGGAGCAAGGTGAGACACTGAAGGAAATGGAAGAGGTATTATCGCAGCACAGTGATCAACTCACCTCGATGGGGAAGGAGTGCGGAGAGTGATAGAGACCAACAAGGGTCTGCGCGCCAAAATGGAAGACCTGGAAAACAGATCCAGGCGGCAGAATCTGAGGATCGTGCGTCTGCCCGAAGGGGTGGTGGGCCCGAGGCCGACGGAGTATTTTGCCACGATGTCGGCACAGCTGTTGGGGGAGGGGGAAGATCCCTCTCGATATGAACTGGATCGGGCTCATAGGTTGTGGAGGCCTATACCAAAGGCGTGTGTGTCGCCAAGAGTAGTGACTGTTTGTTTCCATAGCTACCGCGTGAAGGAGAAGGTTCTGTGCTGGGCAAAGCAGAAGCGGGAGGTGCAGTGGGCTGGAGCTGATATGCGCATATACCAGGACTTTACGGTGGAGTTGGCGAGGAGGCGAGCGGCCTTCAACCGAGTGAAGACAGCACTGTATAACAGCAAGGTGCGGTGTGGCATAGTGTATCCAGGTAAGTTGAGGGTGACCTATGTGGACTACGACCCGGAAGAACCTTTCGTGTTGCACATTGGCGACCCCCGCATTGAATCCGACGCAGATGCGGATTCACTTTTCGGATTTGAGGATCTTCAACCCAGCAGATATGACGTCCCAACTCATCAGTGCAGGATGATGCTGCAGCCTGAAATTAAGAGACAGAAAGCGGTACAAGCCCACAGAGAGCGGCTGCTGCCACACAGAGCGTGGTCCGTGCCCCGCTCAGGGTTCCCGACTCTACGAAAGAAGACATGCAAGACTCCACACCGCAATCCTTGCAGGAACAAGACGTGACTCCAGTGTCACAAGACTCCACAGCAAGCTCGTGGATAGACAATTGCAATTGTCCCAGCAATTGCAGAAACGCATGACTCCGATGCGCAGTCCTTGCAGGAACAAGACCATGAGGATCTAGCAACCTCCTCTGACCAACTAGCGACAGACGATGCAAGTCTGCCATGCTCACGTAAACAGCAAGAAGGCTATAACAGTCTACCACGCTCCACTGCACAGCAACATGACCATGACGGTCTATCATGCTACAATGAAGGGCACAGCGCTGATGACTGTTCAAGCCCAAACAAAGACAAGCCAAAGGAATCACCTCTTCCAAGCCCGAAGAAAAAAGGATTATGCGCTGACCTTCAGGATCATTCTAGCCGAAGAGATATTAATAATGCTGCACAGTCACAGAAGGATGCTGAGGATTTGCTAAAGAAATTGTTTGTATGTCTAACTTGCAAGGAGCAGACTGAAAATTGCCATTGCTTTAGTACGGATCGAAAAAATGGACAAGACATTGATCCTCATTTAATGGAAATAACACAACCTGAATCATATCTACAGCAGGGACAACTGTCTCCCTTCAACACAAAACCACAAAGTCCTAAATACAGAGACCAGCAGTTAGTCAGTAATGACTCTTCAACCCCTGATGGGAATATTAATCGTATTGAACCTCTGCACACTCCACTGATAAATGAGCAGAACATTGGAGCAAGAATCCTGAGGACACTGACATCGAGTAGCCAGATAAAGCACTTAAAACCCGCAGCAGTTTCAAGTGAACCAATTGTGCTTTCCAGTGATGGTGAAGATGCAGATAAGGTCGACCCGATTATCCATTGTACCACATTAACTCCAGAGATTAAGCATTTATGTCTGGGGAGTAGAATGTGGGCCATTGAGAACAGTAAAAGAGAGACTGTGACTGTGCTAGTCCCAGCAAAATCAGAGCCAGAGACTATGAAGGCATGTACATTAGAAAAGGATGCATATGAAGTAACTGAGAAGAAAATTGAAATGGACTGTTCTTTGGAAACTAGTACAATGACGAAAGAAACATTGGATCTAACATTTGCTGCCCTACATATGGGAGAAATTGAGGGAAATGAACAAGGTTCTGTAATGTCTGGGGGAAGATTTAAAATTCCAAAGAAGAAAAGCCCAAATGAAGGACAACGGCAAGACAATGACAGTCCACCCACATTGTTTGCACCACCAGATGAAAACTCTGACAATTTACCCAACCCTAGTGAACAGCAAGCAGCTACTGAGGATCTACCCACAGTATGTGAAACGAGTGACGACAGCATCCCACTTCCCATGCAAAAGGTGCAAAGTGACAGACCTCAGCTTGTGCGTACAGAGGCACTCGACGATCACTGTGAGACCACTGGTGACTCCGGTGCCACCCCACTACTTCCACCCTCAATTGCTCGAACCTCTCCACTAGTCAATGCATTCCTGCATGTTCCGACTCCAGACGTGCAGCTTCAAGAACTCTCAGCTGGCTCCAGTGAACCTGCTAAGACTCCGGACGGGGAGCATCAACAAAAAACAGACCAGACTCCAGATGTGGAGCAACCAAACGCCAACTCTGATTCACGTAAGCCAGACTTTACTCCAGACAGGCAGTGTCGCAACCTCAGGGATGGCACGCTCAGGGTGACAGCAGATGCCACAACGACAGGAGATGGATCACATGACAATCACACTGGGTCAGCAATAACAAGCAGCAGCTGCAGTCCAAGAGGAATACACCAATTTTCACCACAGCTATGTCCACACATTTGTTCCACACCGACAGTGCGGCCAATGACAGCTCATGCTGGACAAACCCAGTATTCAAGCCTGCAGCAGCCAGCAGTCTATGCAGCATATTCTCAAACAGGCCAGCACTGCGGATTGCCCACTAATGGAATCAAGACCGAAGGAGGACTACCGCCAGCGCAATCTGCTCTACAGACTGGATGCCTTAGTTACTGCCCAGGATTTGCTGCACCACAGCCTGGCCAGACGGCATATTCCTTTCAGATGCAAGGTTCTAGTTTCACACCATCACCAGACATTGATGCGAGCAGCAATTCTGTCTCCAAATCGGCATGCTTCAACGCTTCTCAGCAGAATCACCCTTCCAGCACAGCATGTGGCCAGAACCAGTATGCACAGTCTCATCCGACTTCAACATCTGGCACATCCATGACCTCGAATGATACTGTTGATGGTACCTCTTCAATGTCAACGACCTATCAACTACAAGATGCCATCCGACAGCACCACCACAAACATAAAAAGAAAAAGACTCCAAAGCGCAGTGATTCGACCACTTCTTGGTTCCTGTTGATGGCGTTCATAACCAAGAGAGACATTTGACCATGATGATTGATGGTTTATGGACTCACATGAATGATTTGGACTTATTGTTCAATCACCATTCCCATGACTTGTATTCCTTACCTTCTCTACCTGTTCTTTGTTCAGTTTTTCTTAAAGTGAACAGAAAATATGAACATATAAAAAGGGGAGGATGTGGTGATGTGCATCACTGTAAATACATGTAAGCTAGACAGACACTAGAGGGAGCACCAGAAACATCACACACACACACACTCAACCAATAGATAAGTTACATGGGAGGCGACCAATGGACATTCACGATACACAAGGAGGTGACACGACCACAGGCGGGCATTACACCAACCCATACATAAAGGACACCACACACATGATCAACCCCCTTCGGCCAGTGGAGACAGTCAGTGAGGACTGACACAGGTTGATTCAATATTACACCCACCACGTGGAAGACAGCAGCTGGTCAGTCAGTTTAGGTAGCTACAATAGGATTAGCAGTAGTGTCGAACTCAAGTTATAAAAGTGTACATAGTGTAAATAAATGAGTTGAAGTTATTTACACGTCTCGACCTTCCTTGACAAATGCAACCCAAGGAAGCCGCTTATGTTACAAAGGAATCATAACAAAACAACCTACAAATCAAAAGACTTTTATTTTGAGACGGTGGAAGCGGCGGAGGTGTTTGCGAAGGCAGGAGGGCTGTGGCAGAACTGAGAAATGGGACTGAGGAGTGGTCTTGTCCTGAGGGTAGGGGGTTGGTAGGAGAGCATGTTGCTGTATGTAGCTTTATCTTTTCACTGCATGTTGTTGTATGTACTAAATGAGTCAACGCTGTCTATTTGGACAAGGTAAGAGTTGGGACTTTCCTTTGCGATGATGGTTCTTTGGGGCTTGTGTGTTTATGCTGTGATGCGACCATCAATTCACACGAGACAGAGAGTTGAAGTGAACAGTGGCTTTAATCAACTAGAACAGTGCCTGCCTGCGACTGCTCTGCACTGAGAGCCGCCTACAGGGCATCTGCTCTGTATACCCCCTCAAGGGGGCGGAGCCAGGGGCGGAGCCCACAAGGGCACCAACATGATACAAGCGATGTAATACAGTACAATGGTCCATAGGTGGAGCACACAAGGGCAACAACATAGTACAATGCAATACTGTGGTGAATGGTTGCTATAATACGTTCACCACATGCTGGGGTTGGGTGTTAAAGGGGATTTCTTTGTTTTCCTGGGAGCGGGCAGTGGGGAGGAAACATGAGCAGGAGCCTCCACAATGGCTGGTTTATGCCGGCTAGTGAACGGGAGTGAGGTGGGGGGAAGGGCTGCAGCCATCGGAGCCTGGTAGAACAGGTTTCGATGAGCCTACCTGGGGTGAGAAGTTGGGGGAAGGGACCGATACTGGGTGAGGTGTTTTTGAGAGGAAGTGGAGGGGAGGTGTCTGGGAGGGGGTATGGGGGTGGGGGGTTACAATTCATGGATGTCATTCATTGTACACGTTTGGGGTTTGGAGGGAGAGGGTGGGGGGGGGGGGGTTGGACTATTTATGGTAATTGGGACCATGGGCGATTCCTGATTTTTTTTTTTATTTGATGCTTATATTGTCGTGTGGGCTGTTGTGTGGGGATTGAAGGGAGGATGGGATTGTTGTTGTTAATAAGGGATTTGACATTGTACCCGGTAATGTTTACTGTTTATTGGTGGGGGTAAATTTAGAAGAAAATGTGAAAAAGGAGAATAAAAACATTTTTTACAAAAAATCCTTCCCTCCATCCCCCTCTAACCCCCCCAAACCTCCCTTCACACCTCCGTTCCTACCACTGTGACGAACGAGTGTGGCTAACGATGCTCCCTCTGTGTCTCGTCAGGAAGAGCTCCCCCACAAATATCGGGAGAGGGCACAGACTTGTGGAGGACAGATCGGTCACCCATGCGGAGACTGGCGGACGCCGCTGAGGTGAGGAATCACTAGGCTCCACCCGGACCACCTGTCAAACGTGAATTGTTATTGCCTTACCGATTGACCCATTCCTCCCACTGACCACATGACCACAGGTCCTCCAGCTGACCCTCTCCGGCTTCCCAGGAGACCACCTTGGAGGAGAGTTCCGAGGATTCCACTGTTATAGTCGCGGCACAGCTGTCATCCCCACCCTCCATCAGCGCAGATACACACACTTCGATAGTGGACAGGCTTCTGGGGCACAATCTGGTGAGCATCACACTGCTGCTGATGCACATCAGGTGGAGGCAGGAACCCCCAGGCAAGATAGCAGTCAGGGGTTCAAAATGTTTGTGGGGTCTGTTGAATTCCAAAAAAGGGGCTCGGAGTGTATATATCGGGGAGCATGAAGCTCTCCTTCGCCATTTGCGGAGTCTAAGTGTCTGAACGACACTGCAGAGTATTGCTATTACCAAAAGGGCTTCTAATGTATAGGAGGAATACCACTTCACAATGTTTTTGCACCATGTGGGGGTATCAGTATGTATCTCTCTGTGTGGTGTGGTGTCCGGGCTAGGGGTATTATGTTGTGTGGTCATGTTCGGGGCTGATGTGGTGTGGGGTACAAAGGCTGTCAATGCACGCAACTGTAGGGATCCAACGATGATCATAATGGAGGTCATCAGTTCTGTCTTCATCCTCTTGTCTTATTGTTCTTCGTATATTCCTGGGGTGCAAGCATAATATCTGTTCTTACCCTTGGTTGATATCTCGTTTTGTTTGTCTTTCTCTTCTGAGCATCAATTACCCATTAGAATCATCACCATGTTTGACTCCCTCATTTTTTTTTTAAATAACCATTTTGGAGATAAGACATCCGAAAAAAAAAATATTCTGTTAAAGTGCAAGGAATCTCACAGCTTGTGGTCGGTGCATATAGCAGTACATTTTGTTACAACCAAGTGTGTTGAACATGTAAATAACAGTTGGAGTAGTGACCAAAGAGTCGCTGAAAGTAAAGGGTTGTGTGCAGAGACTGTGACAAAAAGCATTCTTTAAACCACATGCAAAAAGAGACAGTAAGGAGTGTTAAGAACTTTTCCAAATTACTCGCAATGACGGGAACATGGGGTGTGTGTGAGCAGGGCGAGGATGGGTGGACTTCCTCGGGTAGGGCGATGATCAGTGCCGTTGTTCCACTACCCGAGCTTGGCTGACTGAATACATAGGGGGTCCTCAGGCAGGGCGGGGATTAGTGCCGTTAATCCACTGCCTGGGTGACCTTACACGAGCGGAAAGAATTTGTAACATATGGACTCCTACAATGTGCAGAAGAGTAATCATGACTGCATCAAGAAATTTAGTAAATGGACGACATTAATTAAAACATGTGAGACTGGAAGAATAAACTGTATCAAGAAATTCCATGTCGAAGTGACATTAACTAAAACCATGTAAGATCAGAAAGAAAGAAAGCGGGCAGGTTCCATCAGGAAATAGGACACCGTAAATCTCAGCCGGTTCCTTTTTCTCATCATCTGGACACCTCAGGGTTCAGTATCAAAAAGCGTCGCGAAAGGGTTACTGTAACAGGAGTCAGCCTCTGAGTCATCACCATCTCCTGGTTGCCAAACTCGTGTCTGGCGTTTTCGTGCCGTGGCCACATGGGCCGTTGTGGGATCCGAATCATCATTCCGTATTAATCAACAAGAGTTATCGCGGTGCCAATGGGGAATTCTTTGGTCATGGGGGGGGCGGTAGCCTGCAAAGGGCAAATTTCTCTCGTCGGGCGGTGGCGGTGGCTCTGTCTGTGGCATTGAAAAGGGGTATAGGGGGCCAAACATGTCTTGGTCCTGGTTCCAGGGGCTGGAGCGACTGGAGCCTGGGCGGTTGTGCCATTGGTCGTTGATTTCAAATAAGTCTGGAGTGCTGTCGCTAGCGTTTGAATCTAGTTCAAGGTGGAAAGTCATTCCTGGGGGCGGGGATAAGGTTGGGTCTGTAGGCGTGCTGTCCTGGCTGGGAGAGAGTCGGTCTAGGTTGTCAGTGGGCGGGGCCAGGAAGACATGGTGTGAGTGGCTGCATTGGGAACCATAAACTTTAAGCTGGTTGATCTCGAACCAACCTGATTTTCCATTAGGGTATGTTATTTTGTGTACAGAGGGGCTCACTTTATCCAAAACGGAGTCGGGTCCTGCAAATTTAGGGGATTGGAACGAACTTGGGTTGTATAGGGAAACCATCACTTGCTGACCGACTGTATACTCTACTGATTGGACTGTTTTATCAAAGCAGGCCTTACTCTGCTTTTTCCTAGCGCCTAGTCGGACAGCTGCAGCGAGCTGGGCTGCTTTAATATTTCCGTGACCTGTTGGACTGCTTTTTCGTGGGTGAGGGCGGTGACTGTGGGGCTGGCCAAATCAAGTCCTAATAAATATTCAGTTTCTTTCATGGGTCGTCCGGTCATGAGGGTGAGGGCGGTGAATCATGTGGAACTTGATACTGTGTTCCTAATAAACATAAGGACAAATGGGAGAACACATGTGGTGTTGTGTTGTTGCACCATTTTCCTAATAGTAGCTTTCAGGGTCCGATTCATACGTTCCACAATGCCGCTGGATTGTGGGTGATGAGCAATATGGAACTTCTGTTTTATGCCGAAAATTGTCAGGACATTCTGCATAACTCCGCCTGTAAAATGAGAACCTTGGTCCGATTCAATGCTGCGGGGGAGTCCCCATCGTGTAAATATCTGCTGCGTTAAAATCTTGGCTGTTGTCTTAGCCGTGTTTGTCCTGGAGGGAAATGCTTCCACCCATTTTGTGAAGGTGTCGATCACTATCAACACATATTTAAAACCATTTCTGCAGGGGGGGAGGGGACCAATGTAATCGAGCTGTAAATTTGTCCATGGGCCATTGACAGGTCGGGTGTGTCTTAATTGTCCTTTCCTGGAGTAACTTTCTGGATTATTCTGTGCACAGATTTAAAAATTGTCAACATAATGCGTGACGTCTGCTTTTAAATCGGGCCACCAGCACAAAGGTCTTAAATGGGCAATGGTGGTTTCTATCCCCTGATGTCCGTGTCCATCGTGAAATTGTCAAATTATCTGGTTCCTGTCCTGGGTGGGGACCACATAAATTCCATTCTTTAAAATTATTCCGTCCTGTACCGTCAGTGTGTCCTTGAATTTGTCGCAGGGGGCTGGGAAGGTACCGTCTAAAATTTGTCAAAGAGTGTCGTCTGCCTTTTGGGCCTGGGCTAAATCTTCGATATTTGTCCGTGAGACCTGGACTGCGTGTATCGGCTCACTCTCGGGGCGTTGCCAAAAGTGACCGTGTTGTGATCCTGCCTTTGCTAGGGCGTCTGTCTTTACGTTCCCGGGTGGGGACGAACGATGATGGCTTCTGACTTTTATTATGCCATATGTGAGGTTTTTAGCTGTTTCAAGAATGTGCTTCAATAATGGGGCTGAGGGTAGGGGTTTACCGTCAGTGGATCTAAATCCTCTAGATTCCCACAGGGGCAGGAATTCCGTCAAACTGTTACAGACATATAAACTGTCCGAATATATATCTGCGGGGGTTGGGAAAGAATCTGGGTGCTGCACTACATATGCAATTGCAGCTAATTCGGCTGCCTGCGATCCTAAGTGACCTGGCAATTTTAGCGATATCTCCTCTAATGCGCGTCCCTGCGCGTCTTCCACATAAATACCGCATCCTGCTATTCTTTTTCCATTATCAATGGTGGAGGAACCATCTACATAAATGTTTTAAGAGTTCTCCGTCGGAGAATTCTGATCTTTACTACCTACAAGTGGGTGTAGCGATTTTGGAATAAAGGATCCTGTATGGTGTTTGGCTGTAATGATCTGGCACACATGTGGGGTTCCTTCATACTGTAAATTGTCCGCTAGAAATGTGTGGGTCTTTGTCCGTTTAACTGTGATATCCCTTCCTTGTAGGAGCAGGGTCCAGCGAGCTGCTCTGATCTGGCTAACTGAACCGTCTTTTAACTTACCATCTAACAGTAGCTGCGTTGGGGGTGCTCGGTTAAAATCGTTACGTGGTTGAGGCCTGTGATATATGCGAAGTATTGAACTGCCCAAAAAACTGTGAGCAAGTGCCATTCGCAGGCTGTAAATCCTTGCTCCACTGGATCCAAAACTCGTGAGGCTTAGGCTACGGGTCCTAAACGGTCATGTCTTTCTAGTAGTAGTACTGCCGATAGGGTTCGGTCGGTGGTCGCTACTTCTATGGCGTATGGAGAGTGTAGGTTTGGTACCTGCAAAGCGGGGGCTGTGCCTAGGGCGCGTTTTAATGCATCAATGGCGTCCGTGTGCTGTGGAAGCCATTCCCATGGGGCGTTCTTTTTAAGGAGCTCGGAAAGTGGGGCTGCCTTTGTGGCAAAACCATCTATATGGTTCCTACAATACCCAATTAATCCTAAAAATGACCGGAGTGCAGTGACATTATGGGGCAATGGCAATTTAACCACCGATTCAATCTGCTCTATCTCTCTTTTTCCATGTGTGACAATGGTGCCTAAGTAAAGCACCTTTTCTTTTAGGATCTGGGCTTTCTTCGGGTTAACTTTACATTCAATTGAATGTAGGAGACATAGTAATTTGGAAAGAAGATTAACGTGCTCTTCCTTTGTGTAAGTTTGTAGGAGCAAGTCGTCCACATACTGAATGAGGCATTCGGGTCGGGAGAATTTGGATAGTCCGTTTGCTAATTGTCAGTGAAAAATGGAGGGGGAGATGTGGAAACCTTGCGGAAGGCATGTTCATGTATACTGCTGTCCTTGGAAAGTGAAGGCTAATTTGTATTGGCAATTCTTATCTAAAGGAATGGACCAAAAGCCATTGCTAATGTCCAGCACAGCAAAGTACTTAGCATGTACTCCCTGCTTTAGCATTGTTTCGGAGCTCGTGGCAACGGTGGGGCTACTAATGGGGTTACTTTATTGAGTTCTCTGTAATCCATGGTTAGTCTCCATGAACCGTCTGGTTTTCTTACGGGCCAAATTGGGGCATTGTTTGTTGAGGCTATGAGCCGAATTACACCTTGGTCTAGCAAACTTTGAATTACTTTTGCAATTCCTCCCTCGGCTTGCTGTGGAAAACCGTATTGCTTCTGGGGCTTGGGATCTGGACCTGTAATGGTGACTGTTCCTGGAATTTTTCCGCAATCTTGCTTGTGCTGGGCGAAGGATGCTTTATGTTTTCTTAGGACCTCTCTAATCGTCTTATCTGTGGTAATCGTTTGTGGGTCAAACCAATAATCTCCCACTGACCATATTCTATGTTCGTAGTCTCCTACTGTGAGCATGGCGGGGGCTCTTGTTGTTCTGGCCATTTTCCAAACACACGTATTCACGGGGTCAAAGGAAAGGTTGTGTGAGCTCATGAAGTCGATTCCTAAAATGTGCTCTGCTGTTTGGGGCAAATCCACTAAAACAACAGGGTGCTTGGTATTTATGTTTCCGAGTTGAATATCTGCAGGGGCCGTAATGTATTCCTGCTGTACATGTCCTGTAAATCCACTAAGAGTGATGGTGTCTGTGGTGGGCCATTTGTCACGCTGAAACATTGTGCAGGAGTTTAAAGTGGTGCGGGACCCTCCTGTGTCCCAAAGGAACGCTACTGGATGTCCCCGGATTGTGCCTGTGACTACTGGTCTGCCTGATTTGTCCCAGAGTGTGTCGCAGACCCAAGTTGGGGAGTCCGAACACCGTCAATCTGTGCTATTGGTCGCGGCATGACCTGATCGGGCGCTAATGCTATGTATGAGCCTAACATTGTTCCTAGGTGGGGCGTTCGATTGCTGGTTCGGGGCGGGGGGCGTTGCATTCGCGGGCGTAATTTCCCTGCTGTCCACAATTATAGCATCCTCGTGGTGCCTGTGCTCTGGGGTGCTGTCCTTCATTTCTACCCTCATTTACCCATGCGGGGTGCTGATGTGTCCCTACTGGGTTCATATTCGCTTCTGCCTTCTCCTGATCTGCCTTTCTATGTAAGGATTATTCCCAAGCTCTGGAGAGTCTCTTTAAAACCCAAACTTCATTATGTGTGGCGTCTGCGGGGTCTTAATTCACAGGGTTTTTGACCTGCTTCTGTGGAGTGGGAGACTAAAGTGCGAGCCCATTTGGTTGTGATGTCATTATCTAAGAGTGCGCGGACTAAATCCCGAAAGACCGCTTTGAAGTGTATCCAAAGGCGTCCTGCGTATGCAGTCGGATGCTCTCCCTTCTTTTGTCTACAACGGTTTAGACGTTCTACGGGATCTCCTCTGTTGTAACCAATCACGTCTAAAATAGCTGCCTTCATCTCCTGGAGGCTTCCTCCTCCTACATTCTGTGGATCGGGTAATGCTGAGCTAACGGATGGGTCAAGGCTCATTACTATAAGCTTCACTTCTTCCAGTTCTTCCAGACCGTACATAACTGTCTGTTGTCTTACTCGTTCAAAGAAATGATGCGGGTCTGCTGTGGGTGGGAATGGTTCTATTTTGTTGCACGCATCTCTCAATTGTGTGATGGTTAGTGGGGTGCTGTACACGAAATCGGGTTCACCGACAATCGGTGACTTGTGCTGCGTGGTGACTGGATTCATGGGGTTGTGCACTGCCTGTGCAGTCGGTGGTGCGGGTGCTTTCCTTTTCAGGGCCTGGGGGGCTCTATTCTGATTCTCAGTGTCTTCTACATATCTATGGGCAGTTTCATTGCGTTCCTGCCAATCGGGGCCATTTTCCTCGTCCAAATTTGGTCCGAAGGTGTCTCTGAATCCGTTTTGCACTGAGAGCAGTGACTGCAACTTCTCTATTTGTCATCTACATTTGGCGTGATCTACTGAACTCTGCCTTTGTTCCGTTGTGGAACTATGGAGTGCTTGTAAAGCTGCCTTCAAATCTGCGCATTGTTTCTTTAACTGTTCTACCTGTTGTTCCGTCTCGTCTCTTACCAAAACTGCGCGTTGTGTATCTTGGTAGGCCTTATCGTATTGTGTCTGAAAGCTGCTTAGGTGAACTATACAAGATTGGTGTGCCCGTTTGACATCAGCCATCTCCTTGTCGTTAGCTGCTCTCGGAGTTGCTCATTAACTTTCTTACATTCACTAACATTTCCCTCACTCTTCTCCTCTTTCTCTACAAGCTGTCTGCGGAGCGTCCTCACGACCTCCTCTGTGCCTCGCAATTGTGCCAGACAGGACGCGATTGCCATCAGATTTCAAACTTTTCCTGCGTTCTTTTTATGTATCTTGGTTAGGTTATCCCACCAGGTTTGTCCTATACTACCTGTACCTGACTCTTCATTCGAACAAAACTCGGACCAGAGGGACCATCCTTTCCTCTTCAAGTATTTTCTCAATTCCTCTTCCCATGTGGGGCACTGCTCTGCGTTACTGGTCGCTGCGACCTCGGGTTCCTGCGCATTCATCAGCATTCCATTGCCTTTGCTGCCATTTCAACTAGTATCTCTTTTCCTACCGTAATCTCTGTTTCTCTACCGTAAATTTGGGACAGGGGGACTAAGGCGGCGATTCGAACAGCGGGTATGGCCTAAGCTATTTTCCGGTTCACAATACCCTCGATAGTTTTAAGCAACAAAATCTAACGAGTTTACCTTATATCCCTGTTAGTATGCATGCAAGTTAATACACACTCCCGAATCTTGGAGATTTGATCGATTTGGGCCTTACACTTGTGGTTTCTTTCACTTTTCTCAATTGGGTTTCTAATTCAACGTTTTGTGGGTTCTCTCGGAGTGACAAAATCACTTCTCGGTCGAGTCCCACCAGAGTAGCCAATAATGTTGCCAATCGGCACCGGAGTAATGTCGCCAATTAATAAAGATGCTCTTTAGAGTCGCCAGGTATCAAATGATACCAGCACAAAGTTTTACCGGATATCGATCAAAGACGAAACAACCAGTTAGTTAGTTCAAGTTCAATGATAGTTTATTTACACACAAGAATTACATGCATCATAAAACACTACAAGCTAAATTACACCTAACACTACAACAACCTGTACTTAACTTCAGGCACCCGGCTTTATGCAGAGGAACAAGGCTTTTGTTCAGATCTTGCGTGGCTGGGTCTGGAGAAGTGACTTTGTTTCTACTGGGCTCATCCGTCTGGTAGCGATCGTTGGTCTTGAACTTGCTTCTGGTCGTGATGCTGCAATTGGTATCAGGCGTAGGCCGGGCCAAGAGAGTGCCGGTGTGCCGGGGCCAAAAGAGACTGAACACATGGCAGTGCCTCTTTTTATCCTTCAGGGGTTTCGCGCTCTTTTTGGCGGTCTTTTCTTAGCTTTGGACCCAATAATTCGGCAGGCTTCGATTACTGCCTTCGATTTTAGCCAATAAAAGGGGTGGGCGTGTCCTGAGCGGTTATTGACCTTGGCTATTTGGGCTTCCTGGGTGAAAGGAGTGGCACCGATGAGTCTGTATCTGTATCTGATACCGGAGTACAAGTCTTTTGTTCTGGAGAAATGGGCCATTAGAATGCAAATTGGCTGGGGGTTTCGATTGTGTCTGGTTATCTAGTGGCAAATATACACTTAAGCTCTGAGTTCGCCTGGATCCTGCATTGGCCATATTTCCCGTGATTCTTTGCAAGTGGCCATATTTCCCTTTGTAAGTGGCCATCCCAGACGGCTACAGAGATGATAGGGAGCAGCCAGGACATTCAGAGGGAGATGTCAGTGTCACTCCAACAGATCCATAGTCGATTGGAGGAGTCACAGAGGCTACTGGTTCAGGAGATGTTGCAGATAATGCGTGACACCGAGGCCAACACTGCTAAGGTGGCGACCGCAGTGGAGAGCCTGGTGCCTGACGTCGGCACCATTAGTGAAGGTGTCCAAGGTGTCGTGCAGTCGGTGATGGCCATGGCTGACGGCCTCGGCAGAATGTCCGCCTTGCTGGGAGATGTGACCCAGTACCAGGCTGACCTTGCTGAGGTTCTGCGGGACATGTCCCACTTTTGGTAATGGCCGAGGCGCTGCAGAGTTTGTCCCACTTGCAGGTGGGCATTGCTGAGGCGCTGCAGAACATGTTCCAGTCACTGAAAAGCATCGCCGAGGGCATCGACACGATGGTCCAAAGCATGGGGATCCACCAGATGATACAGGGGCAGCCGGGACTCGAACCGGCTGACCCTCCATTCCAAGGTGAACCCCAGGGCCCTATGGGAACCGAACGGGAGGAGGGGGTGCTGAGTGCCAACCCGGACCCTTCCCATGGAGTGGCGATGGTGGCCACCAGGTCCCCGAATTCCGCCCCTCTGATGAGGCTGCATCTTGAAGTCAGCACACGAGACAGGGCGGCACAGCTGTACATGTGCCGTCGACAAGTGCGCCGGGGCCCTCCGGCCCTAGAGGACGCCCGCCAGGGGCATCGAAGGCCACGATACAGGATATGCAGCTGGCTGCCTCCACCTCTGATGTGGGGTGGCACCTAGATGTAGCGGTAAAGCTAGGAGGGTCAAGCATGAATGAATGAAATGAATGAATGAAAATTGCTTATTGTCACAAGTAGGCTTCAAATGAAGTTACTGTGAAAAGCCCTAGTCGCCACATTCCGGCACCTGTTCGGGGAGGCTGTTATCGGAATTGAACCGTGCTGCTGGCCTGCCTTGGTCTGCTTTCAAAGCCAGCGATTTCGCCCTGTGTTGAGGATATCTGAGGGCACCTGGGGAAGGGTGGGGGGGGGGGGGGGGGGGGGGTAACGTAGGAAGTGGGAATGGAGCTGGGGTTTGGGCGGTACCATCAGGAGAGTGGGGACCTGTATTGCACATTAAACATCCGTGTGCACAACCAGTATGATGCCTCTGTCACTTTCTTCCGCAATGTGAGCCGATCTCCGAATCCTTGGCCCATCTCTCCAGGCATCTCCCCTTCTTCATGGCATCCGCACACCCTCCCGCAGTGTTTCCTCCCAAAGTGTGCCAGCACAGTGTCCAGTCATCAAGGTGTGACTGGGATGCTAGGCAATGACTCCCACATGCTGCATGGACCACCTATCCACGAGATTCCACTTGTGTTGTGTGAAGTGCTCACTTAACCACGGTTGCCAATTCCCTATTACCAATAGCCTTCAGCCGCATGGCCAGAGGCTTCAGCAGTCCGTGGGGGTTATGGGTGGTTGGTGGGGGAGACGGGCAGAGACAATGGTTGCCCCCGGCACGGTTAAACACGATATAGGAGTTGGCATGGTGGCGCCGCAAGCGGCTGGACCAAATGACGCTTGCAGAAGTAGGTCTTAAACCTACTTCAGACCTACCTGCCTGATATCCACCAGCCTCCCTCGATTCTCTGGCCTTCTGAGGGAAGCTTCAGCTAGGAGCTGATCATCCATGGTCCTCACAAACGTGGACCAGGTGGAACTGTCCTCGGGAGCCAATCGGAAACCTCTGAGTAGTTAGGGTACGTGCAGGGTGGATCCCTGGCCCTCCCCCTGGAATGTGGACACTGTTCCAGGGTGGCAGTGCCAAGGGTTGAGGTGGGCCATGCCCACGAAATGAGGGTGGGGAGAGGATTTGAAGAGTGGGGGGTGTGCAGGGCAGGTAAATAGTGGCCTCCGGGATATGGGGGGGGGGGGGGGGGGGTGATGGCTGGGGATCCTGGAAGAGAGGGGATGATGTAAGGGGGCTTGAGGGGGCCTGAAGAAGAGGTGCCCCAGGGACCCCATAGTGGGGTGTCCTCACTTGAGGAGGTGTAGGGTAGTGTAGAAGCCAGGTATTTCTAATGCACCTAATATAGGTAAAAGATAGCTATTTAGCATAAATATTAAGCCCCAGTCTTACCCATATTAAATTAAGGATTTCAACATGTACAAAATGTAAGTTTCATAGAAGCAGCATAATTCACTTTACTAGATTAAAACAGACAGTTTGAATACATTTTTCAAGTCAGTGTCCAAGGACAGAGCAGGACCCATAGCAACAGCATTGCCTGACAAGATAACATGAAGGCTCCAGGACCCATAGCAACAGCATTGCCTGACAAGATAACATGAAGGCTCCATTGTTGTCATTGCTAAGCCAGCAGTAAACCAGTTTTTGCTGGCTTTGAAAAAGCACCATATCGCATTCTTTAACATACACAAGTATGCAGATATGCAACAATTAGAAGTAATGTTACATATTGAAGATGGACGGCTTGCCGTCAAATCAGATGTGTTTGAATGTCACCCAAACCAATTAGGATTATATTGGGGTGTGATTAGATGACTTAAGACAGATATGAAACAGTATAACTGAAGAGTTTCGTTCTGCCATTTTTTAGGTAGGTTTTTTAGGTAAATTGGTAGGGTAGGTTTCAGGTAGATTTTGTTTGTTTTTGTTTTGTTGGTTTGAAGCTGAAGATTAGCTCTCTCTCAGTTTCAATTCACTGTCTCCCTGTATTCATATTTTATTTTCAGACTTTGACTTTCAAAGTTATTGTCGAGCTGTTTGCCTAAGCAAGAAGGTAATTTCTGTGATTCTTTGAAAGCTTCAAATTGTCTATGAATTGCCTTTTAAATGACTTTCAAATTTGTTCTTTGTTCTTTGTAATCAATAGAAGACAAATAAAACAATCCCTATTTGCACCTGAGAAGTTTTAACTGACTTCCGGTTGCAGCTATGCGGAGCGAAGCCGCACATTCGGCGGCTCACGCAAAAACGGACTTTAGGGCTCTTTTCAGGGCCCCCAACGGCACTTTTTCGACGTTTCTCGGTGTGGGAAGGAGTCTACAACAGCTTCAACTAGGAGTGGGGCGACAAAAAAGGTGGTGGTGGACCCGAAGAAGGTGCGAGGGAAGAAGGACAAAATGGCGGCGGGCGGAGACCAGGCAGCGTGGATGCAGTGGGCGGAAGAGCAGCAGGAGGGTATCCAGCACTGCGTCAGAGAGATTAAAACGGACCTGCTAGAGCCGATGAAGGCTTCTATTGATAAGCTGCTGGAGACACAGACGGCCCAGGGGGTGGCGATCCGCGAGGCTCGACAAAAGATCTCTGACAATGAGGACGGGATCTTAGGCCTGACGGTAAAGGCGCTCCACAAGAAATGGCAGTAGCGATTCGAGGAGATGGAGAATCGGTCGAGGCGGAAGAATCTGCGGATTCTGGGCCTCCCGGAGGGGTTGGAGGGGCCGGACGTGGGGGCCTATGTGGTCACCATGTTGAACTCGCTGATGGGAGCGGGGTCCTTCCAGGGGCCCCTGGAGTTGGAGGGGCCCATAGAGTGCTGGCGAGGAGGCCCAAGGCTAACGAGCCTCCGCGGGCGGTGCTGGTGAGGTTCCATCGGTTCGTCGATCGGGAGTGTGTGCTCAGGTGGGCCAAGAAGGAGAGGAGCAGCAGGTGGGAGAACGCGGAGGTTCGGATATATCAAGACTGGAGTGCGGAGGTGGCGAAGAGGAGGGCCGGGTACAATCGAGCGAAGGCGGTGCTGCACAGGAAGGGGGTGAAGTTTGGCATGTTGCAGCCGGTGCGACAGTGAGTTACCTACAAGGACCGGCACCATTACTTTGAGTCTCCGGAGGAGGTGTGGGCCTTTGTTCAGGCCGAGAAGTTGGACACAGATTGAGGGTCAGGACGGGCGATTGGGGACTGCGGTTGATATGCTATGTTTATTTTTGTTTCGAGGGGGGGGGGCCTTTGTATTGCTCCGGGTTTCTTTTTCATTGTGTTTTTCTCTCTTTTGGGTCGGTGAGGCAGGCTGGGGCGGGTTGGGCACTGTTTTGGTTGGGTTGGTCGGGGGGGGCTCTTGGAGGTGAGATGGGGCCTCGTGGGGGAGGGGGTTGCCCGAGTCAGGGGTGAGTGGACCGGACCTGTAAAAGGAGCTGCGTCAGAGGTGGCGGGGCCTGGTAGGTGGAAAGCGCGGGCTTTTTCACGCGCTGAAGACTGGAGGGGACGGGGCCGGGGCGGGGAAGCGAGGGAGGTGAGTAGTGTATTTAAAAACCTTACCTTTACAGGAGCAGCCCTTTGGATTTCGGCGGCAGCGGTGCGCAGGGGCCTTCTTGGAGGTGAGTAGTGTATTTAAAAACCTTACCTTTACAGGAGCAGCCCTTTGGATTTCGGCGGCAGCGGTGCGCAGGGGCCTTCTGGGAGGTGAGTAGTGTATTTAAAAACCTTACCTTTACAGGAGCAGCCCTTTGGATTTCGGCGGCAGCGGTGCGCAGGGGCCTTCTGGGAGGTGAGTAGTGAATTTAAAAAGCCTTGCCTGGTCCCGTGTCTGTTCTTCTTTTCTGTTTTATTTGTTTTTATATAAGGCGGGAACCGGAAGTTCGACCTCTGGCAAGTCCCCCCCCCCCCAACCAATAAATTCTGGTGGAGAGGAAACCCGAGACACTACACGTGTAGTGTCTCCCACCCGCCCTCCTCCTCTAACCTAATAATAAGACCCATTGGTGTAAGGTAAGTGCCATATTATATTATTATATTAGCATTGTGCAGGTCAAGGATCGGAGGTGGAGGAGCAGTCTCTGTCAGCGAGAGAACCTGAGAACATCTCAGACACTCAGAAGGTAAGTAAGTGATTTTTACTTTTAGACCTTTTTTCAAATTGTGTGTCGGGGGGAAACTGAAGTGACATCACAGAAAAGCTGTGACCTGAGTGGCTGGTTGGGATTCTAACCGAAATTTAAAAAAAAAAATTTGAGTATTTGGGAACTAATTAAACATAATAACTTAATTATAATTTAGAGGATATCTAAGCCAGAGATCGGAGAGTATTATAGTTAGCTATCGCATTTCTATTAGAAATCCAGTGCTAGGAAACAGATAGTTGACAGTAACTTTGCAATTTAAAAAAAAAAGTATTTATAAAAATAAAAAAAAAGACAAATTTTAATTAATTGACGCAATGTCAGTTAGAGGGGTGCTGTGCTCTGACTGTGAGATGTGGCAGGTCCGGGAGGCTTCCAGCGTCCCGGATGGCTTCATCTGCAGAAAGTGTACCCAACTGCAGCTCCTCACAGACCGCATGGTTCGGTTGGAGCAGCAATTGGATGCACTTCGGAGCATGCAGGTGGCGGAAAGCGTCATAGATCGCAGTTATGTAAATGTGGTCACACCCAAGGTGCAGGCAGAGAAATGGGTGACCACCAGAAAGGGCAGGCAGTCAGTGCAGGAATCCCCTGTGGTTGTCCCCCTCTCGAACAGATATACCCCTTTGGATACTGTCGGGGGGGATAGCCTATCAGGGGAAAACAGCAGCAGCCAGAGCAGTGGCACCACGGCTGGCTCTGATGTTCAGAAGGGAGGGTCAAAGCGCAGAAGAGTAATAGTAATAGGGGACTCTATAGTCAGGGGCACAGATAGGCGCTTCTGTGGACATGAAAGAGACTCCAGGATGGTATGTTGCCTCCCTGGTGCCAGGGTCCAGGATGTCTCCGAACGGGTAGAGGGAATCCTGAAGGGGGAGGGCAAACAGGCAGAGGTCGTTGTACATATTGGTACTAACGACATAGGCAGGAAGGGGCATGAGGTCCTGCAGCAGGAGTTCAGGGAGCTAGGCAGAAAGTTAAAAGACAGGACCTCGAGGGTTGTAATCTCGGGATTACTCCCTGTGCCACGTGCCAGTGAGGCTAGAAATAGGAAGATAGAGTAGACAAACACGTGGCTAAACAGCTGGTGTAGGAGGGAGGGTTTCCGTTATCTGGACCACTGGGAGCTCTTCCGGGGCAGGTGTGACCTGTATAAGATGGACGGGTTGCATCTAAACCGGAGAGGCATAAGTATCCTGGCCGCGAGGTTTGCTAGTGTCACACGGGAGGGTTTAAACTAGTATGGCAGGGGGGTGGGCACGGGAGCAATAGGTCAGAAGGTGAGAGCATTGAGGGAGAACTAGGGAATAGGGACAGTGTGGCTCTGAGGCAGAGCAGACGGGGAGAAGTTGCTGAACACAGCGGGTCTGGTGGCCTGAAGTGCATATGTTTTAATGCAAGGAGCATTACGGGTAAGGCAGATGAACTTAGAGCTTGGATTCCTACTTGGAATTATGATGTTGTTGCCATTACAGAGACCTGGTTGAGGGAAGGGCAGGATTGGCAGCTAAACGTGCCAGGATTTAGATGTTTCAGGCGGGATAGAGGGGGATGTAAAAGGGGAGGCGGAGTTGCGCTACTTGTTCGGGAGAATATCACAGCTATACTGCGAGAGGACACCTCTGAGGGCAGTGAGGCTATATGGGTAGAGATCAGGAATAAGAAGGGTGCAGTCACAATGTTGGGGGTATACTACAGGCCTCCCAACAGCCAGCGGGAGATAGAGGAGCAGATAGGTAGACAGATTTTGGAAAAGAGTAAAAACAACAGGGTTGTGGTGATGGGAGACTTCAACTTCCCCAATATTGACTGGGACTCACTTAGTGCCAGGGGCTTAGACGGGGCGGAGTTTGTAAGGAGCATCCAGGAGGGCTTCTTAAAACAATATGTAAACAGTCCAACTAGGGAAGGGGCGGTACTGGACCTGGTATTGGGGAATGAGCCCGGCCAGGTGGTAGATGTTTCAGTAGGGGAGCATTTTGGTAACAGTGACCACAATTCAGTAAGTTTTAAAGTACTGGTGGACAAGGATAAGAGTGGTCCGAGGATGAATGTGCTAAATTGGGGGAAGGCTAATTACAACAATATTAGGCGAGAACTGAAGTTTCTCTAGATTGGGGGCGGATGTTCGAGGGCAAATCAACATCTGACATGTGGGAGGCTTTCAAGTGTCAGTTGAAAGGAATACAGGACAGGCATGTTCCTGTGAGGAAGAAAGATAAATACGGCAATTTTCGGGAACCTTGGATGACGAGTGATATTGTAGGCCTCGTCAAAAAGAAAAAGGAGGCATTTGTCAGGGCTAAAAGGCTGGAAACAGACGAAGCCTGTGTGGCATATAAGGAAAGTAGGAAGGAACTTAAGCAAGGAGTCAGGAGGGCTAGAAGGGGTCATGAAAAGTCATTGGCAAATAGGGTTAAGGAAAATCCCAAGGCTTTTTACACGTACATAAAAAGCAAGAGGGTAGCCAGGGAAAGGGTTGGCCCACTGAAGGATAGGCAAGGGAATCTATGTGCGGAGCCAGAGGAAATGGGCGAGGTACTAAATGAATACTTTGCATCAGTATTCACCAAAGAGAAGGAATTGGTAGATGTTGAGTCTGGAGAAGGGGGTGTAGATAGCCTGGGTCACATTGTGATCCAAAAAGACGAGGTGTTGGGTGTCTTAAAAAATATTAAGGTAGATAAGTCCCCAGGGCCTGATGGGATCTACCCCAGAATACTGAAGGAGGCTGGAGAGGAAATTGCTGTGGCCTTGACAGAAATCTTTGGATCCTCGCTGTCTTCAGGGGATGTCCCGGAGGACTGGAGAATAGCCAATGTTGTTCCTCTGTTTAAGAAGGGTAGCAAGGATAATCCCGGGAACTACAGGCCGGTGAGCCTTACTTCAGTGGTAGGGAAATTACTGGAGAGAATTCTTCGAGACAGGATCTACTCCCATTTGGAAGCAAATGGACGTATTAGTGAGAGGCAGCACGGTTTTGTGAAGGGGAGGTCGTGTCTCACTAACTTGATAGAGTTTTTCGAGGAGGTCACTAAGATGATTGATGCAGGTAGGGCAGTAGATGTTGTCTATATGGACTTCAGTAAGGCCTTTGACAAGGTCCCTCATGGTAGACTAGTACAAAAGGTGAAGTCACACGGGATCAGGGGTGAACTGGCAAGGTGGATACAGAACTGGCTAGGCCATAGAAGGGAGAGGGTAGCAATGGAGGGATGCTTTTCTAATTGGAGGGCTGTGACCAGTGGTGTTCCACAGGGATCAGTGTTGGGACCTTTGCTGTTTGTAGTATATATAAATGATTTGGAGGAAAATGTAACTGGTCTGATTAGTAAGTTTGCAGACGACACAAAGGTTGGTGGAATTGCGGATAGCGATGAGGACTGTCTGAGGATACAGCAGGATTTAGATTGTCTGGAGACCTGGGCGGAGAGATGGCAGATGGAGTTTAATCCGGACAAATGTGAGGTAATGCATTTTGGAAGGTCTAATGCAGGTAGGGAATATACAGTGAATGGTAGAACCCTCAAGAGTATTGAAAGTCAAAGAGATCTAGGAGTACAGGTCCACAGGTCATTGAAAGGGGCAACACAGGTGGAGAAGGTAGTCAAGAAGGCATACGGCATGCTTGCCTTCATTGGCCGGGGCATTGAGTATAAGAATTGGCAAGTCATGTTGCAGCTGTATAGAACCTTAGTTAGGCCACACTTGGAGTATAGTGTTCAATTCTGGTCGCCACACTACCAGAAGGATGTGGAGGCTTTAGAGAGGGTGCAGAAGAGATTTACCAGAATGTTGCCTGGTATGGAGGGCATAAGCTATGAGGAGCGATTGAATAAACTCGGTTTGTTCTCACTGGAACGAAGGAGGTTGAGGGGCGACCTGATAGAGGTATACAAAATTATGAGGGGCATAGACAGAGTGGATAGTCAGAGGCTTTTCCCCAGGGTAGAGGGGTCAATTACTAGGGGGCATAGGTTTAAGGTGAGAGGGGCAAGGTTTCGAGTAGATGTACGAGGCAAGTTTTTTACGCAGAGGGTAGTGGGTGCCTGGAACTCGCTACCGGAGGAGGTAGTGGAAGCAGGGACGATAGGGACATTTAAGGGGCATCTTGACAAATATATGAATAGGATGGGAATAGAAGGATACGGACCCAGGAAGTGTAGAAGATTGTAGTTTAGTCGGGCAGTATGGTCGGCACGGGCTTGGAGGGCCGAAGGGCCTGTTCCTGTGCTGTACATTTCTTTGTTCTTTGTTTGTTTCCCGCGCTTAGAACAGAAGGGGGAGGGGTAGAGCCTATAGATGGGGACGGGAGAGGAGGGTGTGCCACACAATGGGAGGAGTCGAAGGAGAGGCGGGAGTGGCCGGGGTCAGCAGGAGTCAGCTGACTTGCGGAAGTGCAATGGGGGGAGTAAATCAGCTAGGGTGGGTCCTAGCCGGGGGGGGGGGGGGGTCACGTTGCTGCTGCTATGGTCAAGGAGGAGCTGGAGTGAGTGGGGGGGGGGTCCAGATGGGGGTATGCCGCTGTGGGGAACGGGCCGGGTGTGGGGTGCGGGCGCGTGGCTGGCCGAGGAGGGGTCATGGCTAGTCGGCAGGGCGGGGGGGGTGGGTAGCCCCCTGATCCGGTTCTAAACTGGACTGTAAGGGGACTGAATGGGCCGGTTAAGCGGGCCCACGTGTTCGCGCACCTGAAGGGGCTCAAGGCGGATGTGGTTATGCTCCAGGAGACACACCTGAAGGTGGCAGACCAGGTAAAATTGAGGAAAGGGTGGGTAGGTCAGGTGTTTCACTCGGGGCTGGATGCCAAAAATCGAGGGATGGCGATCTTGGTGGGAAAGAAGGTGTTATTCGAGGCGTCGAGCATTGTGGCAGATAATGGCGGTAGGTACGTAATGGTGAGTGGTAAGTTGCAGGGAGAGAGGGTGGTACTGGTCAATGTGTATGCCCCGAACTGGGACGATGCGGGTTTTATGCGGCGCATGTTGGGTCGGATCCCAGACTTGGAAGTGGGGGGCCTGATAATGGGGGGAGACTTTAACACGGTGTTGGATCCGGCACTGGATCGCTCCAGGTCTAGGACGGGTCGGAAGCCGGCGGCGGCTAAGCTGCTGAGGGGGTTTATGGACCAGATGGGAGGGGTGGACCCTTGGAAATTTGCAAGGCCGGGGGCTAGGGAATTTTCATTCTTCTCACATGTCCATAAGGCTTATTCCCGAATCGACTTTTTCATCTTGAGTAGGGCGCTGATAGCGAGAGTAGAGGATACTGAGTATTCGGCAATAGCCATTTCGGACCACGCCCCGCATTGGGTGGACTTGGAGATGGGGGAGGAGAGGGACACGCCCGCTGTGGCGCTTGGAGGTGGGGCTGTTGGCGGACGAGGAGGTGAGTGAGTGGGTCCGAGGAAGTATAGAGAGGTACCTGGAGACCAACGACAACGGGGAAGTCTGAGTGGGGATGGTATGGGAGGTGCTGAAGGCGGTGGTGAGGGGAGAGCTGATCTCCATCAGGACCCACAAGGAGCGGAGGGAGCGGGTGGAGAGGGAGAGGCTGGTGGGGGAGATGGTGAGGGTAGACAGGAGGTATGCGGAGGTGCCCGAGGAAGGATCGTTGAGGAAGAGGCGCAGCCTCGAGGCCGAATTCGACCTGATGACCACCAGGAAGGCGGAGGTGCAGTGGAGGAAGGCCCAGGGGGCGATTTATGAGTATGGGGAAAAGGCAAGCCGGATGCTGGCGCATCAGCTTCGGAGGCGGGACGCAGCTAGGGAGATTGGGGAGTTAAGGACAGGGGGGGGAGCGTGGTGCGGAGTGGAGCTGGCATCAATGGGGTCTTCAGGGACTTCTACGAGGAATTGTACTGATCCGAGCCCCCACGGGAGGGAGGGATGGGCCGCTTCCTGGACCAATTGAGGTTTCCAAAGGTGGAAGAGGGACTGGTGGTGGTATTGGGGGCCCCGATTGGGCTGGAGGAGGTGATCAAAGGGATAGGAAGAATGCAGGCAGGGAAGGCACCGGGACCGGACGGTTTCCCGGTCAAATTCTATAAAAAATATATGGACCTGTTGGGCCTGCTGTTAGTTAGGACCTTCAATGAGGCAAGGGAGGGGAGGGCTTTGCCCCCGACGGTGTCCCGGGCACTGATCTCCTTGATCCTGAAGCGGGACAAGGATCCCCTGCAGTGTGGGTCTTACAGACCGATTTCCTTGCTAAATGTAGATGCTAAGGTGCTGGCGAAGGTCTTAGCCATGAGGATTGAGGATTGTGTGCCGCAGATCATCCATGAAGACCAGACGGGGTTTGTGAAGGGGAGACCGTTGAACGCGAATGTGCGGAGGCTTTTGAACATTATCATGATGCCGGCGAGGGAGGGGGAGGCGGAGATAGTGGTGGCGATGGCCGCTGAGAAAGACATCGATAGGGTAGAGTGGGGGTACCTGTGGGAGGTGCTGAAGAGGTTCGAGTTTGGGGAGGGGTTTGTCAGGTGGGTTAGGCTGTTGTATGAGGTCCCGATGGCGAGGGTGGCCACAAATAGGAGGAGGTCCGAGTACTTTCGGTTGCACCGAGGGACGAGACAGGGGTGTCCCCTATCCCCCCTGCTCTACGCACTGGCGATTGAACTCCTGGCTATGGCACTGAGGGAGTCGAGGAACTGGAGGGGGTTGGTGCGGGGTGGGGAGGAGCATAGGGTGTCACTTTATGTGGATAACCTGCTGCTGTATGTGGCGGACCCGGTGGGATGAATGCCGGAGGTAATGAGGATTCTTAGGGAATTCGGGGACTTTTCGGGGTACAAGCTCAACATGGGGAAGAGCGAGCTGTTTGTAGTTCATCCAGGGGACCAGGAGAGGGGGATTCGCGAGCTCCCACTAAAAAGGGCGGAGAGGAGCTTCAGGTATCTGGGAGTCCAGGTGGCCAGGAGCTGGGGGGCCCTGCATAGGCTTAACTTTACAAGGCTGGTGGAGCAAATGGAGGAGGAGTTCAAGAGGTGGGACGCGTTGCCGCTGTCCTTGGCGGGTAGGGTGCAGTCAATCAAAATGACGGTGCTCCCAAGGTTTTTGTTCCTGTTCCAGTGCCTCCCCGTGTTTATCCCGAAGGCTTTTTTCAGGCGGGTTAACAGGAGTATAATGGGGTTTGTGTGGGCACGAGGGACTCCGAGGGTGAGAAGGGTGTTCCTGGAGCGGAGTAGAGATAGGGGGGGACTGGCGCTGCCCAACCTCTGTGGATACTACTGGGCCACCAATGCGACAATGGTGTGCAAGTGGGTGATGGAGGGGAAGGGGGCCGCACGGAAGAGGCTGGAGACGGCATCTTGTCTGGGGGCGCTGGCAACGGCGCCTCTTCTGCTCCCTCCAAGCAGGTATACCACGAGCCCGGTGGTGGTGGCTGCCCTCAAAATTTGGGGGCAGTGGAGGCGGCACAGGGGGGAAGTGGGGGCCTTGGCGGGGACCCCACTACGGGGGAACCACCGGTTCGCCCCAGGAAGAACAGGTGGAGGGTTTGTGGGGTGGCACGGGGCAGGGATACGAAGGTTGGGGGACCTGTTTGTGGACGGGAAGTTCGCGAGCTTGGGTTAGCTGGAGGAGAAGTACGGGCCCCCCCCCCCGGGGAACACCTTCAGGTACTTACAGGTAAGGGCGTTTGCCAGACGGCAGGTGGCGGAATTCCCACGGCTACGGCCACACAGTACAGGACAGGGTGCTCCCGGGGGGGGGGGATATCTCGGAAACTTACCAGGTGATGCAGGAGGAGGAGGAGGCCTCGGTGGTGGAGGTAAAAGGTAAGTGCGAGGAGGAGTTGGGAGAGGAGATCGAAGAGGGGACGTGGGCAGACGACCTGGGGAGGGCGAACTCTTCCTCATCGTGCGCGAGGCATAGCCTCATTCAGTTTAAGGTGCTGCACAGGGCACACATGACCGGGACAAGAATGAGTCGTTTTTTTGGGGGTGAGGACAGGTGTGTTAGGTGCTCAGGGAGCCCAGCAAATCACACCCATATGTTCTGGGCATGCCCAGCGCTGGAGGAATTTTGGAAGGGCGCAGCGAGGACGGTGTTGAGGGTGGTAGGATCAAGGGTCAAGCCGGCCTGGGGGCTCGCAATATTTGGGGTGGCAGAGGAGTCGGGAGTGCAGGAGGCGAAAGAGGCTGGAATTCTGGCCTTTGTGTCCCTGGTAGCCCGGCGAAGGATTCTTCTTCAGTGGAAGGCCCCCAAGTGTGGAATCCTGGATCAAAGATTTGGCGGGGTTTATTAAGTTGGAGAGGGTGAAATGCGCCTTGAGAGGGTCGGTACAAGGGTTATTTAGGCGGTGGCAACCGTTCTTAGACTTCCTGGCAGAACAATAGACATTGGTCAATGGCAGCAGCAACTCGGCGGCGGCGGGGGGGTGGGGGGGGGGTCACTTTACTTTTTTGTTTTTGTTATTTATACTGGAGGGTCTGAGGGGTTGTATATACTTGTTGTATTAAGTAGGGGTGTTAATGTTAATTTATTATTTATGTACAGATGGGGAGGGGGGTATGGAGGCTTGTTTTTCTGGACTGTGTTTTGTACTTATTTTGTTATTGATATTTTATGAAAACCCTTTAATAAAATTTATTTTTTTTGAAAAAAGAAGTTTTAGTTTAAATTTCTACTGAGGTCCAGTAATCGCTAAGTGCTGCTGGTAACGAATGGTAGAAATCCTTCAGGTAGTGCCCATGTGTGTGATGGGTAACATTACCCATGGGTGGGGTGTGCGAGGGACCCACAAGCTCACTTAGAGATCGGGGCACCCTTTCAAAATGGCGGCCGGATCTCTGAGTTCAGCGCTAAAAAATTCTTAAGCCGCAATTCTCTTGCCGAGAGCACAACATGGCCAGAGAATCCTGGGAGAGGCCTCCAGCGAGCCTCCCGACAGCTTCCGCGCCTTGTGGGATTCACCAAAGTCCCACGAGATGTTGGAGTTGGAACCCTGCTGCAAATGGGCGTGACCAAATGCCACTCCTGGAAGTAGGTTGTAAACCTACTTATGACCTACCTGCCCAGGATCCACCGGCCTCCCTCGATTCTCCAGCCTCCCCAGTGATGCTTCAGCCGGGTGCCGATCAGTGCTGGTCCACACAAGCATGGACCAGGCGGAACAGCACTCAGGTGTCTCCCGGGTCATCGGAGACCCCTGGGTGGTTAGGTTAAGTACAGGGTGGCCCCCTGGCTCTTCCCCTGGAACATTGGCACCTTGGCACTGCCCAGCTGGCACCTTGGCACTGCCAAGCTGGCAAGAGCACTGCCTGGGTGCCAGGGTGTCAGTGCAAGGGTGTCCGAGTGCCAGGATGGCACTGCTGAGGGTCAGGGGGCCATGCCAATGAAATGATGTTGGAGGTGGCTTTGAAGGGTGGCGGAGTGCAGCGCAGGTAAGAAGGGGCCTCTGGGAGGTTGGCGGGGTGACGGTGGGGGTCCTGGAAGAGAGGGGTGCTGTAAGGGGGGTGGGGGCCTGAAGCGGGAGGACCCCCAGGTACCCCATTGCGGGATGTCCGCACCTGGGGTGTATGGGGGGTGACATTGCCCATTGGGGGGGTGGGGGGGAGAGGGGAGGCACCCTTTCAAAATGGTGGCCGGATCTCTGAGTTCAACTCCCCAGTGCTAAAATAAATTCTAAGTGTGGCTAAACCAGTGAGAAACTCCCCTGGGCCCCAAAAAATGACTTAGTGTCATTGAATAGTGACGGGGAACTCGCTCGCTGAGCCGACGTGAAACTCCCTGACTAACCCGCCACAAATGAACTCAGAAATTTTTCCGGAGAATCACGCCCTTAGAAATGTTTTGGTTGAATCGTGCCCCCTCCCCTGTCTTTGCTAATTTTAGTGGAGCATAGTAAAAATATAGTAATGCCGTTAGATAATTTCCAATATACTTTCTTCTAAATATCAATGACAATGCTGTGTTGAGATCATTGAGGCAAATTACCACCTTTACCATATGCCAGCAATTTTACAAATACTACTGAAGACTATAATTTAAGCCTCCAGTTGTCTCAATGAATTTCAGAATTTACGCACCTATTTTAACTCATCATTGGATATCAGCCTCTGACACAGTGTCGTCATGATGTAACACCATTGTTGTGATGTCACAATCAGTTAGTTCATTTATAAAACCCACGGATATTTAAGATGTTGCCTAAAAGGACAACAACCATCATTGGGAAACTCCTCAGATGCAGAGGAATTGATCAGGAAGATATAAAATCAATTATGAACTCAAAAGGAGCCATCTGGAATTGATGCAGAATTTTAGAAATGGAGGGCCTGGGCCACATCTAAGAAGACAATGCAACACGTCAAGAGGCACAAAGAAGGAAGGCCCACCAAAAGCAGGTCAAGGAAATTACCTGATTGTCCAATAGTTGCAACACCTTTAAATCCGTATGAGACGGTATACCAACATGATTATATATCTAAAACGTCTTGGAAGCCAGAATCGTTCCGCGATGGAGCTTGGTATGAACATGCAAGGAATAATCCGCATCCTGATGAAATATTCATGGTGCATCATGTGAATCGAAAAGAGATCCAAAGGGTGGCCACTCCTCTTATGTACTGGAACAAACACCCGACTGAAAATGAAGTACGGAAGATACTTGGTGCGGATTTTTGCACTGAATATCAGGAAATGTTTTCAGCAGGAAATAAAAGAGTGGTTTCAAAACCCGTTCTCCCGCGACCAGTTGAGCAGAAAAAAGTAATCCCGCATCCGTTGATCACAGAGTTCCGTGATCAGTACCGTTTACCATGCTTACACAAGACCTTCATGATGAGCACTGCCCGCAATGGTAGCAACGCCACCCGGGATATTCCACCAAAAGGAATAGTTCCAGCTGTGACATATGCTCACATCAAAAATCAGGAGAACAGGCAGCAGCTGACCACTTATGAAGAGTCCTATGGGAATTTCCATGATGACCTTGTGTCATTTTTGAAGTCCATGGACATCGAGGCTATTCAAAGGGAACTGCAAAATTCGGATCCAAACGAGAGGAAAGCACTAAGAAGGTTTCTGGCAAGTGTGACTGCAGGATGTCTCACTCGGCCAATAAAACCAAAGATCTGTTAATCTATGCAATGTGCCCATGGTCCTGGAGCACGTCACAGGGGCTTCAGGAAAGGCAATGGCCGGGGTTTTCCGGTCCTCCCCGCAGCGGGAATCGTCGGGAACATTTGATAGACCAGCCAAAGGTCCGCCAACTTCGAACGGGGATTTTCGGTCCCGTGGCGGGTGGCACTGGAAAGTTCCGGCCTATGTGAATGAACATTTTTATAATGGTCAATAAGAAAACACTGCTATCTGGAGCTTATTTTTTAATTCAGTAAAAATGTTGCACTCCATTAAAGCAGCTAGCTCTGTAATTTATCTTGATTATTTTGCCAGAGGTTTTTAGTGTAAATATTTTCTGTACCAATTTGCTGTTAAATTCAATGATCCTGCCTAAAATAGTCAAATATTCTTTCAAACTGCCTTGTCTTATTACTGTGGGTGGTTTAAGAAGGGCGAAGGGAGTGAGACAAGTAACACAAAGAAGACGTTTACTTATAGGGTGATGGTGAGACCACGGGCGTCATTCTCCGACCCCCCCACCGGGTTGGAGAATCGCCGGGGGCTGCCGTGAATCCCGCCACTGCCGGTTGCCGAAGTCTCCGGTACCGGATATTCGGCGGGGGCGGGAATCGGGCCGCGCCGGTTGGCGGGCCACCCCGCTCGATTCTCCGGCCCGGATGGGCCGAAGTCCCGCCAATAAATTGCCTGTCCCGCCGGCGTGGATTAAACCACCTTTTGAACGGCGGGACAAGGCGGCGTGGGCGGGGTCCTGGGGGGGGGCGCGGGGTGATCTGGCCCCGGGGGGTGCCCCCACGGTGGCCTGGCCCGCGATCGGGGCCCACCGATCCGCGGGCGGGCCTGTGCCGTGGGGGCACTCTTTCCCTTCCACCTCCGCCACGGTCTCCACCATGGCGGAGGCGGAAGAGACTCCCTCCACTGCACATGCGCGGGAAACTGTCAGCGGCTGCTGACGCTCCCGCGCATGCGCCCGCTGACGCTCCCGCGCATGCCGCCGCCCCGGCATGTCATTTCCGCGCCAGCTGGCGGGGCAACAAAGGCCGTTTCCGCCAGCTGGCGGGGTGGAAATTCCTCCGGCGTCGTCCTAGCCCCTCAATGTTGGGGCTCAGCCCCCAAAGATGGGGAGCATTCCGCACCTTTGGGGCGGCGCGATGCCTGTCTGATTGGCGCCGTTTTGGGCGCCAGTCGGCGGACATCGTGCCGTTTCGGGAGAATCTTCGCCCCAGATCTGGAGTATTCTATCCAGTTTTGGTCTCATTATTTGAGGAGGGATGTGGCGGCATTGGAGGCAGTCCAGAGGAGATTCACCGGATTGATTCCGGGGATGAAAGAGTTGACGTACGAGGAGAGATTGAATAGTTTGGGCTTATACTCGCGGGAGTTTACAAGAATGAGAGAGGATTTGATCGAGGTATATAAAATACTAAAAGGAATTGATAAAATAAACATAGACCAAATGTTTCCCCTTGTGGAGCAATCTAGATCGAGAGGTCACAGTTAAAGGTTGAGAAGTAGTACATTTAAAACTGAGATGAGGAGGAACTGCTTCTCGCATGATGGTGAATTTGTGGAACTCGCTGCCCCATAGTGAGATGGAGTCTGAATCATTCAATGGTTTCAAGAAGGAGATAGATATATTTCTGATTTTAAGAAAACAGGTTAAAGGGATATGGGGAACAGGTAGGGAGGTGGATTTGAGACCAGACAAAGATCAGCTGCGATCTGATTGACTGGTGGAGCAGGCTCAAAGGGCTGAATTGCCTACCTGTGCTCCTAATTCCTCGGTTCCTATTTATAATGCATACTATTTACAAAGGGGCCCGGTTAGATTTCACCAGGTCCCCTCTCTCGGTCCGTCTATTCCTATCTGACCGACCTTATCATAAAATTTACAGTGCAGACATTGGCCATTCAGCCCATCGAGTCTGCACGGCCCTTAGAAAGAGCTCCTTACTTAAGCCCATGCCTCCACCCTTTCCTCATAACTATGTAACCCCACCTAACCTTTTGGACACTAAGGGGCAATTTAGCATGGCCAACCCACTTAACCTGCACATTTTTGGACTGGGGGAAGAAACCGGAGCACCCGGAGGAAACCCACGCAGACATGGGGAGAACATGCAAACTCCACACAGACAGTCACCCGAGCCGGGAAGTGAACCCAGGTCCCTGGAGTTGTGAGGCAGCACTGCTAACCACTGTGCCGCCGTGCCACCCGTATATACATATAGTAATAGCCCCGTAGTTAGCCGGGGTGCTTATACTCCCTGAGCCAAACGGGGAGAACAATCAAGCCAGCGCCGTGTGCTCGGTAGCGCGGTAGCACAAGTGGATAGCACTGTGGCGTCACAGCGCCAGGGTCCCAGGTTCGATTCCCCGCTGGGTCCCTCTCTGTGCGGAGTCTGCACGTTCTCCCCGTTTCTGCGTGGGTTTCATCCGGGTGCTCCGGTTTCCTCCCACAGTCCAAAGACGTGCAGGTTAGGTGGATTGGCCATGATAAATTGTCCTTAGTGACCAAAAAGATTAGGAGGGGTTATTGGGTTACGGGGATAGGGTTGAAGTGAGGGCTTAAGTGGGTCGGTGCAGACTCGATGGGCCAAACGGCCTCCTTCTACACTGTATGTATGTTCTATGCTCTGTGCCGGTTATTATATGTGGAAACATGTTTGAAGGTAAGGTCGGAGCAAATTCAAAGAGTTACGTGTTCCCCAATGTGTTCCACCTCCGAGTGCTCTTGTTGGAAGCAGGTGCACAGTGGCAGGAGTGGTAAACCAATTAGGACCACCTAAAGGGATAATTGGGAATAAGTTGCCACTGTCGCGATCTTCCCAAAACCAGGTGTAATTCCCCCACCCTTCCCGCAAACTGTGTGGAATATTTTGCTGTTCCTGGGAGCGTGAAGCAAGGTAGGTGGAGGAGGTGGGGGGGGAACTGAACATGGGGGGGGACTGGACATGGGGGACGGGCCCTATTTTTGTAGGACGCAAAAAATCAACCTCCTGATGACAGGATGAAACTAAGGGATTAAATTATTGGAGGTTTGAAGGGAAGCATCAGCAAGCCCTTAAATAATTGGCAAACGGAAAATGCATGCCTTCAGATTCATGATTTCATGTAAGTTGCGAGGGGCAGGCAAGGTGTAGTGTATTTTCTCCTGTTGTGCAGGAGAATGATACTAGGTGAAATGCTCATTTAGAGAGTTGGTGCAGCCACAATGGGCTAATGGCTTCCTTCTGACCTGCCACAATTCTGTGAATCTTATTTATAGTCTGGCTAACTGACTTTCCATGGTCATGTGAATTTTCCATGAGGCACTCTGCCTCTGAAGGCAGACATCGTAAGACCAGTTCAATAAAAGCCTTTCTCAAAAACACACAAATGGAGCCTGCTATCCTCACACTTGTAACATGGTGTCAGGAGATAGTGGCAAAAGTAGTGTTCTGAAGTGTGTAAAAGGAGCAGAGTGGACACTGATAACTTTTTTTTTAATAAATAGTTTTTATTAAAGGTTTTCATAAAATATCAACAACATAGAACATAGAACATAGAACAATACAGCGCAGTACAGGCCCTTCGGCCCACGATGTTGCACCGAAACAAAAGCCATCTAACCTACACTATGCCATTATCATCCATATGTTTATCCAATAAACTTTTAAATGCCCTCAATGTTGGCGAGTTCACTACTGTAGCAGGTAGGGCATTCCACGGCCTCACTACTCTTTGCGTAAAGAACCTACCTCTGACCTCTGTCCTATATCTATTACCCCTCAGTTTAAAGTTATGTCCCCTCATGCCAGCCATTTCCATCCGCGGGAGAAGGCTCTCACTGTCCACCCTATCTAACCCTCTGATCATTTTGTATGCCTCTATTAAGTCTCCTCTTAACCTTCTTCTCTCCAACGAAAACAACCTCAAGTCCATCAGCCTTTCCTCATAAGATTTTCCCTCCATACCAGGCAACATCCTGGTAAATCTCCTCTGCACCCGCTCCAAAGCCTCCACGTCCTTCCTATAATGCGGTGACCAGAACTGTACGCAATACTCCAAATGCCAGAGTTCTGTACAGCTGCAACATGACCTCCCGACTCCGGAACTCAATCCCTCTACCAATAAAGGCCAACACTCCATAGGCCTTCTTCACAACCCTATCAACCTGGGTGGCAACTTTCAGGGATCTATGTACATGGACACCTAGATCCCTCTGCTCATCCACACTTTCAAGAACTTTACCATTAGCCAAATATTCCGCATTCCTGTTATTCCTTTCAAAGTGAATCACCTCACACTTCTCTACATTAAACTCCATTTGCCACCTCTCAGCCCAGCTCTGCAGCTTATCTATATCCCTCTGTAACCTGCTACATCCTTCCACACTATCGACAACACCACCGACTTTAGTATCGTCTGCAAATTTACTCACCCACCCTTCTGCGCCTTCCTCTAGGTCATTGATAAAAATGACAAACAGCAACGGCCCCAGAACAGATCCTTGTGGTACTCCACTTGTGACTGTACTCCATTCTGAACATTTCCCATCAACCACCACCCTCTGTCTTCTTTCAGCTAGCCAATTTCTGATCCACATCTCTAAATCACCCTCAATCCCCAGCCTCCGTATTTTTTGCAATAGCCTACCGTGGGGAACCTTATCAAACGCTTTGCTGAAATCCATATACACCACATTAACTGCTCTACCCTCGTCTACCTGTTCAGTCACCTTCTCAAAGAACTCAATAAGGTTTGTGAGGCATGACCTACCCTAACAAAATGAAAAAGAAACCCAACAGGGTTAAGTACAAAACACAGTCCAGAAAAATAACCCTCCATACCCCCCTCCCCCCCTGTACATAAATAATAAATTAACATTAACACCTCGACTTAATACAACAAGTATAGACAACCCCTCAGACCTTCCAGTCTAAATAACAAAAACAAAAGAATAAAGTGAGCCCCCCCCCCCCCCCCCCCGAGTTGCTGCTGCCATTGACCAATGTCTACTGCTCTGCCAGGAAGTCTAAGAACGGTTGCCACCGCCTAAAGAACCCTTGTACCGACCCTCTCAAGGCGCATTTCACCCTCTCCAACTTAATAAACTCCGCCATATCGTTGATCCAGGATTCCACGCTTGGGGGCCTCGCATCTTTCCACTGAAGAAGAATTGTTCACCGGGCTACCAGGGACGCAAAGGCCACAATTCCGGCCTCTTTCGCCTCCTGCACTCCCGGCTCCTCTGCCACCCCAAATATTGCGAGCCCCCAGCCCGGCTTGACCATGGATCCTACCACCCTCGACACCATACTCGCTATGCCCTTCCAAAATTCCTCCAGCGCTGGGCATGCCCAGAACATTTAGGTGCGGTTTGCTGGGCTCCCTGAGCACCTAACACACCTGTCCTCACCCCCAAAAAACCGACTCATCCTTGTCCCGGTCATGTGTGCCCTGTGCAGCACCTTAAACTGTATGAGGCTGAGCCTCGCGCACGATGAGGAAGAGTTCACCCTCCCCAGGGCGTCTGCCCATGTCCCTTCCTCAATTTCCTCTCCCAACTCCTCCTCCCACTTACCTTCTTTTACGTCCACCACCGAGGCCTCCTCCTCCTCCTGCATCACCTGGTAAGTTTCCTAGATATTCCCCACTCCCACCCACCCCCCCCGAGAGCACCCTGTCCTGTACTGTGTGTGGCCGTAGCCGCGGGAATTCTGCCACCTGTCGTCTGGAAAACGCCCTTACCTGTAAGTACCTGAAAGTGTTCCCCGGGGGGAGCCAGTACTTCTCCTCCAGCTCACCCAGGCTCGCGAACTTCCCGTCCACACACAGGTCCCCCAACTTTCGTATCCCTGCCCTGTGCCACCCCGCAAACCGTCCACCTGTTCATCTTGGGGCGAACCGGTGGTTCCCCCGTAATGGGGTCCCCGCCGAGGCCCCCACTTCCCCCCTGTGCCGCCTCCACTGCCCCCAAATTTTGAGGGCAGCCACCACCACCGGGCTCGTGGTATACCTCCTTGGAGGGTGCGGCAGCGCCGACGTTACCAGCGCCCCCAGACTCGTACCCACACAACATTCCGTCTCCAGCCTCTTCCATGCGGCCCCCTCCCCCTCCATCACCCACTTGCGCACCATTGTCGCATTGGCGGCCCAGTAGTATACACAGAGGTTGGGCAGCGCCAGCCCCCCCCTATCTCTATTCCGCTCCAGGAACACCCTTCTCACCCTCGGAGTCCCTCGCGCCCACACAAACCCCATTATACTCCCGTTAACCCGCCTGAAAAAAGCCTTCGGGATAAACACGGAGAGGCACTGGAATAGGAACAAAAACCTTGGGAGCACCGTCATTTTGATTGACTGCACCCTACCTATCAAGGACAGCGGCAACGCGTCCCACCTCTTGAACTCCTCCTCCATTTGCTCCACCAGCCTTGTAAAGTTAAGCCTATGCAGGGCCCCCCAGCTCCTGGCCACCTGGACTCCCAGATACCTGAAGCTCCTCTCCGCCTTTTTTAGTGGGAGCTCGCCAATCCCCCTCTCCTGGTCCCCTGGATGAACTACGAACAGCTCGCTCTTCCCCATGTTGAGCTTGTACCCCGAAAAGTCCCCGAATTCCCTAAGAATCCTCATTACCTCCGGCATTCCTCCCACCGGGTCCGCCACATACAGCAGCAGGTTGTCCGCATAGAGCGACACCCTATGCTCCTCCCCACCCCGCACCAACCCCCTCCAGTTCCTCGACTCTCTCAGTGCCATAGCCAGGGGTTCAATCGCCAGTACGAAGAACAGGGGGGATAGGGGACACCCCTGTCTCGTCCCTCGGTGCAACCGAAGGTACTCAGACCTCCTCCTGTTTGTGGCCACACTCGCCATCGGGACCTCATACAACAGCCTAACCCACCTGACAAACCCCTTCCCAAACCCAAACCTCTTCAGCATCTCCCACAGGTACCCCCACTCTACCCTATCGAAGGCTTTCTCAGTGTCCATCGCCACCACTATCTCCACCTCCCCCTCCCTCGCCGGCATCATGATAACGTTCAAAAGCCTCCGCACATTCGCGTGCAACTGCCTCCCCTTCACAAACCCCGTCTGGTCTTCATGGATGATCTGCAGCACACAATCCTCAATCCTCGTGGCTAAGACCTTCGCCAGCACCTTGGCATCTATGTCTACCAGCGAAATTGGCCTGTAAGACCCACACTGCAGGGGATCCTTGTCCCGCTTCAGGATCAAGGAGATCAGTGCCGGGGACATCGCGGGGGCAAAGACCCCCCCCTCCCTTGCCTCATTAAAGGTCCTAACTAGCAACGGGCCCAACAGGTCCATATATTTTTTATAAAATTCGACCGGGAAACCGTCCGGCCCCGGTGCCTTCCACGCCTGGATGCTCCCTATCCCTTTGGTCAGTTCCTCCAGCCCAATTGGGGCCGCCAATCCCGCCACCAGTCCCTCCTCCACCTTCGGAAACCTCAATTGGTCCAGAAAGCGGCCCATCCATCCCTCCTCCAGTGGGAGTTTGGACCGATACAATTCCTCATAAAAGTCCCTGAAGACCCCATTGATGCCAACCCCACTCCGCACCACACTCCCTCCCCTGTCCTTAACTCCCCCGATCTCCCTAGCTGCGTCCCACTTCCGGAGCTGATGCGCCAGCATCCGGCTTGCCTTTTCCCCATACTCGTAGACCGCCCCCTGGGCCTTCCTCCACTGCACCTCCGCCTTCCTGGTGATCATCAGGTCGAATTCGGCCTGGAGGCTGCGCCTCTTCCTCCACAGTCCTTCCTCAGGCACCTCCGCATACCTCCTGTCTACCCTCACCATCTCCCCCACCAGCCTCTCCCTCTCCCTCTGCTCCCCCCTCGCCTTGTGGGCCCTAATGGAGATCAGCTCTCCCCTAACCACCGCCTTTAGCACCTCCCATACCAACCCCACTCGGACCTCCCCGTTATCGTTGGTCTTCAGGTACCTCTCTATGCTTCCTCGGACCCACTCACTCACCTCCTCGTCCGCCAACAGCCCCACCTCCAAACGCCACAACGGGCGCTGGTCCCTCTCCTCCCCCAGCTCTAAGTCCACCCAATGCGGCGGTAATCCGAAATGGCTATTGCCGAATACTCAGTATCCTCTACTCTCGCTATCAGCGCCCTACTCAAGATGAAAAAGTCGATCCGGGAATAAGCCTTATGGACATGCGAGAAGAATGAAAATTCCCTAACCCCCAGCCTTGCAAATCTCCAAGGGTCCACCCCTCCCATCTGGTCCATAAACCCCCTCAGCAGCTTAGCCGCCGCCGGCTTCCGACCCGTCCTAGACCTGGAGCGATGCAGTGCCGGATCCAACACCGTGTTAAAGTCTCTCCCCATTATCAGGCCCCCCACTTCCATATCTGGGATCCGACCCAACATGCGCCGCATAAAACCCGCATCGTCCCAGTTCGGGGCATACACATTGACCAGTACCACACTCTCTCCCTGCAACTTACCACTTACCATTATGTACCTACCGCCATTATCTGCCACAATGCTCGACGCCTCGAACGACACCTTCTTTCCCACCAAGATCGCCACACCTCGATTTTTGGCATCCAGCCCCGAATGAAACACCTGACCTACCCACCCTTTCCTCAGTCTTACCTGGTCTGCTACTTTCAGGTGTGTCTCCTGGAGCATAACCACATCCGCCTTCAGCCCCTTCAGGTGCGTGAACACGCGGGCCTGCTCATTCCCCTTACATTCCAGGTTATCAGCCGGATCAGGGGGCTACCCGCCCCCATTCCCCGCCGACTAGCCATAACCCCTCCTTGGCCAGCCACGCGACCGCACCTCACGCCCGGCCTGTTCCCCGCGGCAGTAGACCCCCGTCTCGACCCCCCCCCCACTCGCTCCAACTCCCCCTTGACCATAGCAGCAGAAACACAACCCCCCACCCAGGACCCCTCCTAGCTGCTTTACTCCCCCCATTGCACTTCCGCAAGTCAGCTGACTCCTGCTGACCCCGGCTACTCCCCCCTCTCCTTCGACTCCTCCCATTGTGTGACACACCCTCCTCTTCCATTCCCCATCCGCATGCTCTCCACCTCCCCCTTCCATCCCAAGCGCGGGAAACAACTCTCGCTTCCCCACCCCGGCCCCGCCCCCTCCAGTCTTCAGCGTGGGAAAAAGCCCGCGCTTACCACCTACCCAGCCCCGCCACCTCTGACACAGCTCCTTTTACAGGCCCAGTCCCCTCACCCCCGATTTGGCCCTCCCCCTCCCCCACGGGGCCCCATCACCCTGCCGGCCATCCACCCCTGTTCCATTTGCTTACCCCCTCCAAGAGCCCCCCCCGACCAACCCAACCAAAACAGTGCCCAACCCACCCTAACCACCCTCACCCAACCAGAAAGAAAAAAACAAGAGCAAAGGACCCCCCCTCAAAAAGTAACATTCCACCACAATCCCCAAACGCCCATCCCGACCCTCAATCTGTGTCCAATTTCTCGGCCTGAACAAAGGTCCACGCCTCCTCCGGAGACTCAAAATAATGGTGCCGGTCCTTGTAGGTGACCCACAGTCGCGCCGGCTGCAACATGCCAAACTTCACCCCTTCCTGTGCAGCACCGCCTTCGCTCGTTTGTACCCGGCCCTCCTCTTCACCACCTCCACACTCCTGTCCTGGTATATTCGAACCCCCGCGTTCTCCCACCTGCTGCTCCTCTCCTTCTTGGCCCACCTGAGCACACACCCGATCAGCGAACCGATGAAACCGCACCAGCACCGCCCGCGGAGGCTCGTTAGCCTTGGACCTCCTCGCCAGCACTCTATGGGCCCCTTCCAGCTCCAGCGGCCCCTGGAAGGACCCCGCTCCCATCAGCGAGTTCAACATGGTGACCACATAGGCCCCCACGTCCGGCCTCTCCTGGAGGCCCAGAATCCGCAAATTCTTCTGCCTCGACCGATTTTCCATCTCCTCGAACCGCTCCTGCCATTTCTTGTGGAGCACCTCGTGCACCTCCACGTTTACCGCCAGGCCTAAGATCTCGTCCTCGTTGTCGGAGATCTTTTGTCGGGTCTCGCGGTTCGCCACGCCCTGGGCCGTCTGTGTCTCCAGCAACTTATCGATAGAAGCCTTCATCGGCTCAAACAGATCCGTTTTAATCTCCCTAGCCCCTCATTTACACATGTAAACAACCTGTTTCAGATAGGCGTCGAGGCTATAGCCTATTTAAATACAGTAGTGCCTGCTCCCTTGAGTGTTGATTGGGTGCAGGATGTGCTCTCCAGTATTGCTCCTTCTTCTGCCTATTTTACTTCTTAAGAATGGGAAGCTAAATGTCCAATTTCTATTTTATTAAGCCAAAAATTATTGTCATCAACGCAAGACCTTATGAAATTGACCCCAGTAATAGAGAAGAAGTCGAAGAAATTGTACTGGGTCCCAGTGGGTAAATACTGGATTTCCGCATTACTGGCTTTAGAATGGAATAATAGACAGTTACAGCGCAGAAACGGGCCATCCTACCCATCGTGTCCACTGACACTTTTAATCAAATGAGCTACCTGGGGTGGGATTCTCCAGCCGTGTTCGCCCTGCAACCAGAGAACCTGCCCGAGGTCAATGGACTTTTCCATCGTCGGCGTCTTGCCCGTGGCAGTCTTGCGCGGGTGAAGCGGAAGAATCCAGCCCCTGGTCTCAATCCATTCCTTCACTTTTCCTTCTTTTCAAGGAACTATGCAGAAATCTAAAAAGGAATTTGTAGTCTTTGCTTCAACAATAGTTTTTGGCAGAGAATTGCACTGTGCTCTCTAATTCTCTTTGATTCTACAGATGTTGATTCATTCATCATTCACCTTTTAGCAGATGCAATTTGGAGAGTCAGCATTATCTGTGACAGACTGAGAATCTTTGATGTTTCTCGCAGCCTTTATATGATTCAATTAGGTGTGGTATCTGTGACTCAGGGAGCAACAATCAGTGCCAATTCTGTCAAGGCAGCAGCAATGTTACTTGCAGTTACTACCTCAGTTACAAAGGACTGACACAGTGGTGCTATAGCCCATTGCAGCATGGAGAACCATAGAATTCCTACAGCGCAGAAGGAGGCCATTCAGCTCACCGAGTCTGCACCAACCCTCAGAAAGAGCACCCTCCCTCAGCCAGCTCCCCTGCTCTAGCCCAGAACCCCACCCATCTAACCTACACAGCCTTGGACACTAAGGGGCAACTTAGCATGGCCAATCCACAAAACCTGCATATTTTTGGACTGTGGGAGGAAACCTGAGCACCCGGAGGAAATCCATGCAGATACGGAGAGAATGTGTAAACTCCATACAGTCACCCAAGACCAGAATTGAACCCGGGCCCCTGGCACAGTGAGGCACCAGTGCCAAACACTGTGCCACCATGCCATGGTGGGTGTGTGGCCACAATTCAGAACCATTGCATTTCCCAGAACTCAAGAGTGGAAATATGTAAGAGTGTGGCTGAAAGCCAGTATTGTGTATAGCCAATTCCCGTACCAGCCTCCCCGAACAGGCGCCAGAATGTGGCGACTAGGGGCTTTTCACAATAACTTCATTTGAAGCCTACTTGTGACAATAAGAGATTTTCATTTCATTTCATTTTCAATGGCACTGGATTATTTGATTATTCAAAAATTACACAGTGTGGATGTGAACACTAGACGGGTTTAACTTGAATGAAGAGGAGAAGCCTTGACAAGGTCAAGCTTTAATCCTCATAAAAACGTAAAGTCCTGGAAAAAAACTCAACAAGTTTGCAGCATCTGTGGAGAGAGAAACGGAGTTAATAAGAGTTAGAAGTGTCCAATATGACTCTTCACAGAATCACAGAATTTATTGTGCAGAAAGAGGCCATTCGGCCCATTGAGTCTGCACCGGCCCTTGGAAAGAGCACCCCACCCAAGCCCACACCACCACCCCTATCCCCGTAACCCAGTAACCACACCTAACTTTTATTTGGGACACTAAGGATAATTTAGCATGGCCAATCCACCTAACCTGCACATCTTTGGACTGTGGGAGGAAACCGGAGCACCCGGAGGAAACCCACGCACACACGGGGAGGATGTGCAGACTCCGCACAGACAGTGACCCAAGCCGGGAATGGAACCTGGGACCCTGGTGCTGTGAAGCAGCAATGCTAACCACTGTGCTACCATGCTGCCCTTTTTCATTGTTATTGTGCAGTTTGCAATTGATAGCTGTCAGTCTTGTCCATTTGATTCATTTGAATGAATCCACATTTAAAACCAATTAAAAAAAAATATATATATATTTATTCAAATTTTTCAAAACATTTTCAACAAAACCCCCTCCCCAACAAGAAGAAACAAAAATACAACAATCAGTAATTTCACATTGGATTTCCCCCATATACAATAACCCCCCATATAACTTTTAAAAACACAAATAGGGAAAAAAAAACACTTTCACCCAAACACCACCCCCTCCCCCTCTCTCTCCCCCTCCCCCTCCCACCCTTGGGCTGCTGCTGCTGATCTCCTCCTAAAGCTCCGCGAGATAGTCTAGGAACGGTTGCCACTGCCTGAGGAACCCTTGCACAGACCCTCGCAAGGCAAACTTTATCCTCTCCAGCTTGATGAACCCTGCCATGTCATTGATCTTCCACACTAGGTGGCTTCGCATCTTTCCATAGTAGCAAAATCCTCCGCCGGGCTACCAGGGACGCAAAGGCCAGAATACCGGCCTCTTTCGCCTCTTGCACTCCCGGCTCGTCCGATACCCCAAATAATGCTAATCCCCAGCTCGGCTTGATCCGGGCGTTCACCACCACGGACATAGTCCTCGCAAAACGCATCCAGCGCCGGGCACGACCAGAACCTATGGACGTGGTTTTGAAAACAAATTTTTGAATGTTAACAGCCCAATAATAGAACAAGAAATTGGGGAGAGCCAATCCCCCGGCTGTCTGTCACTTTGTCGCAAAACGCAGTGGATTCTAGGATTCTCACTCGCTCAAATAAAAGAGGATATCATTTTATTGACCTTGATAAAAAGGGACTTGCGGAGAAAAATGGGAAGACTCTGAAAGAAAAATAATAACCTGGAGATGATGTTCATTTTAACAGTCTGAACCCTACCTGTGATTAACAAAACTGTTTTATACTATTAACCAGACTCATGTAGTTGTCAACTTACGAAATGAGGCCCAGTTGTGGGACACACGGAGTCCCAGATAGTGAAAACATGTCCTAGAAAGGCGAAAAGGTAACATCCTCAATTAAGCTTGCTTCCCAGGGGGGTTAACTGGGAAACAATCACGTTTATCTCAGTTCAATTTATACTCTGAGAAGGAGCTGAAGGTGTTAAACAGTTTCATTATGCCGCCTATAGGGGGGGCTGGGTCCGTAATACAAAAAAGTAGGTCACCTGCAGAGAGACACCCAATGCTCCACCCCATCCCGACAAATACCCTTCCACTAATTCGAGGACCTCAGTGCTACAGAGAACGACTCTACTGCCAGAGCGAACAGGAGTGGAGAAAATGGGCAGCCCTGCCTAATATCCCTATTCAAGGGAAAATCGTCAGAATTCCGGGCGTTCGTACGAACCTTGGCAGGAGGGGCATCATTTAACATCATTTCCCTTAGTAGCTAGATGTCCGCATTTGATAGCGATATAGGGCAGTATGGACCATACTCTGTCAAGGCGTTTGTCTTTCTTAAGAAGCCGGGAAATAGAGGTTTGAGTGAGGGTCGGAGGCAGCGACCCCCAGGATAGGGAATCATTAAACATGTCCAATAACAATGGCACACACGAGACCTTCTTGTAAAATTCAATCGGTAGCCATCCTAACCAGACTGCATCAGCCCAATACATTTCAAAATGTCGTCTGGGCACAGCGGGGTGTCCAGCTCATCGGTCAGATCCACCCCAACCGTTGCGATTGGATTGGATTGGATTTGTTTATTGTCACGTGTACCGAGGTGCAGTGAAAAGTATTTTTCTGCGAGCAACTCAACAGATCATTAAGTACATGGGAAGAAAAGGGAATAAAAGAAAATACAAAATAGGGCAACACAACATATACAATGTAACTACATAAGCACCGGCATCGGGTGAAGCATACAGGGTGTAGTGTTTTTTTTTATAAATGTTTTATTGAAAATTTTTTCCCAAACAACAATTTTTCCCCTCTTACAAAGCAAACGCAACAATAACAATACAGAAATTTTAAACAATACACAAGTAACAAAACCCCTTTATCTTTGACCTAAACTAAACCCCCCCTCCCCCCCCCCCCACTCCCCCTGGGTTGCTGCTGCTGGTCATCTGTCTTCCCTCTAACGTTCCCCTAGGTAGTCGAGAAATGGCTGCCACCGCCTGGTGAACCCTTGAGCCGATCCTCTCAGGGCAAACTTTATCTGCTCCAGTTTAATGAACCCCGCCATATCATTTACCCAGGCCTCCAGTCCTGGGGGTTTCGCCTCCTTCCACATGAGTAGGATCCTGCGCCGGGCTACTAGGGACGCAAAGGCCACAACGTCGGCCTCTTTCGCCTCCTGCACTCCCGGCTCTTCCGCAACTCCAAATAGAGCTAACCCCCAGCCTGGTTTGACCCGGGCCTTCACCACCCGCGAAATCACTCCCGTCACTCCCTTCCAATACCCTTCCAGTGCCGGGCATGCCCAAAACATATGTGCGTGGTTTGCCGGGCTCCCGCCACACCTCCCACATTTGTCCTCCACTCCAAAGAACCTGCTCAATCTTGCTCCCGTTATGTGTGCTCTATGTAGCACCTTAAATTGAATCAGGCTAAGCCTGGCGCATGAGGAAGAGGAATTTACCCTGCTTAGGGCATCAGCCCACATACCCTCCTCTATCTCCTCCCCTAGTTCTTCTTCCCACTTTCCTTTTAGTTCGCCCACCGACTCCTCCCCCTCTTCCCTCATCTCTCGGTAAATCTCTGACACCTTGCCCTCTCCGACCCACACCCCTGAAAGCACCCTGTCCTGTATCCCCTGTGTCGGGAGCAATGGAAATTCCCTCACCTGTTGTCTAGTAAATGCCCTCACCTGCATATATCTCAAGAAATTTCCCCGGGGCAACTTATACTTTTCCTCCAATGCTCCCAAGCTCGCAAAAGTCCCATCTATAAATAAATCTCCCACCCTCCTAATTCCCAACTGGAACCAGCTCTGAAATCCTCCATCCATTCTTCCTGGGGCGAACCTATGGTTGTTCCTGATTGGGGACCCCACCAGGGCTCCCCGCACCCCTCTCTGTCGCCTCCACTGTCCCCAGATATTCAATGTTGCCGCCACCACCGGGTTTGTGGTAAACGTTTTAGGTGAGATCGGTAGCGGCGCCGTCACCAGCGCCTCTAAACTCGTCCCTTTACAGGACTTTCTCTCCAGTCTTTCCCACGCCGCTCCCTCACCCTCCATCATCCATTTACGTATCATTGCCACATTGGCGGCCCAATAGTAATCGCCCAAGTTCGGTAGTGCCAATCCTCCTCTGTCCCTACTACGCTGAGGGAACCCCCTCCTTACTCTCGGAACTTTCCCTGCCCACACGAAGCTCGTGATGCTCCTGTCTATTTTATTAAAAAAGGTCTTAGTGATTAGTATAGGGAGACATTGAAATACAAATAAGAACCTCGGGAGGACCATCATCTTAATTGCTTGCACCCTGCCCGCCAGCGATAGAGGCTGCATGTCCCACCTCTTGAAGTCCTCCTCCATTTGTTCTACCAACCGTGTCAGATTAAGTCTGTGCAAGGTTCCCCAGCTCCTAGCGATCTGAATCCCCAGGTATCGGAAGTTTCTTTCCACTTTCCTTAGAGGCAAGCCTTCTATCTCTCTACTCTGGTCCCCTGGATGTATCACAAATAATTCACTCTTTCCCATGTTTAGCCTATACCCCGAGAAATCCCCGAACCCCCTCAAAATTCGCATAACCTCTATCATTCCCCCCGCTGGGTCCGACACGTATAACAATAGGTCATCCGCATATAACGAGACTCGGTGTTCTTCTCCCCCTCTAATCACCCCTCTCCATTTCCTGGAGTCTCTCAACGCCATGGCCAGAGGTTCAATTGCCAACGCGAACAACAATGGAGACAGCGGGCATCCCTGTCTTGTTCCCCTATATAGTCGGAAATACTCCGATCTATGTCGACCTGTAACTACGCTTGCCGTTGGAGCCCCATAAAGAAGTCTAACCCAGCTAATAAACCCGTTCCCAAACCCAAACCTCCTTAACACTTCCCATAAATACTCCCACTCCACCCTATCAAATGCCTTCTCTGCGTCCATTGCCGCCACTATCTCTGCCTCCCCCTCCACTGGGGGCATCATTATCACCCCTAATAGTCGTCGCACGTTAACATTCAGTTGTCTCCCTTTTACGAACCCTGTCTGATCTTCGTGCACCACCCCCGGGACACAGTCCTCTATCCTCGATGCCAGTACCTTTGCCAACAATTTGGCGTCCACGTTCAACAATGAAATGGGTCTATAGGACCCGCACTGCAACGGATCTTTATCCCTCTTCAAAATTAACGATATCGTCGCCTCCGACATCGTCGGGGGTAGAGTCCCCCCTTTCCTGGCCTCATTGAACGTCCTCACCATCAACGGGGCCAACAAGTCCACATATTTTCTGTAATACTCCACCGGGAACCCGTCTGGTCCTGGGGCCTTCCCTGCTTGCATGCTTCCCAGTCCCTTAATAACCTCGTCCACCCCAATCGGTGCCCCCAGGCCTACCACCCCCCGCTCCTCCACTTTCGGGAACCTCAATTGGTCCAGGAACTGCCGCATCCCCTCTTCTCCCTCTGGGGGTTGAGACCTATACAGTTCCTCATAGAAGGTCTTTTTTTTTTTTTTTTATGAATGTTTTATTGAAATTTTTTTCCCAAACAACAATTTTTCCCCTCTTACAAAGCAAACGCAACAATAACAATACAGAAATTTTAAATACACAAGTAACAAAACCCCTTTATCTTTGACCTAAACTAAACCCCCCCTCCCCCCCCCCGCCCCCGCTCCCCCTGGGTTGCTGCTGCTGGTCATCTGTCTTCCCTCTAACGTTCCCCTAGGTAGTCGAGAAATGGCTGCCACCGCCTGGTGAACCCTTGAGCCGATCCTCTCAGGGCAAACTTTATCTGCTCCAGTTTAATGAACCCCGCCATATCATTTACCCAGGCCTCATAGAAGGTCTTGAACACCTCATTTATCTTTCCTGCCCTTCGCACCGTGTCTCCCCTTTCGTCTCTAATTCCTCCTATTTCCCTCGCTGCTGCCCTCTTTCGCAATTGATGAGCCAACAGGCGACTCGCCTTTTCCCCATATTCATACCTCCTCCCCTGTGCCTTCCTCCACAGTACCTCCGCCTTTCTGGTGGTCAGAAGGTCAAATTCCGTCTGGAGTCGTCTCCTCTCCCTGTACAATTCCTCCTCCGGGGTCTCTGCAAATTCCCTATCCACCCTTAAAATCTCCCCCAGTAATCTTTCCCTTTCCTTGGCCTCTGTTTTCCTTTTGTGGGCCCCAATGGAGATCAGCTCTCCTCTGACCACCGCTTTTAGTGCTTCCCATACCACTCCCACAGGGACCTCGCCGTCGTCATTGACCTCCAGGTATCTCTCAATACACCCCCGCACTCTTGCACACACTCCCTCATCCGCCATCAGTCCCACATCTAATCGCCAGAGTGTTCTCTGCTCCCTTTCCTCTCCTAATTCCAGGTCCACCCAATGTGGGGCATGATCCGAAACCGCTATGGCTGAGTACTCAGCTTCTTCCACCCTAGAGATCAACGACCTTCCCAAAACAAAAAAATCTATCCGGGAGTACACTTTATGGACATGGGAGAAGAAGGAATACTCCCTAGCCCTAGGTCTAAGAAATCGCCATGGATCCACTCCCCCCATTTGGTCCATAAACCCCTTAAGTACCTTGGCCACTGCCGGCCTTCTTCCGGTCCTTGAGCTGGATCTATCTAGCCCCGGGTCCAGCACCGTATTAAAGTCCCCTCCTAAAATCAAGTTTCCTACCTCCAGGTCCGGTATACGCCCCAGCATCCGTCTCATAAATCCCGCATCGTCCCAGTTTGGGGCATACACGTTAACCAACACGACCTCCATTCCCTCCAGCCTGCCACTCACCATTACATATCTACCTCCGCTATCTGCTACAATGTTCTTTGCTTCAAATGCGACCTGTTTCCCCACCAAAATGGCCACCCCTCTATTCTTTGCGTCCAGTCCTGAGTGGAACACCTGTCCCACCCATCCTTTCCTTAGCCTAACTTGGTCCGCCACCTTTAGGTGCGTCTCTTGGAGCATAACCACGTCTGCCCTTAGTCCTTTCAAATGCGCGAGCACTCGGGCCCTTTTTATCGGTCCGTTCAGGCCTCTCACGTTCCACGTGATCAGCCTCACTAGGGGGCTACCTGCCCCCCTCCCGTGTCGACTAGCCATTACCTTCTCTAGGCCAGTCCCATATCCCGCCTCCGCGCTCCCGCTCGCTCCCCCAGCGTCGCACACCATCCCCGCCCACCCACTCTTTAGCCATTTCCTTTTGGATTTCCGCAGCAGCAACCCAGTTGTCCCCCCCCCCCTTCTCCCTCCCTCCTCCCCTCCCCGCTAGATCTCTTTCTAGCTTGATTGCTCCCCCCATATTACTTCCGTAAGTCAGCTGACTTCAACTGACCCCGGCTACTCCTGCTCACTCCTCGACCTCCCCATGTGGGGAACTCCCATCCGCCTTGTGCCTGTCTTCCCGCCTTATTCTTTCTGGTGCGGGAACATCCCTTTACCTGACCCGCCTCTTATGGCGCAGCTCCCTTTCCCCTCCCCCTCCCCTTCCCCATTCTCCAACTATGTCCCGTCTTTCCCCCCTCACCGGCGCCCACATTTCCCCAATGTCTCCCCCCTTCCCTGTTTACTTCTCAATTAACTTCCACTGTAACATTATCAATAACATTTCCTGCAGCATCAGTCCCTCAGTTCCGATCCAATTTCTCTTCTTTGATGAAGGTCCATGCTTCCTCCGCCGTCTCGAAATAATGGTGTCTCTCCTGATACGTGACCCATAGTCTTGCCGGCTGCAGCATCCCGAACTTCACCTTCCTTTTATGCAACACCTCTTTGGCTCGGTTGAAGCTCGCCCTCCTTCTCGCCACCTCCGCACTCCAATCCTGGTATACCCGTACCACTGCATTCTCCCATCTGCTACTCCGCACCTTTTTAGCCCATCTCAGGACCTCTTCTCTATCCTTAAGGCGGTAAAATCGCACGATTATCGCCCTGGGTGGTTCTCCCGCTTTTGGTCTTCTCGCCGGAATCCGATTTGCCCACTCCACCTCCAAGGGGCCCGTAGGGGCCTCAGCACCCATCAGTGAGCTCAGCATCGTACTTGCGTACGCTCCACAGTCCACTCCTTCCACACCCTCAGGGAGACCCAGTATCCGAAGGTTCTTCCTTCGCGCTCCATTTTCTAGGGCTTCGATCCTTTCAGTACACTTTTTATGAAGTGCCTCGTGCGTCTGTGTCTTAACCGCCAGGCCCAGGATCTCGTCCTCAATATCTGTCACCTTCTGCTCCACCACACGGAGCTCTGTCTCCTGGGTCTTTAATGTCTCCTTGAGCCCCTCAATTGCCTGTAGCAACGGGGTCAGCACCTCCCTCTTCAGCAGCTCCACGCACCGTCTCACAATTTCATGCTCAGGCCCCCATGTCGCCTGCGCTTTCTCCGCCGCCATCTTGTACTTCTCTCTTTCTGACCCTTTGGTCGACGATTCCTCGTGCTGCAGCCGCCGCCGCCGGTTTTTTCCTCCTTCGTTTGGGGGGGACTCCCTTCTCACACGCCCCACACCGGGTTGCGTCGTCGAAAAATTCCCCGTTGAGGCTCTTAAAAGAGCCCGAAGGTCCGTCGGAGCTGGAGCCGCCGAAGCGTGCGGCTAGCTAGGCATCACCGCAACCGGAAGTCCCTTCAGTGGCCTTGATGAGGTCTTTTCACAGTTGTTCCCTCTGCTGCTAGAATTCACCTTTGATACAGGCCCTCAGGTCAGCTTGCAGCTTTAAGCTTGCCCTTCCCCCGCCTGCATGCTGGAAGAGGCCCTGTTTATCCTGTAGTTGCAGCCAAATCTTTCACTGTTTCTGCGTGTGTCTGGCAACCAAGAGACATACCCTTCCTGGGGGACACTGTCGGGGGAATATTGCCGCCTTCTTCCCACACCGGGAAATGTCAAACAAATGCCGTGGGGGCCCTGTAAAAGAGCCCAAAAGTCCGTTCCAAGCAGGAGCTGCCGAATATGCGACCTAGCTCTGCATAGCCGCACCCGGAAGTCTACAGGGTGTAGTGTTAATGAGGTCAGTCCATAAGAGGGTCATTTAGGAGCCTGGTGACAGTGGGGAAGAAGCTGTTTTTGAGTCTGTTTGTGCGTGTTCTCAGACTTCTGTATCTCCTGCCCGATGCAAGAAGTTGGCAGAGTGAGTAAGCCGGGTGGGAGGGACTTTTGATTATGCTGCCCGCTTTCCCCAGGCAGCGGGAGGTGTAGATGGAGTCAATGGATGGGAGGCAGGTTCATGTGATGGACTGGGCGGTGTTCACGACTCTCTGAAGTTTCTTGCGGTCCTAGGCCGAGCAGTTGCCATACCAGGCTGTGATGCAGCCCGATAGGATGCTTTCTATGGTATATCCGTAAAAGTTGGTAAGGGTTAATGTGGACATGCTGAATTTCCTTAGTTTCCTGACGAAGTATAGGCGCTGTTGTGCTTTCTCGGTGGTAGCGTCGACGTGGGTGGACCAGGACAAATTTTTGGAGATGTGCACCCCTAGGAATTTGAAACTGCTAACCATCTCCACCTCGGCCCCGTTGATGCTGACAGGGGTGTGTACAGTACTTTGCTTCCTGAAGTCAATGACCAGCTCTTTAGTTTTGCTGGCATTGAGGGAGAGATTGTTGTCGCACACCACTCCACTAGGTTCTCTATCTCCCGCCTGTATTCTGACTCGTCGTTATTCGAGATCCGGTCCACTATGGTCGTATCATCAGCAAACCTGTAGATGGAGTTGGAACCACGTTTTGCCACGCAGTCGTGTGTGTACAGAGAGTAGAGTAGGGGGCTAAGTATGCAGCCTTGCGGGGCCCCGGTGTTGAGGACTATTGTGGAGGAGGTGTTGTTGTTCATTCTTACTGATTGTGGTCTGTTGGTCCGAAAATCGAGGATCCAGTTGCAGAGTGGGGAGCCAAGTCCAAGGTTTTGCACATTTGATGTGAGCTTGGCTGGGATTATTGTGTTGAAGGCGGAGCTGCAGTCAATAAATAGGAGTCTGATGTAGGAGTCCTTGTTTTCGAGATGCTCTCGGGATGAGTGCAGGGCCAGGGAAATGGCGTCTGATGTGGACCGGTTGCAGCGGTATGCGAATTGCAGTGGATCAAGGCGTTCTGGGAGTATGGAGGTGATGCGCTTCATGATCAACCTCTCGAAGCACTTCATTACGACTGAAGTCAGGGCCACTGGACGGTAGTCACTGAGGCACATTGCCTGGTTCTTCTTTGGTACTGGTATGATGGTGGTCTTCTTGAAGCAGGTGGGGACCTCGGAGTGGAGTAGGGACAGGTTAAAGATGTCCGCGAATACCTCTGCCAGCTGGTCCGCGCAGGCTCTGAGTGCACGACCAGGGATCCCGTCCGGGCCCGTCGCCTTCCGAGGGTTCACTTTGAGGAAGGCCAATCTGACTTCGGAAGCTGTGATGGTGGGTATGGGTGAATTATGGGCTGCTGGGGCACTCGACAGCGGATTGTTGGTTACCTGCTCGAACCGAGCATAGAATGCATTGAGTTCATCGGGGAGTGGTGCGCTGCTGCCAGAGATACTGTTCAGCTTCGCTTTGTCACCCGTTATGTTGTTTAGTCCTTGCCACAACCACCGAGAGTCTGTCTGTGACTCTATCTTGGTTTGATATTCTCTCTTGGCATCTCGGATGGCTTTGTGGAGGTCGTACCTAGATTTCTTGTATAGGTCAGGGTCGTCTGTCTTGAACGCCTCAGACTGTCCTTCAGTAGTGAGTCAATCTCGCGATTGAGCCATGGTGTCCGGTTGGGGAATGTTTGTACTGCTTTCTTTGGCACGCAGTCTTCCACACATTTGCTGATAAGTCTGTGACGGTGGTGGCATATTCATTTAAGTTGGTCGCTGAGTTCTTAAATATGGACCAGACCACTGTCTCTAATCAGTCACGTAGACTGGGTAGATGTCCAGAAAGTCGTAAATGGCGGATTGTTGCGAGATAAAGCATCTTACCATTCATCCTGTCAAAGTCCCTCAGAATCACATGTAGTTCAGCAAGATGGCCTTTTAGCTGACACAACTAAAGCTGAAACAAAAACTCGTATGAGTATAGGCTCAAACTGCTCAACCTTTCCTCATAAATTCCTGATTCCCAGTACAATGAAACTGCTCTGAACTGCTCCCATTGCAAATATTTTCCTTAAATAAGGGGATTAAAATGCCGTGCCAATGCCCTGTACAGTTGTAGCAATACTTCCCTACTTTTAAAGTCAAAATGGTGGAATGGCCACTCCTCTATCCCCAACAACAAAACCAATTAGAAACCTGTGGTCAGAGAATCTCAACTGTGATAGCTCTTGGCCAATACACACACACATCAAACGCCTTCCTCGCTGAACCATTTTGTATTTAATCTCTACTGTCAGTTATTAAGTTTGAGAACCTTATGGGAATCCTGACTAAACCAGATTAAGTACCAGATTCCATTCCTTGAATTTTTGAATCAGAACTTAACATCTGGTAAGACAACAGATGCTAAATTTTACAAAATGTGATAGCATTTATCTTGGCATCCTATTCGAAATCTGTAAAAGGTTTATAACATCAGCTTCCACATTTGGTTAACAGATAAAGCAGTGTTGATACTTTCTGACACATTTGTTGAAACTACTCTTGTGCTGATTTACACAGCCTTATGAAGAGACGTGGATATTTGGTCAATACCTTCTGGAGCAGCAGCTCTAAAGGTGCATTATGAAGCGGTACCATTCTACCATTTTGTCTTAGCTGGTGGTGCCAGCTAACATGCTCTTTGATGCTCATGTACTCCTAGTCTATCATGATGCTGAGTCCCAGAAACCTGTACCTTAGTATGCCAGGGAAATGGAAGCTGATTGGGGAAAAAACACACAAGGCTGAGAGGTCCAAATTTCAGATGAGAACTGCACATTGACAGTGGAGAAGTCGTGTGAGAATGAGACAGCTAAGATAGAAAAACGTGACTCATTTGGTGAAGAAAACCAAAAAGGCCAGTTCCGGGAGCAGAGCTGAGTGGGATTTTGGAAAGGTGTGTCTTTTAATAGACATTGTACCCATGTAATTTGGGTGTAATAAAACTGCTGTTAGATTAGATTTAATTGCTAACTCCTGCATGAATATAGGAAATGAAACTCGCCGGGGAAAGCCCAGGGGCGGGATTCTCCATTAGCCAACATCAAAATCGGGAAAGGTGATTGGGTGAGAATCGGTTCCGGCGGCAAAATCGCAACAGGCACCAATTTGACGCCAAATCGCAATGCTCCAGCAACGTGACAGCAGCGTCAATGCATTCTGGAACACACGTACAGTCGACACGTTTGCATATCATTAGCAGGCCCAATCCGGTATTCTCCGAGGACTCCGCGATTTTCCGCCTCTGATGGGACAAGTTCCCAACGGCGTGATTCACTTGTGCTTTTAAAAATCGTGAAACCGGCATGACAGCTGCTGAGGGATAGGGGGTACGGAAGGTGCCCAACATTGCCATAGTTTGCTGACAGTTGTGCCGCAGGCCGGGGGGCTTCTGCCAGAGCCGTGGGGGGGGGGGGGAGTAGTGGGGGGTGGCCAGGCGGTGGGCTGTGGGGTGGCCAGGCATTGCCGCAGCCGACAAGGCAGCCATGCAGCTGCGCACACCGCTAATAGCCACTTTGAACCTAGTACCCTGGGTTGTATAGGTATCCCCTCAGTGCCCTCTGACCTCTGACCCATTTCTTGTGGAGCACCTCGTGCACCTCCACGTTTACCGCCAGGCCTAAGATCTCGTCCTCGTTGTCGGAGATCTTTTGTCGGGCCTCGCGGATCGCCACGCCCTGGGCCGTCTGTGTCTCCAGCAGCTTATCGATAGAAGCCTTCATCGGCTCAAACAGGTCCACTTTAATCTCCCTAGCCCCTCATTTACACATGTAAACAACCTGTTTCAGATAGGCGTCGAGGCTATAGCCTATTTAAATACAGTAGTGCCTGCTCCCTTGAGTGTTGATTGGGTGCAGGATGTGCTCTCCAGTATTGCTCCTTCTTCTGCCTATTTTACTTCTTAAGAATGGGAAGCTAAATGTCCAATTTCTATTTTAATTAAGCCAAAAATGATTGTCATCAACGCAAGACCTTATGAAATTGACCCCAGTAATAGAGAAGAAGTCGAAGAAATTGTACTGGGTCCCAGTGGGTAAATACTGGATTTCCGCATTACTGGCTTTAGAATGGAATAATAGACAGTTACAGCGCAGAAACGGGCCATCCTACCCATCGTGTCCACTGACACTTTTAATCAAATGAGCTACCTGGGGTGGGATTCTCCAGCCGTGTTCGCCCTGCAACCAGAGAACCTGCCCGAGGTCAATGGACTTTTCCATCGTCGGCGTCTCGCCCGTGGCAGTCTTGCGCGGGTGAAGCGGAAGAATCCAGCCCCTGGTCTCAATCCATTCCTTCACTTTTCCTTCTTTTCAAGGAACTATGTAGAAATCTAAAAAGGAATTTGTAGTCTTTGCTTCAACAATAGTTTTTGGCAGAGAATTCCACTGTGCTCTCTAATTCTCTTTGATTCTACAGATGTTGATTCATTCATCATTCACCTTTTAGCAGATGCAATTTGGAGAGTCAGCATTATCTGTGACAGACTGAGAATCTTTGATGTTTCTCGCAGCCTTTATATGATTCAATTAGGTGTGGTATCTGTGACTCAGGGAGCAACAATCAGTGCCAATTCTGTCAAGGCAGCAGCAATGTTACTTGCAGTTACTACCTCAGTTACAAAGGACTGACACAGTGGTGCTATAGCCCATTGCAGCATGGAGAACCATAGAATTCCTACAGCGCAGAAGGAGGCCATTCAGCTCACCGAGTCTGCACCAACCCTCAGAAAGAGCACCCTCGCTCAGCCAACTCCCCTGCTCTAGCCCAGAACCCCACCCATCTAACCTACACAGCCTTGGACACTAAGGGGCAATTTAGCATGGCCAATCCACAAAACCTGCATATTTTTGGACTGTGGGAGGAAACCTGAGCACCCGGAGGAAATCCATGCAGATACGGAGAGAATGTGTAAACTCCATACAGTCACCCAAGACCAGAATTGAACCCGGGCCCCTGGCACAGTGAGGCACCAGTGCCAAACACTGTGCCACCATGCCATGGTGGGTGTGTGGCCACAATTCAGAACCATTGCATTTCCCAGAACTCAAGAGTGGAAATATGTAAGAGTGTGGCTGAAAGCCAGTATTGTGTATAGCCAATTCCCGTACCAGCCTCCCCGAACAGGCGCCAGAATGTGGCGACTAGGGGCTTTTCACAATAACTTCATTTGAAGCCTACTTGTGACAATAAGAGATTTTCATTTCATTTCATTTTCAATGGCACTGGATTATTTGATTATTCAAAAATTACACAATGTGGATGTGAACACTAGACGGGTTTAACTTGAATGAAGAGGAGAAGCCTTGACAAGGTCAAGCTTTAATCCTCATAAAAACGTAAAGTCCTGGAAAAAAACTCAACAAGTTTGCAACATCTGTGGAGAGAGAAACGGAGTTAATAAGAGTTAGAAGTGTCCAATATGACTCTTCACAGAATCACAGAATTTATTGTGCAGAAAGAGGCCATTCGGCCCATTGAGTCTGCACCGGCCCTTGGAAAGAGCACCCCACCCAAGCCCACACCACCACCCCTATCCCCGTAACCCAGTAACCACACCTAACTTTTATTTGGGACACTAAGGATAATTTAGCATGGCCAATCCACCTAACCTGCACATCTTTGGACTGTGGGAGGAAACCGGAGCATCCGGAGGAAACCCACGCACACACGGGGAGGATGTGCAGACTCCGCACAGACAGTGCCCAAGCCGGGAATGGAACCTGGGACCCTGGAGCTGTGAAGCAGCAATGCTAACCACTGTGCTACCATGCTGCCCTTTTTCATTGTTATTGTGCAGTTTGCAATTGATAGCTGTCAGTCTTGTCCATTTGATTCATTTGAATGAATCCACATTTAAAACCAATTAAAAAATATATATATATATTTATTCAAATTTTTCAAAACATTTTCAACAAAACCCCCTCCCCAACAAGAAGAAACAAAAATACAACAATCAGTAATTTCACATTGGATTTCCCCCATAAACAATAACCCCCCATATAACATTTAAAAACACAAATAGGGAAAAAAAAACTTTCACCCAAACACCACCCCCTCCCCCTCTCTCTCCCCCTCCCACCCTTGGGCTGCTGCTGCTGATCTCCTCCTAAAGCTCCGCGAGATAGTCTAGGAACGGTTGCCACTGCCTGAGGAACCCTTGCACAGACCCTCGCAAGGCAAACTTTATCCTCTCCAGCTTGATGAACCCTGCCATGTCATTGATCCAAGCTTCCACACTAGGTGGCTTTGCATCTTTCCATAGTAGGGAGTCAATCTCGCAATTGAGCCATGGTGTCCGGTTGGGGAATGTTTGTACTGCTTTCTTTGGCACGCAGTCTTCCACACATTTGCTGATAAGTCTGTGACGGTGGTGGCATATTCATTTAAGTTGGTCGCTGAGTTCTTAAATATGGACCAGTCCACTGTCTCTAATCAGTCACGTAGACTGGGTAGATGTCCAGAAAGTCGTAAATGGCGGATTGTTGCGAGATAAAGCATCTTACCATTCATCCTGTCAAAGTCCCTCAGAATCACATGTAGTTCAGCAAGATGGCCTTTTAGCTGACACAACTAAAGCTGAAACAAAAACTCGTATGAGTATAGGCTCAAACTGCTCAACCTTTCCTCATAAATTCCTGATTCCCAGTACAATGAAACTGCTCTGAACTGCTCCCATTGCAAATATTTTCCTTAAATAAGGGGATTAAAGTGCCGTGCCAATGCCCTGTACAGTTGTAGCAATACTTCCCTACTTTTAAAGTCAAAATGGTGGAATGGCCACTCCTCTATCCCCAACAACAAAACCAATTAGAAACCTGTGGTCAGAGAATCTCAACTGTGATAGCTCTTGGTCAATACACACACACATCAAACACCTTCCTCGCTGAACCATTTTGTATTTAATCTCTACTGTCAATTATTAAGTTTGAGAACCTTATGGGAATCCTGACTAAACCAGATTAAGTACCAGATTCCATTCCTTGAATTTTTGAATCAGAACTTAACATCTGGTAAGACAACAGATGCTAAATTTTACAAAATGTGATAGCATTTATCTTGGCATCCTATTCGAAATCTGTAAAAGGTTTATAACATCAGCTTCCACATTTGGTTAACAGATAAAGCAGTGTTGATACTTTCTGACACATTTGTTGAAACTGCTCTTGTGATGATTTACACAGCCTTATGAAGAGACGTGGATATTTGGTCAATACCTTCTGGAGCAGCAGCTCTAAAGGTGCATTATGAAGTGGTACCATTCTACCATTTTGTCTTAGCTGGTGGTGCCAGCTAACATGCTCTTTGATGCTCATGTACTCCTAGTCTATCATGATGCTGAGTCCCAGAAACCTGTACCTTAGTATGCCAGGGAAATGGAAGCTGATTGGGGAAAAAACACACAAGGCGGAGAGGTCCAAATTTCAGGTGAGAACTGCACATTGACAGTGGAGAAGTTGTGTGAGAATGAGACAGCTAAGATAGAAAAACGTGACTCATTTGGTGAAGAAAACCAAAAAGGCCAGTTCCGGGAGCAGAGCTGAGTGGGATTTTGGAAAGGTGTGACTTTTAATAGACATTGTACCCATGTAATTTGGGTGTAATAAAACTGCTGTTAGATTAGATTTAATTGCTAACTCCTGCATGAATATAGGAAATGAAACTCGCCGGGGAAAGCCCAGGGGCGGGATTCTCCATTAGCCAACATCAAAATCGGGAAAGGTGATTGGGTGAGAATCGGTTCCGGCGGCAAAATCGCAACAGGCACCAATTTGACGCCAAATCGCAATGCTCCAGCAACGTGACAGCAGCGTCAATGCATTCTGGAACACACGTACAGTCGACACGTTTGCATATCATTAGCAGGCCCAATCCGGTATTCTCCGAGGACTCCGCGATTCTCCGCCTCTGATGGGACAAGTTCCCAACGGCGTGATTCACTTGTGCTTTTAAAAATCGTGAAACCGGCATGACAGCTGCTGAGGGATAGGGGGTACGGATGGTGCCCAACATTGCCATAGTTTGCTGACAGTTGTGCCGCAGGCCGGGGGGCTTCTGCCAGAGCCGTGGGGGGGGGGGGGAGGGGGGGGGGGGGGTAATGGGGGGTGGCCAGGCGGTGGGCTGTGGGGTCGGGGTGGCCAGGCATTGCCGCAGCCGACAAGGCAGCCATGCAGCTGTGCACACCGCTAATAGCCACTTTGAACCTAGTACCATGGGTTGTATAGGTATCCCCTCAGTGCCCTCTGACCTCAGCCGACCCATCAGCTGTACGGGCGCGTTCCAGCACAACCTGGGTCATCTTTTTGGCTGGGATAAATGTGTGTGAGGTGTGTAATGTGTATGTACGGATGCAGCTTGTCAGCCTCCTGAGTGTCGATCACGGACCCAGTGAACCCCGCACCATTTTTCAATGGAATCGATTGTGTTCCACGTGGCGCCGGTGCTCGCCCCTCGATAATAGTGGAATCGGTCCAGGTGCAGCGCCGGTTTTGCTGTTGTGAAAGTCCACGGATTCTGCGTTGGCGTCAACACTTCGTCTCAGAAACGGAGAATCCCGCCCCAGGTTTTGAGGGACTCTGGCTGAGATGAATACCATAATGCTGAAGGAACCCCAGAGATCTGTCTTGTTGTATCAGCTAGTTAGAGTGTAATTCATGATTTATACGCAATAGAATGTGAATGTTAATTTATGTCACATTTATGTTGATCTTTGTTTGATTGTCACAGTAAAAGTTTTAAAAAGTTGTCAATCGGTTTATTCCACTGGAGTCATTTTGGAAGTTCAGTTTTTTATATCAGTGCTCTCCATGGGGATCATAACAATATTCAAATAAATTATCATATTGAGACATCTGGCACTCATTTAAACAAGTAGCAGACAGTTGGATAGGTAGGGTAGCATGCTCTCTTCCCTATACCATATTTTTATGTCAGTTTGGCAGCTTTCATAGTAATTTTTACATGTTAGGGCACAAAACATCATATTAATTGAATACAATTTCACAACTTACCATTGTGAGATTCACTGGTCCAGTTACGCTAAACCATTGGTCTCCTGCACTCTGTATGACAAAGCTGCTCACAGGCCTATGGAGTGTCTTTTATACAGTAGCACGTTTGTAAAAATCCTGTTCTGGTTTCTTAGAATAATTAATAATTTATATCTGGTGTGGATGGTTGGTGGGGTTTTAAATGTCATTGCTCCACTGTTAGTAGATCCAAGGCATCTAACTTGAGCGGAGTCACCATTGGAATTTCTACACCTGACACATCTCGGTATGGTTGTGGGGCCAACAACTACTGTTAATGGCACTGGGCTGTTTGTCAAAAACTGCTGATTTAAATTTTTCAAAACTGGACTGGGGTTAAAGTAAATCAGGGTTATTCCTTCAATTTAAGATCTTTAAAAATCTCGTCTTATATAATGGGATAATCACAGGTGACTTGTGTATTGTTTAGGAATGTTGCACCTGTGATTAAAAATGGGAATTTCTGTCTTCGCTTTTATATTGTTTACAGAAGCTAAGGCATTTTTATGACCAGCTGCTCCTTCTGCCAGATACAAAATGAAAGACAGAATCCAAACTGCGGGAAAAGGGGAAATAAAATATTTTTGATCGGGAGTTAAGATTAACGTGTTGGCTGGCGGTAGCGTATTTTAAATGTTAATAAATAGAGGTTCATGGTTATGTGATTTATGATTTGTAATCATGTGAAAATAACCTGAGGGTGGGGCGGGGAGAAGGTGTGGGGGTGTGGAATGTAGATCATTCTCCTATTGTCTATAATTTAACAATTTTTGTTCAACTGCTTCAAAAAATGGCTTTACATCAAAGAAAATCCACAGGAAAAGTATTCCACATCTGACTCCGAGATTTTACAGTTCTGGCAGCAGCGACTAGACTCCATGTATGCTGTAAACCCGCACAAAGTATTTTATATTAAATGTCTTATCCCAAAGAGATACATTTTGAAACTGTGGCTCACTTAATTTATCCAAAGGAACAATTTGAAGAAGCTACAAAAAAAGCCTTCTGAGAAGTTTATCTTCATTCTCTTGGGGTGGATTCTAGTTCTCGCAAATGAGTATTAGAGTTTAGTGTGCCTTGCATGCATTACTAACCAGCTGAAAACTGTCCTACGATCTGGTGCACATGGTTCTCATGTCCCAGATTGCCAATTTAAGAGTTGGTATCTTTTTTCCTTTTATTTGTTTTTGTTTGATTTCTCGGATGGATTCTGTGACTTGTTGAACAGAGGCTCCAGGTTCCATTTGAAGCAGATGGTGGACCAATGCAGGTCAGCACCTTACTAATTGGGGCTGCCTGACCTGAGGCAAAGTGGTATTGTCACTGGACGAATAATTCAGAGACCCAGGGTAATGCTCTGGGGTCCTGGGTTCGAATCCCACCTTGGCAGATGGTGAAATATGAATTCAATAAAAATCTGGAATTAAAAGTCTAATGATGACCAGGAAACCATTGCTGATTGTTAAAAAAAAACCATCTGGTTAACTAATGCCTTTCAGGGAAGAAAATCTGCCATCCTTACCTGGTCTGGCCTGCATGTGACTCCAGACAGCGATGTGGTTGACTCAGAACTGTCTGCCCCTGAAATGGCCTAAACAAGTCACTCAGTTCAAGGGCAATTAGGGATGGGCAATAAATGCTGGCACAGCCACTGACATTCACATTCCAAAAATTAATTTAAAAAACAAGTGGATGGTGATTGACCAGTGGGACAAAAATTTGTAGGAACCTGTATTACCCATTCTCCACACCAAATGAGTTGGGCCTATCGCTTGTAACTGCTGTCCCTTGTGTCTGCAGCGAAACTGGAATATTCTCTCTGGAGCACAAACCTGCCCAAACATCAGGAACTCTCTGTTGATTTCTCCAGCTAATTCCAAAGGAATGCAAAGCTCTATGTTTGGCCCTAGTCTGGTTTAATAGCCAGAAAATACATATTTGAACATAAGTCTGCCTTTGGGTTCCACTCCAAATTTTTTGTTTGGTTTACTTCCTCAGCTTTCAGCTCTTCTGAGTTATCCAAAAGGTACTGGAGCTATTTACCCATAGCTAGGAATTTGGTTTAATGAGTGCCGAGGTGTGTCCACGCATAAGGAATGCTAGGGGCCTGTGTGACAGGATCCAAATGCAGCAGGTCAAATCAGAGGTCAATTAGCAAAGAAAACAACTCAATTGAAAATAAATAAAGGGAGGTCAATACCAATTGCAATTAACATTTGGAGAGATAGATGGAACATTACCTTGACTTTTACTGAAGGGGGACATTGTCGCTGAGGAAGCTTTTGACACCATAGAAAGCCTGCCTACTATGGCAGAATTGGATATTGAACCCATAGTGGAGGAGCTCAGCAAAGCTGTTGACACGTTGGCCATGCGCAAAGGCCCGGGTGCTGATGCTATATCACCTGAACTCATCAAACATGGGAAACAGATATTCTGCAGTATTTTGCAATAACTTCTCGGTCTCTGCTGGAGGGAGGGGCAATGATGCAAAGGTTATGATCCTGCACATGAACAAGGGTAACCACAGCAATTGCAATAACGATTGAGACTATTGAGTCATTTCCTTACTGAACATTGTGGGAAAATAATTTACTCATGTTGCCCTTATGAGAATATGGACCCTGGTTGAATGCATCCATCCCAAATCCCAGTGTGGTTTCAGACCTGGAAGATCTACAATTGGCATGGTCTTCTCAGTCTGGCAGTTGTAAGAGAAATGCCATGAACAAAGGAGACAACTATACATCACCCCCATCAATCTTACCAAGGCGTTTGACCACGTGAGCAGAGGCTGTCTATTTAAGCTGCTGGAGTAAATTGTATGCCCTTTTCATGACAGCATGCTGGGTAAAGTCAGCTATGACGGTACAATATTGGAACCCTTCGAGATCTGCAATGGGGTCAAACAAGGTTGTGTTCTGTCACCAACATTGTCATATTTCTCTCTTTGCTGCTGTCATATGCCTTCAGATCATCTACAGAGGAGGTGTAGTTACATACCAGAAATGACAAAGGTGTGCAAAATCCTCATCGGAGAATGGCTCTCCACTGAAGATGCTGCACTAGCATTACATACCGAGGAACACCTGCAGTGGCAAATGAATAGACTCTGTAAAAGGTTTGGTTTGGATGGGCTGGAAGAAGCGAGCAGGCACGTCAAGCTCAGCTAGCCTAGAAGACTCAGAAAAAACAGAGGCCAGCAAATCATGCACCTTCTCAGCCCACTGTCTTCCTCTGCAGCAAATGCAGCAAAGTTTATCACACTGGAGTGGGACTCCTGAGCCTCACCTGATGATGGTTAACACAGAGTTGATCACCCTGGAACAAATCATCATCTTACGAGACGGAAGGATGCCACCACTGCTTTAGTTACTGTTTTATCTATTAAAACCTTGAACTAGCCTGTGTAAAGTGATGTGGTATTTTCCATCATCCAGATCACCAGGAGATATAATAGGTGCCCCACGTATTCTCCAATAAACATTTTGCCCCTATTGGGGTTATTACTAGTACCAACTGTGGCTCAATTGGTTACACTCTTACCTCTGAAACACAAAGTACCACCAGGGCTGGAGCACAAAAATCAAGGCTCATACTCTGGTGCAATGCTGAGGGGGGTGCTTCACAGTCAAAGGTTCTGGCTCTTGGAAGAGGCATTAAAGGAAGACCCAATCTATGCACTTGGGTGGATGTGAAAGATCCCATGGCACCATTTTGAACAGGTGGGTTTGCCCTGATGTACCGGCCAGTATTCACCTCTGAATCAACATATCAACAGGGGCTGGTTTAGCACAGTGGGCTAAACAGCTGGCTTGTAATGCAGAACAATGCCAGCAGTGCGGGTTCAATTCCCGTACTGGCCTCCCCGAACAGGCGCCGGAATGTGGCGACTAGGGACTTTTCACAGTAACTGCATTGAAGCCTACTTATGACAATAAGTGATTATTATTATTATTTTTAAATGATTTGGTCGTGACCAGATTTTTGCTTGTGGGAATTTATGTAAAAATTAGCTGCTATGTTTTCCACATTACAACAGTGACTACACTTCAAAAATACTTCATTCGCTGTAAAACACGTTGAGACATTTAGTGCTCGTGAAAAGTCCTATGTAAGTGCAAGTCTAATTGTTTAAATGTGGTGGGTGTTGATTTGCATTTTGTTATGATTGCATTTTGTTGTGATTGGATTAATGGGCGGCACTGTAGCACAGTAGTTAGCACTGTTGCTTCACAGCACCAGCGTTCCAAGGTTCGATTCGCGGCTTGGGTCACTGTCTGTGTGGAATCTGCACGTTCTCCCTGTGTCTGCGTGGGTTTCCTCCGGGTGCTCCGGTTTCCTCCCACATGTCCTGAAAGACGTGCTTGTTGGGTGAATTGAACATTCTGAATTCTCCCTCAGTGTACCCAAACAGGCGCTGGAGTGTGGTGATAAGGGAATTTTCACAGTAACTTCATTGCAGTGGTAATGCAAGCCGACTTGTGACAATAATAAAAGACCACAGATTCAAATTGGTGCTTTCCTACCCCAGCGTATTGATTAGAAGAGTTGTCAAGCTGTAAGTCCAACTGCAACAATAATCTTGATTGCTCTAAACGTTTGCTTCCACGAGACCTGCAGCTAATTGTTGCTCTTCTCGGTATAAGTGATAACTATCTGGCAGATTCCCCCTGTTCTTGGGGTTTGTAGTCGCGGGGAAACGCCTTTACGTTAAACCTCTCCCGATCACGTTTCCAGATAGCCTCGAGGTAAATAAGAGCAGGGGAGTATTTTGCATTTGCTGTAGTCACTTTGTATTGACTCCAAGTACATGTGGCGGTTGCTCTCAGTTTCTTTGCTTCCGTTTGAATTTAATACTCTCCTGTATTTATTTAATTGCGCCCACTTCCCTCTCCCCCTTCCCTGGGATCGACCCTCAGGCTTTTCAACTCCTATCAGGTTTCTGGGACTTGACACGCCCGGTTTCCATGGGAACATGAGCATATTTGAACATAGGGCGTCGCCCTCCTCCCATAAGCAGTCCGATCCGAGAGGGACGCCAGTTACCTGTACATGGAGAGAGGGGTGGTTTGTTTGAGAGCAGACGGTATGGTGAGCAAACGCGCGGGCAGCGAGGCGGCCGAAAGCAGCAGCAGCCGCCCCAACAAAGAACCGCCGGGGAGTGGAACAGGTGAGAGGGAGCGGGCAACACCCAGGGACAAGGCGGCACTGGGTGTGAGAGGGAGTGAAATCCGGTCAGAAAAGAATGTGCAAACCGGTTGGTGCACCGCAACTTAAATAAAAGAGCGAAAGGGCCGAGGAGGGGTTAGAAAAGGGTGAAAGGGCGCGGAGCTTTGCTCACCGGACCTCTGGACACCCACTGGGCGGGGTAGGGGCAGGAGAGTTGGGAAACTCTTTACTGTACGGCTGTTTTGCTGAAGTGTGTATGCAAACCAAAAAAGTCCCAGCTTCAGCCGGCCGCATTCAACACCTTGAAAGTTGACGAGGGAACAGCATTGGTGCAATAATTTGCCTCCGCACACCTGGTGAAAGGAAGGGAGTGGTGTTCAGGCATGGTTCCTGGTCCCTCTCGCAATTCGGTGACTCATGCTGGAGTATGTGTGGTAGGGGTGGAGGTTATTGTATGGGATCATCATTGGGCCTGGCAGTGACTCCTCTCGGGTCGAAGAGAATTATCAAATGTTAGTGCGGTAACACAACTTCCTGCCAATGTTTTTAATCCACATGAGCCCAGGTAGTTTAATCCATCACTTCTGCTAATCCACCTCCCTACCCCATTCTATTTTACAAATAACTATCTAACTCCTGGCAGTGACATTTCATTCTGTTTGTGATTGCCCTCGCTGTCATCCCTCTCTTATTACATTTTTACCCATTCTTAATTCCAAAATGTATTACTTCTTACTTCTGAACACTGTACAGCACCAACAACTCACCTCCGTCTTTTAAACCCTTTGTTGTGATTTTCCAGATTCATCAATTTCATCAAAAAGGGCGGCACAGTGGCTAGGCTAGCACTGTTGCTTCACAGTGCCAGGGTCCCGGGTTCGATTCCTGGCATGGGCCACTGTCTGTGTGGAGTCTGCACGTTCTCCCTGTGTCTGCGTGGGTTTCCTCCCGGTGCTCCGATTTCCTCCCACAAGCCCCGAAAGACGAGCTGTTTGGTAATTTGGACGTTCTGAATTCTCCCTCCGTGTACCCAAACAGGCGCCGAAATGTGGCGACTAGAGGTTTTTCACAGTAACTTCATTCCGGTGTTAATGTAAGCCTACTTGTGACAATAAAGATTATTATTATTATTGGTCTCATTAACACATTTCCAGATCACCTACTTGCCCTGCTTCATTATCCAGAACTCCGATCACGTAATGCTCTCTCCTGGGAATAGCAACAAACCGACTCCAACTACTACAGAAAAAAAAAACTTCTCTCACCACAAATCTTTCATCTCTTTCATGCTATTTTGTAGCAATTAAGTGATGCACCCACCATGCCACATTGGATGTCAGTCTCAGACATCCTGCAGAGGCTTTGCAGTGTGTTATTAAAATTTACAAAAGCTAAAATGAATCCAAATGTGCTAAAAGGCAGCTGGAGGCTGAATCAATGAAATTATACAAGACCGTGTTGACACTTTGGTATAATATGTTTGAATAATCCCCTTATTAAATGGTACTTGTTGACTTTTTTTGGAACTCATTTACAATTGTGTCAGCAGTAGTTTAGTAACTTTTTGAAGTGGAACAGCTCATCTCGAAAGGCAAGGTTTTAGCAACATGTAGATAATAGTTCAAGCTAACACAGATTAATTCTGTATTCGGCAAAAGGCTTTTCTGATAGGCTGCCTGTGCATCCGGTCTCCCCGCTCCTGCTGTCTATTACTCACCTGGGCAGATTGTAGGCTGAAGCCGTTGCTGTCATTTGCCTTGCAGCACTGGCAATGACCATCTCTTTTATTGCAACTAAGCAAATATAACTTCTTCTGACTAATTTGTTTGGGCTGGTTTCAGTCTAAGCTTTGTTCTGCAATGGATGAATTGTGGTGAAGTTAGTCTCATTAAATTATTTTGGGGAATTTTAAATCCATTTTAATGGTTTGGTGAGTGTTTCGTGAACTGCTTGAAGACTTTAGCTCAGCAGCCAAAAGACTGTGTCTGAAACATATGGCCAAGAGCTGGTGACTGGTAGTGGTTGGGAAGAGACAAATATTATATCTCAAGCGCTGCAATTTGCCTGAAGCTTTTTTCATTTAAATGTGGAAGGAAGTTACCAGTGTTTAGCATAGGATGTTCGATCAGAAGTGCTTATGAATGCTTGTTCCTGATCTAAAACAGTTGATGCAGACACTCGGGTGGGAGGGACATTGAATACTCCCTATGCTCAATTTGGAGTGAAAGTTACCATTGTCACCACAGAAGGAGATTTCTTGTTTTTGCATGTTGGTGGTGGTTTACATAGTGAGCACCGCACCTACTTTTCTATGTTCACAATTAGTTATTGATTTGACGTTTAACTTTGAATGCGCTGACTCACCAGTACTGTCATTGAGGTGTCTTGTCTCTTTTTAAGGTAGCACAGCAGAAGAGAGTCACTTAGCTTGAGGGACCAATAGGGACTGAGAGCAGGTGATCACCCCAGAGGGGAGTCCTCTCTTGGGCAGAATACATCTGCAAGTCATGTAGTAGCATGTAAGGACTGGAGCAGCTAAGGGCTGCTGCTTCAAGGCGGCATAGGGCCGCAAACCCTTTGTACATAGTTTCTCTTTAAAAAGAAATACATTTTGTCCCTAACAAAGCCTGAAGTGACATGATGACACCTGAAGTGCCATTGCATAACTAGTACAGAGAGCTCATTGCTGCCAGGACAGTGCAGGGCAGACCACTGTATTTTCAATTTACATTATTGTCCTGTGTACTGAGGTACAGTGAAAAGTATTCTTCGTATAGTCCAGACAGATCGTTCCCTACATAAAAAGCATAGGACATGCATAATTACACAACATAGACACAGGCATCGGGTGAGCAGACAAGAGGGTAGTACTACTCAGTAGAGGTGTGTCAAGGGATTAGTTCAGGTAACAGCGGGCAGAAGCTGTTTTTGAATCAGTGTGCGGTCTCAGACTTTTGTACCTCCTGCCTGATGGAAGAGCAAATAACCCGGGTGGGAGAGGTCTTTGATCATGTTGCCATTTTTCCCAAGGCAGCAGGAGGTGTAGACTGAGTCAATGGATGGGAGGCGGTTTTGCGTGATGGACTGGGCTGTGTTCACGACTCTCTGTAGTTTCTTATGGTCTTCGGCCAAGCAGTTGCCATACCTGGCTGTGGTGCATCTGTGAAAATTGGCAAGAGTCAGTATGGACATGCTGAATTTCCTTAGTTTCCTGAGGATGTGTAGGCGCTGTTGTGCTTTCTTGGTCGTAGCGTTGACGTGGGTGAACGAGGACAGATTTTTGGTGATGTGCACGTCTCGGAATTGTAAGCTATCCAGCATCTCCACCTCGGCACCATTGATGTAGACAGGGGTGTGTACGACCCTTCGCTTCCTGCTTAGTTTTGCTGACGTTGAGGTAGAGATTGTTGTTGTTACACCACGCCATTAGGTTCTCTATCTCCCTCCTGTACTCTGACTCATCTTTGTTCGAGATCTGACCCACTACGTAATCAGCAAACGTGTAGATGGAGTTGGAGCCAAATTTTGCCACATTTTGTCATCTGTGTACAGGGAGTACAGTAGGGGGCTGTCGTGTTAAGCACACTGAGATAACACGGGCTGCAACTGGATGCAGCTATAACTCAAGTAGACTCCAGACCTTGAAGTTAGTTCAATTTGATTTATTAAACCTGTCACACAGTTAGCACAGTTCTCTGAGTTCGACTCTCTGCTAACCCAAGTGTGATTTCTCTATCTTACTGGACCAGACTAGCTCTTAGCCACGTGCTGTATGCGTTACGTGATATGTACACTGGACTCCCTCTGTAGATGTCCCTAATAGAAAGAGGCAGAGGGTGAGTGCCTCGTGCCTTTTATAGTGGTAAACCACCCCCAAGTGTTCTGCCTGCTGATTGGTTATGTCCTGTTCCCTGTGCTCATTAGCTGCCTGTCTGTATCTCTCATGAGATACAGACAGGCATGTCTGCACATCATGACAGGGGCTACGTACGCAGCCTTGCAGGGCCCCGGTATTGAGGACTAACATGGAGGAAGTGTTGTTGTTTATTCTTACTGATTGTGGTCTATGGGTCAGGACGTCGAGGATCCAGCTGCAGAGAGAGGAGCCGAGTCCTCGGTTTTGGAGTTGGGTAAATACCTGGCTGCTGAGAATCTCCGTATTCAGCCCACACATTCTCTGCCACAATCAGGTCATGGATTCAATGTAGTGAAGAGTCGGAAACTCTGGCTCTCCAGGTCTATTTACAATACAGACTCATTTGACCCAACACAATCATGCTGGTGTTTATGTTCCACAGCGGCCTCCTCCCCTACTTTATCTAACCCCATCAACATATCACAACACTCCTCTGCTTCGACCCCTGCCCCAGATCCTAATGCCACTTTGTTTCTACTTTTGGATGGCTTCTACAATAGCTATACGTATAAATCCCTACAGTGCCGAAGGTCTGCACTGACCCTCCAAAAGAGCATTCCACCTAGGCCCACTCCCCCACCGTATCCCCGTCACCCTGCACATTAATCATGGCCACTCCACATAACCTGTACATGTTTGGACACAAAGCGGTAATTTAACATGGCCAATCCACCTAACCTACAGTATGCAGGAAGAATGTGCAAACTCCGCACAGTCACCCAAGGCTGGAATCAAACCCGGGTCCCTGCCACTGTGAGGCAGCTGTGCTGCCCTTATGGCTTATTCTTTTCTTACTTTTGAACTCCATGCTGGACATTATTGGACAGTATTTTTAAGCCAATGATTTGATCGTCATGCTTTTCCCTCTGGAGACTAATTAGAACATATAGTTACTCAGTAACATTAAAGGTCCTTTTTACATGGGGACATTTCAGGAAAATGATGGTACACGGTCTGCTTATCGTTCTGACCTGTTTACACCTCTGTCTGGCAGAGTGTGCCAGTCAGAAACATAGCTAGAGTACCTTCTGCACTGCAAATTCTATGAAACTTTCCAGCTTGCCAGCAGAATCTGGCAAGACCAATGAAAAGAGAACACGATAAGTTGGCCATTTTATATCTCTTCAGTATAACCAGTTGGAAAAGCAGGACGTACCACTTGGACTGGAGTGCGTTTGTATAATGTAGAAGCACCTTTAAAGCAACTCTGCCTCCAGTGACCTGCAGAAACTCGCTCTGCTGGTGTGTTTCAGACCCCCAGTGGTACTCTGATGTCTGGTGTACCGTAACATGCTGCGCTTGAAGTCAGCATGATCATGGACAACTTCGCTGGAAGTTATTTGTAGCAATAACAAGGGAGAGACTGTGATGTACATTTTATATACAAGTTGGTTTCAGTCAATTACCTCCCCTGGGGTTTATTTAGTGAGAAATGCTGACCATGCTGTGAAATGTTATGCTAATGGCTTGCATTGCAGGCTGTGAATTTTCCTGATGACATTTGCATGCAGTGGTTATACTGTGATTCATACATTCCACTTAGTGCCCCATGCTGCTGCTTCCCAGTGGGGCAACTTGATAAAAATGTTTTAGATGGTGTTTCAGCAAGGTGAAAAGTTGGACCAAATGAGAGCGGGTATAGCTTTTTAGTCATTGTGAATAATGCATGGTCTCTGAATCCATACCAGCACAAAAAAGTGATGTCTTTGTATTAATTTGCTCTGGTATACTTTACAACTTAAAAAATAAATGCTTAGTCAGAAGCATCTAGTTTATTACCATCGCAGTGTTCTGTGGGTGGTTCATGCAGTCAACATCTTGAAGATGTTGGAATTTAAAATATGCTTGCCTGATCTATGATCAGGTGACTCATTAGACCAGAGATGAGGAGAAATTTCTTCAGCCAGAGAGTGGTGGGTCTGTGGAATTCATTGCCACAGAGGGCGGTGGAGGCCGGGACGTTGAGTGTCTTTAAGACAGAAGTTGATAAATTCTTGATTTCTCGAGGAATTAAGGGCTATGGAGAGAGAGCGGGTAAATGGAGTTGAAATCAGCCATGATTGAATGGTGGAGTGGACTCGATGGGCCGAATGGCCTTACTTCCGCTCCTATGTCTTATGGACTCCTTTTTAGGCAAGGACTCCACAGCAGAGAGCACAACTGGTGAAGTAAGTAGCCATCCAAAATAAAACCCCTATCTATGTAAATGAATCTTGTATCTAACACCATTCATCATGATCCACCTTAGTGTAAACACAGATCATCGTTTTCAGGTTGTTGTAACCTATTGGGCAACAAAAATAGTTTGGTTGAAACAAATTAATTTGCAGTAAAGTATTAAATTGAATCATAGATAATCATAGAATTTACAGTGCAGAAGGAGGCCATTCGGCCCATCGAGTCTGCACCGGCTCTTGGAAAGAGCACCTACCCAAGGTCAACACCGCCACCCCATTCCCATAACCCAGTAACCCCACCCAACACTAAGGGCAATTTCGGACACTAAGGGCAATTTATCATGGCCAATCCACCTAACCAGCACATCTTTGGACTGTGGGAGGAAACCGGAGCACCCGGGGAAAACCCACACACACACTGGGAGGATGTGCAGACTCCGCACAGACAGTGACCCAAGCCGGAATCGAACCTGGGACCCTGGAGCTGTGAAGCAATTGTGCTATCCACAAGGCTACCGTGCTGCCCCACGTTGAATAAACGTGGATAAATTGAAAGCAACCCGCTTTAGTCAGTGTGGACTGCTACAAGCAATAAATGGCAGGTAACTGAATAATGAAATCATTTAAATTAATTTTTCAGAAGTTCCCGAACTTGACTGACAAGTAACGAAACACCGTACATTAAATCTTTTAATTTTACGCACTTGTCTTGAGAAGCTGTCTTGAATTTTTTTGTTGTTTCATTACATGAATTGAATATAAATCAAAATTCCTGAAAATGTTCCCTTGTAAGTAATATTTATTATAGGGCCACTCTGTTCCTGATTGAATGTCATGGCGGCACAAAGGTTAGCACTGCTGCATCACAGCACCAGGGGCCCGGGTTTGAGTCTGGCCTTGGGTGACTGTGTAGAGTTATCACATTCTCCTTGTGTCTGCTTGGGTTTCTTTCGGGTGCACTGTCCAAAGATGTGCCAGTTAGGTTTATTGGCCATGCTAAAATTGCTTCTTCGTGTCCAGGGATATGCAGGTTAGGTGGGGTTATGGGATAAAGCAGGATTATGGATATAGAGCTAGGTAGGGTGCTCTTTCAGAGGATCAGTGCAAACTGGATGGGCTGAATGGCCTCCTTCTGCACTGTAGAGATTCTATGGACCTCATGGACAAGAAAGTTAAATGCATTAGGCGAGGTGAGACCGATTGCACTTGACATCCTGAGTGTGCCATCAAAGAGCCCAAGCAAAACTAAAGTTAATGGCAATTGGCAGGAAGCTCTCTACTGTTTGGAGTAAAGGAAGATGATTGTGGTTGTCGAAGGCCAATCCTCTGAGTCCCAGGAAATTGCTGTAGGAGTTCCACAGGCTAGTGCCCTCGGCCCAGTCATCTTTATCAATTACCATTCCTCCGTCATAATGTAAGAAGTAGGAATGTTCGCTGATGATTGCATATTGTTCAGCACTGTTTGCAGCTCCGATACTAAAGCAGTCCATGTCAATATGAAACAGGACCTGGACAACATTCTGGTTGGCTGCCAAGCAGCAAATAACATTTGTGCTACACAAGAACCAGGCAATGACCATCTCAAACAAGAGAGAATCCAACCATCTCCACCTGATATTCAGTGGCATTACCGTTGCAGTGCTGCTGACTACCCTAAAATAGTCCGATATTGTTCTATTCGTCCGTACGGTCGCCACAAGAGCCTTTTACAGCAACCTGACCCAGTCAAAGCCCTGCCCAAATCCGAACCGTCCCAGTACCTCCCACAGATATTCCCCAGTACCTCCCACAGATATTCCCATTAGACCATAAGACATAGGAGTGGAAGTAAGGCCATTCTGCCCATCGAGTCCATTCCACCATTCAATCATGGCTGATTTCAACTCCATTTACCCGCTCTCTCTCCATAGCCCTTAATTCCTCGAGAAATCAAGAATTTATCAACTTCTGTCTTAAAGACACTCAACGTCCCGGCCTCCACCGCCCTCTGTGGCAATGAATTCCACAGACCCACCACTCTCTGGCTGAAGAAATTTCTCCTCATCTCTGTTCTAAAGTGACTCCCTTTTATTCTAAGGCTGTGCCCCCGGGTCCTAGTCTCCCCTGCTAATGGAAACAACTTCCCTACGTCCACCCTATCTAAGCCATTCATTATCTTGTAAGTTTCTATTAGATCTCCCCTCAACCTCCTAAACTCCAATGAATATAATCCCAGGATCCTCAGACGTTCATCATATGTTAGGCCTACCATTCCTGGGATCATCCGTGTGAATCTCTGCTGGACCCGCTCCAGTGCCAGTATGTCCTTCCTGAGGTGTGGAGCCCAAAATTGCTCACAGTATTCTAAATGGGGCCTAACTAATGCTTTATAAAGCTTCAGAAGTACATCCATTCTACTCTATCAAAAGCCTTCTCTGCGTCCATTGTGACCACTACCTCCAACTCCCTACCTTCTGGGGGCATCATGCTCACATTTAGCAACCTTCTTACATCGGCCACCAACTGCCTACCCTTGACAAACCCTGTCTGGTCCTCCCCAATCACGTCCGGAACACAGTCTTCAATCCTAGAGGACAAAATATTGGCCAGCGGTTTGGTGTCCACATTCAATAGGGATATCGGCCTGTCGGACCCACACAGCTCCGGATCCCTGTCCTGCTTCAGGATCAGCGAGATTGTGGCCTGTGACATCGTCGGGGGAAGCACCCCTCTCTCCCTTGCCTCATTGAATGTCCTCATCAACAGGGGCCCCAATATCCCAGAGAACTTTTTATAGAACTCCACTGGGTACACATCCGGCCCCGGGGCTTCACCCGACTGCTTGGCCTTCAGCCCCTCCGCTATCTCTTCAATCCCGATCGGGGCCCTCAGCCCTTCTACCAGCTCCCCGTCCACCTTCGGGAAATTCAGCCCCCCTAGGAAGTGCCTCATCCCCTCCGGCCCAGGTGGGGGTTCCGACCCATACAGCCTACTATAAAATTCCTTAAACGCCTTATTCACCCCTGCCGAGTCTCCCACCAAGTTCCCGTCTCCATCGTTACTTTCCCTATCTCCCTGGCTGCCTCCCTCTTCCTAAGCTGCTGTGCAAGCATTCTGCTGGCCTTCTCTCCATGCTCATAAATCGTCCCTCCTCATAAATCGCCCCCCCCTCGCCTTTCTCAGCTGCTCTACCGCCCTTCCTGTGGTTAACTAGCCGAAATCCGCCTGTAGCCTCCGCCGTTCCCTTAAAAGCCCTGCCTCTGGGGTCTCTGCATATCTCCTGTCGACCTGAAGTATCTCCTTTACCAGTCGGTCCGTCTCTGCCCTGTCTACCTTCTTCCTGTGGGTCCGTATCGCGATCAGCTCCCCTCTAACCACCACCTTCAATGTCTCCCAGACCACCGCTGCCGAAATTACCCCCGTGTCGTTGACCTGCAGGTAGTTCTGAATACATTTCCTCAATCTCCCGCACACCACCTCGTCCGCTAAGAGTCTCACGTCTAACCTCCAGTGTGGGCGCTGGTTACTGTCTTTACTAACCTGTAGGTCAACAAAGTGCGGAGCATAGTGTGATCGCCGAGTACCCCGTGTCCACCACCCCCGTCAGTAACGCCCTGCTCAGAATAAAGAAATCAATCCGGGAGTACACTTTATGCACGTGTGAGTAGAAGGAGAACTCCTTCACTCTTGGCTGCCCAAATCTCCATGCCCCCCCCCCCCCGCAACATCTGTTCCATGAACCCTTTTAGCCCCTTAGCCATTGATGGCACCCTGCCCATTTTTGAGCTTGACCGGTCTAAACCAGGGTCAGTAACTGTGTTGAAGTCCCCTCCCATGACCAGCTTATGCGAAACCAGGTCCGGTATCTTCCCCAGCATCCGCTTTACAAACACCACATCGTCACAGTTTGGCGCGCACACATTTACTAGTACCACCTGCACCCCCTCCAATTTCCCACTGACCATAATGTACTGGCCTCCCACATCCAAAACTATTCTTCCCGCCTCAAACACCACTCGCTTGTTGATCAGGATCGCGACCCCTCTAGTCTAACGAGTCCAGTCCCAAGTGAAAAACCTGTCCGACCCAACCTTTCCACAATCTAATCTGGTCAGCTACTATAAGGTGCGTCCCCTGCAGCATTACCACGTCCGCCTTCAGGCCTCTCAAATGCGCGAACATGCGTGCCTTCTTGACCGGCCCATTGAGCCCTCTTGCATTCCAGGTGATCAGTCTAGTTGGGAGGCTCATCACGCCTCCACCGGCCCTCGTCAGCAGAACATTTCTCTCTCTCTTCTCCCCCCCCCCCCCCCCCTGGCGCCAGCCATTCTCCCACCTATTGTGTCCCCCCCCCCCCCCCCGCTCATACATCATACATACATATTCAAATGAAAAACAATCCTCAAATTGGTGCCAGGTCCCTGAGGGAGACTGTGTCTTGGCGGCGGTCGGGGTATGCCACGCAGGCCTACTGCGGGTTTGCATGGAGTAGATGCACCCTCTCGACCAACGGGTCCGCCTTGTGGAGCCGCACGTGCTTGCGGAGGAGAACGGGTCCTGGAGCTGCCAGCCACGTTGGGGGCGAAACCCTGGAGGTGGACCTCCTGGGGAAGGCAAGGAGACGTTCATGGGGGATTGCATTAGTCGCCGTGCAAAGTAGCGATCGGATGGAGTGAAGGGTGTCGTAGAGGACCTCCTGCCAGTGGGAGACTGGGAAATATTTGGACGTAGAGCCAGCTGGATGGCCTTCCAGACCGTCCCATTCTCCCGCTCCACCTGCCCGTTTCCCCGGGGGTTGTAGCTGGTCATCCTGTTCGAGGCGATGCCCTTGCTGAGCAGGTACTGACGCAGCTCATCACTCAAAGGAGGATTCCTGGTCGAATGTAGGCGGGGAAACCGAACAGGGCGAAGATGGTGTTGAGTGCTTTGATGACGGTGGCAGACGTCATATCGGTGCATGGGATGGCGAAGGGGAATCTGGAGTATTCGTCGACCACGTTAAGGAAGTACGTGTTTTCATTGGTGGAGGGTAGGGGCCCTTTGAAATCCACGCTGAGGCGTTCAAAGGGGCAGGAGGCCTTCACTAGATGCGCGTGGTCTGGCCGGTAGAAGTGCGGTTTGCACTCCACGCAGACCTGGCAGTCTCTGGTGATAGCCCTTACCTCCTCAATGGAGTAGGGCAGATTGCGGGCCTTTATGAAGTGAAAGAACCGAGTGACCCCTGGGTGACAGAGCGTCGTGTAGGGTCCGGAGTCGGTCCACTTGTGCACTGGCACATGTACCTCAGAATAGGGCATTGGGGGGCTCGTTGACCTTTCCCGGGCGATACAAAATCTCGTAATTGTAGGTGGAGAGCTCGATCCTCAACCTCCAGATTTTATCATTTTTGATCTTGCCCCGCTGTGTGTTATTGAACATGAAGGCAACTGACCATTGGTCAGTGAGGAGAGTGAATCTCCTGCCGGCCAGGTAATGCCTCCAATGCCGCACAGCTTCTACGATGGCTTGGGCCTCCTTCTCGATGGAAGAGTGTCGAATTTCGGAGGCATGGAGGGTGCGTGAAAAGAATGCCACTGGCCTGCCTGCCTGGTTGAGGGTGGCAGCCAGAGCGCTGTCTGATGCATAGCTCTCTACTTGGAAGGGGTGCGTCTCGTCGACCGTGTGCATCGCGGCCTTGGTGATGTCGGCCTTGATACAGTTGAAGGCCTGGTGAGCCTCGGCCGTCGGGGAAAACTGTGGAGTGAATGAGTGGGTGGGCCTTGTTCGCATAGTTAGGGACCCACTGGGCGTAGTATGAGAAGAACCCCAGGCATCGTTTGAGGGCTTTGGGGCAGTGGGGGAGGGGGAGTTCCATGAGGGGGCCCATGCGATCGGGGTCGGGCCCTTGAACTCCATTTTGCACCACAGAGCCAAGGGTGGCTAAGCGGTTGGTGCTGAACACGCACTTCTCCTTATTGTACGTTAGGTTGAGGAGTTTGCCGGTGTGGAGGAATTTGGAAAGTTTAGCGTCGTGGTCCTGCTGGTCGTGGCCGCAGATGGTGACATTATCCAGGTACGGGGAAGGTGGCCCGCAGTCTGTACCGGTCAACCATTCGGTCCATCTCCCGTTGGAAGACCGAAGCCCAATTAGTGACGCCGAAGGGAACCCTAAGGAAGTGGTAAAGGCAGCTGTCCGCTTCAAACGCGGTGTACGGGCGGTCCGCCTTGCGAATGGGAGCTGGTGGTAGGCAGATTTCATGTCCACTGTCGAGATGACCCGGTACTGTGCAATCTGATTGACCATATCAGATATGCGTGGGAGGGGGTACGCTTCGAGCTGCGTGTACCGATTGATGGTCTGACTAGTCAACGACTATCCTGTTTTTCTCCCCAGTTTTCACAACTACCACTTGGGCTCTCCAGGGCTGTTGCTGGCCTCTATAATGTCTTCCCGCAGCAGCGGCTGGACCTCTGACCTGATGAAGGTCCTGTCCTGGGCACTGTACTGTCTGCTCGTGGTGGCGACGGGTTTGTAATCCGGGGTGAGGGTTGCAAACAGAGAAGGCGGGTCGACCTTGAGGGTCATGAGACCGCAGACAGTAAGGGGTGGTAGGGGCCTGCCGAATTTCAGGGTTAGACTCTGGAGGTTGCACTGGAAGTCCAGGCCGAGTAGCAAGGCAGCGCAGAGGTTGGGGAGGACGTCGAGCCGGAAGTCGCTGAACTCTACGCCCTGGATGGTGAGGGTGGCGGTGCGGTACCCCCGGTACTCCACTGAATGGGATCCGGAAGCCAGGGAGATTCTCTGGTTAATGGGGTGTACCGCGAGGGAGCAGCGCCTTACCGTATCGGGGTGGATGAAGCTCGAGTCAAGACGGCATGAAGTCTTGTGCCCATCGACCTTTACCGTTGTCAGCGAGGTTGTGCGGCCGGGACTGGTCGATCGTGATGGAGGCGAGCTGTAGCTGGTGTTGGAAGGCCCCTGGCTGGTCGGCAGGTGATCAGCGGCCCGATGAGGTGCCCGACGGGCAGGGGTCCTGAGGCGGGAAAGATGGCGGCGCGGGCGGCGTTAAAGATGGCTGCGCCCACAGGCCGCACGAGGCCTGATGGGGGAAGTTGGTGGCGCCCACGGGCCGCATGTGGTCTGAGGCGAGGAAGATTGCGGCGCCCACGGGCCACACGTGGGTTTCGGGGGCAAAAATGGCGGCGCCCACGAGTCACACGTGGGGGTGCAGGAACAATGGGCCTGGTTACAGCAGCGATCGAGCGGGCCTGTCACACAGCAGCAAAATGTCCTTTCTTCCCGCAGGCCTTGCAGAGTGCGCTCCACGCCAGGCAGAGCTGCCGGGGGTGCTTCGTCTGTCTGCAGAAGTAGCACTTGGGTCCCCGGGGTTGGCTGGTTGCCGCGCGGTGCAGGCTTGGGGTTGGCTGGTGGCGGTCGCTGGTGGGGTCCATGATGGGGTGTTCGCTGGTGGGGTCCACGGATGTCCAGGAGGGGGCCGCGGTGCGGTCGGGGGCGTATGCTTGTACGTTATGAGAGGCGACCGTTAGTGAGATCGCGAGTTTCTTGGTCACCGCTAGGCTGAGGGTAGCCCCTTCTAAGGCGCTGGCGGATGTACGCCGACCCTATGCCCGTAACAAAAGCGTCCCTAATTAGGAGTTTGGAATGTTCAACGGCCGAAATGGCCTGGCAATCGCAGTCCCTCGCCAGAGCGTGCTCTTCCACAGACTCACCGGGGAGTTGATGCCCCATGGACAGGAGGTGCCTGGCGTAGAGCTTGTTGGTCTGCTGAGTGTAGTTCTCTTTCAGTAGCGCCATGGCCTCAGCATAGGTAGGCGCGTCCCGAATGAGAGTAACGCTATCGGAGCTCAGCCGCGTACACAGGATCTGGAGTTTCTGTGCCTCTTGAGGGTGGTTCTGTCGCAGACCTGACGTAGGCTTCAAAACAAGCTATAGCCAATGTGCGAAGGCCGACTTGGCGTTGTCTGCTTGAGGGTGCAGCTGCAGGCGACCCGGCTTGATGCGGAGATCCATCGTTGTAAAATCTCTGCTTAATAAATTGATGCACTATCAATTACGACGAGACAGGAGTGGAGTGTAATCGAGGCTTTATTAAGCAGAGATGTGTAGCCTCCTGCAGCTGCTGCCGAAATGGCTGCAGCTCGGTGAGCACACACATTTATACACCGCCTCCTGGGCGGAGCCAGCAGGCAGGGATCTATCACTGTACCTGTAGTACAGGAGCATTACCGTATTACATCTCATATGTAATATATACAACAGTGGTGACTACCACACCCCCACTATGTTTCCGTATGCTAGCCTGCCCAGCTAGCTGGGTGGCCTTCGCCCCTGGCGCCAGCCATTCTCCCACCTATTGTCCCTTTTCCCCCGCCCCCCCCCCCCCGCTCATACATACATATTCAAATGGAAAAACAATCCCAACACAATTGCCCGACAGAGAAAAGAAAACCCCAGTTGAACAGTGAAAAGATCAAGCAAAAGATCCTGCATCTGAACAAACACACTTCCATCCCCCAACAGTACAAATGCAAACTTTAACTCACTCAGCTCTGCAACTGGCCCCAGATCAATACAGAAGGAATTACAAATAACGTCCGCAAAACACAAAACAAGAAACAAAATTTAAAAAAAAAACATTTTTATTCAAATTTTTTCGGCCAAACAAAACAGTACAAAATTTTTTCCCTTTTTACAACAATAAAACAATATTAAATAATAATGACCGTTTTTTAACAAATAAATAAATAATATATAAACTAAATGGCAACTGCCATAACAAAATATTAACTCTCCCAAATAATAAAGTCAAACAAGCCAATATACATATCCAAGTAAAAATATCCATACAAAAACACCCTTGAGGACCCCCCCCGGGTTGCTGCTGCTACTTTCCCATTTCCTTTATCGTTCTGCGAGATAGTCAATGAACGGTTGCCACCGCCTGGTGAACCCTTGAGCCGAACCTCTTAGTGCGAACTTTATCCGTTCTAGCTTTATAAACCCTGCCATGTCGTTTATCCAGGCCTCCACGCCCGGGGGTTTAGCTTCCGTCCACATTAACAATATCCTTCGGCGGGCTACTAGGGACGCAAAGGCCAAAACATCAGCCTCTCTCGCCTCCTGCACTCCCGGCTTTTCTGCAACCCCGAATATAGCCAACCCCCAGCTTGGCTCGACCCGGACCCCCACCACCTTCGAAAGCACATTTGCCACCCCCACCCAGAACCCATGCAGTGCCGAGCATGACCAAAACATGTGGGTGTGGTTCGCTGGGCTTCTCGTGCATCTCCCGCACCTATCCTCTACCCCGAAAAATTTACTGAGCCTTGCTCCGGTCATGTGCCTTGAATTGTATCAGGCTAAGCCTGGCACACGAGGACGAAGAGTTTACCCTGCGTAGGGCATCTGCCCACAGCCCCTCTTCGATCTCTTCCCCCCAGCTCCTCTTCCCATTTTCCCTTCAGCTCATCCACCATGATCTCCCCCTCGTCTCTCATTGCCCTGTATATATCTGACACCCTACCATCCCCCACCCATGTCCCCGAAATCACTCTAACCTGCATCTCCTGCGTCGGGAGCTGCAGAAACTATTTTTAAACATGAGCGTTGCAGCAAAGTTCTCAGTCCGACACCAGTCCTTTCCTTTTTGTGAAGTCCAGCGCTTCCTCGGGCAACTCAATATAGAAATGCTGCTCCTCGTATGTGACCCAGAGGCGGGCTGGATACTACAGCCCAAACTTCACCTTTTTCTTGAAAAGGGTCGACCTAATCTGGTTAAAGCCCGTTCTTCTCCTGGCCACCTCAGCACTCAGGTCCTGATAGATCCGCTGGATACTGTTTTCCCGTTTTACAGTTCCGTGTCTGTTTGGCCCACTGTAACATACGCTCCTTATCCCAATACCTGTGGAATCTCACCACCATTGCCCTGGGGCGGGGGGGGGGGGGTGGTGGTCTCCCATTCGCGGCTTCCTCCCGAGTGATCTATGAGCCCTGTCCACCTCCAAGGGTCGGGGGAATGCCCCATCCCCCAGCAGCTTCTCGAACATGGCCGCTATGTATGCCCCAGCATCCGCTCCTTCGGATACCTCCGGGAGCCCAACGATTCTCGAGCTCTGCCGATGGGAGCTGTTCTCTAGGTCCTCTACCTTCTCCAGGATCCTTTTCTGCTGGTCTCTCCGTATCCCCACCTCCAACTCCACCTCAGTTTGATGTTCCTCCTGGTCAGCCAGCACCTTCACTACTTTCTGGATCGCCCGATCGTGGGCAGACAATCTAAACTCCAGCCGCGCAATTGCCTCTTTAATCGGGTCCAAGCAGTCTGCTTCTGCTTGGCGAAGCCCTCCTGGATAACTTGCACCAGCTGCTCCGTTGACCGCTGGGTCGACAAGCCAGAGGTCCGGTCCTCCGCCATGCTTACACCCGGTGCAGCTTCAGCCCAAACCTTCTCTGTTCTTCTGTTTCTGCCTTTGCGAGCACTTCTGGTCCTCCTCTCCATGCACCGATGTGGGAATCCAGTACACAATTGCCTCTGTCATCGATTTTTCAAATCAAGTCCGGTAAAAAATCGGGGGAAAAGGTCCAAAAGTCCGACCCGAGCGGGATCCACCAAATGTGCGACTTACTCCTTCATAGCCGCCACTGGAAGTCCCAGATGCAAGTCATTTATAAGCACGTAACTGATTATGAAGTATATGCACTCTTTATTGAAAGATGTTTTCTCAGTGAGTTACACCATCCTGCTCGTCGTTCGCCATATTTCCTTTTGAGTGCCTAAATGTAACTCTCTCTTTTGATGCTTGGTCCTGGTGAGGAGCAATTATTCATTACAGCTCTTGTTTTCTGTCTGGACAGCCTGGTAGCACCATCCATTTGCCACTTAGGAGGGATGAGGTCAGCAAAGCCAAGAACAACCATCTCTCTGACCTCTGGTGGGAAGGTGGTACATTCATTCATTCTTTCTTCCTTACCAACTTCTCCCTTAACTCGCGTGTTCTCTGTAAATCATCTGGGCCAAGATTCTTTTTTAGGATGATGTGTTTCCCTTACCGGCATGCGTGCAAAGCTACTACTGGCACTCCTGCAGCCATTTAACTTTCCAACAAGCATTTGTTGACTGGAGATGGGACATCCACCCCTCAGTCAGGATGAAGGCTCCGCCTCCAAGCTACTGGCCAGTCTGACTCTAGCAGCGCCAGAAGCTGCAGTGGGCAGAACCGGGACTACAACCAGTCCTCATCCAGAGGGTCGACATGAACATACGAATTAGGGGCAGGAGTAGGCCACTCGGCACCCTGTGCCATCATTCAATAGGATCATGGCTGATCTGATTTCCGTCTCTACTCCACATTCCCTTACCCCCAATTTAACAGTTTACACCCTTATCAACAATCTATCCACATCTGCCGTAAAAATACTCAAGACTCTACTTCCATTGTCTTTCAAGGAAAAGAGTTACAAAGACTCATGACTGAGAGAAAAAATACACCCCTTTGTCTTAAACGGGTGACCTCTTATTTTTCAATAGTGACCCCTAGTTCTAGATTCTCCCATAAGGAAAACATCCGTTCATATCCAACCTGTCAAGACTACTCGGGATCTTGATTTTGGCCACTTCGGCGATTACAGCCTCGTCGAGTTTTTGCTTAAGCGCATCGCGGCCATTAAATCGCGCCCAATATCTTGAAGGCATTCCTGTATGACTGTGATGCGCCCCTTCAACATCTCCCGCGATGAATAGAGATAAATCTCCGCAGAGTGGGTTTTGTATGGTATGTGTTTTAGTTAACCTGGGCTCAAATGTCTCCGAGCATCATTTGGACAGAGGAGAAAAGGAAGAACTACTGTGTGAGGAATGCCTTTGTTGTCATCGGCCACATGAAATTGAAAGAAGCATGAAAGCCAGATTGCCCTGCCTCCTGAGCTCTGGTAACACATGTGATATTGAAAGTGCAAAGAGGAAGTTAAGAGAAGGGAATGTTTGAATATTGTCAGGAGAGTCCATTTTATGCTACTGAGTGAGTTCTCGGGGCCTTGGGAGGATTTAGCTGAATTAATGCACAGCGATGTGTTGCAGCTTGCATTTTTTTTTTTTTTTTTTTCAGTTTATTGCAGCCTGGGTTTGACTGATCCACCCAGATTTCCCCTGGCCAGACAGGTTTGTCAGAATGCTGCACTGAATTGGGGAACCATCTGTAGCACACAATGACTTACGAGAGAGACGAATAGAGATGAAGTCGATGAGGCTTTATTAAGCGTGACTTGTTCCCCGCAGTTCAGCAACAGACTGGAGCGGCGGGGAGAAGCCTGGGTTCTTATACTCCGCCTTCAGGGCGGAGCCAGGGGTCAACAGCCAACCAGGACCCGGGATCTGTCAGCCAATAGCATCACTGCTTCACAGTCCCACATGACCCCTAATACATACTACCACATTATCGAACTGGCCTTCCTACTTAACTGCTTCAAACTGCATCATTGTTCATCCTTGTGGCTAAGAAGGTTTAACCTTTTCTGCTCCTTCGAAAGCAGATGCTAGTTTCTGCCACAAATTTCTCAAACATTGCTGGCATGCAATAAGGCGATGGATGCTTGTACATGAAATAGGTTTAACATTCCAGGTCGGTGACCCTTTTATGTTTAAACATAATGTGGGCAGAACAAATGAGCTTATAACCCACTTAGACGGTACACCTCTATCTGGCTTTCACTTTTGATCACACGTTGGACACCAGGTTTGTGAGTAGTGAAATTGGAAACTTGGGGGAAGTGGTTTGAAGAAGGAAGGCATACATCTCACCACTTAAGGTCCAATTGCTCTTTTTAAGTATGATTGTTACGACTTTTGTAGAGTTGAAATGTATGCATATTGAATAACCTACTGAAATATGTGCCTAGCCATGTAAATAATACACTTTGTGTTGAAATTATTTAAAAATAACATGGTTCATAACCCTTGCTAATCTATAGACAGGTTCATATTTTAGTGCTTCCAAGACTGGGCCTTCTTGGCTGTTCCTAGGGATTCGCAACCGCAAAGTCCCACACTATATGCCACTCAACTTCTTCCATGCAATCGCAGAAGGTACAACACCTGCCCTGTTACCTCCTCACTGTCCAAGGGTCCAAACACACCTTGCACCTCCTTCCATTTGGTCTACTGTATTCACTGCTCCCAATGTGATCTCTTCTACACTGGGAGATTAAACACAAGCTGGGTGACCACTTTGTGGAACACCTTTTGTTCAGTCCGCAAACGAGACCCCAACCTCCCAGTCACTTGCCATTTCAACTCAAAATCTTGCTCTCATGCCCACATGTCCATCCGTGGCCTGCTGCAATAAGAACACGAGAACTAAGAGCAGGAGTAGACTATTCAGCCCTTCGACTGCTCCACCATTCAATATGATCATGCCTGAGCTAATCTTGGCCTCATCGCCACCTTCCTGCCCATAACCTTTCATCCCGCTAGCAATTAGAAACCCATCCAGACCGTGGTGGCTATGAAGGAGTAGGTCGCACATTTGGTGACTCCCACTCTGGTCGGAACTTTGGACCTTTTCCCCCGATTTTCTTTGTCGGATCTGAAGTGGAAAATTGATGTTGGATACAACTGTGACAAGGAATCCTACATCAGTGCATGGAGAAGCAGACCAGGAGTGCTCGCAAAGGAAGAGATAGGTCAACGGAGGAGGCTTGGGCTGAGGCTGCAACGGGAGAAAGCATGGCGGATGACCGGAGTTCTGACTTGACGACCCAGCGGTCGACGGAGCAGTTGATGCAGTTTATACAGGAGGGCTTCGCCAAGCAGAAACTGGACTGCTTGGACCCGATTAAGGAGTCAATTGCGCGACTGGAACTCAGACCGGATGCTCAAGATCGGGCGATCCAGAAAGTGGAGAAGGCACTGACTGAGCAGGAGAAGCTGCAGTGGAGGTGGGAATGTTGAGAGATCAACAGAAAAGGCTCCAGGAGAAGGTGGAGGATCTAGAGAACAGGTCCCACCGGCAGAACCTGATCGTGGGTCTCCAGGAGGGATCCGAAGGAATGGATGCAGGAGCATACATAGCAGCTATGCTTGAGAAGCTACTGGGGGAGGGGACGTTCACCCAACCCTTGGAGGTGGGCAGGGCGCACAGAGCGCTAGCGAGGAAGCTGCGTGTGGGTGATACACCCCCCCCCCCCCCCCCCTCAGCCTGCGCGTGGGGAGCAGGCTGGAGACTGGCTCAAGAAAGGTGATGGCTGATTGGCCGCGGGGGCTGGCGAGGTGAGAAGAGAAGCCCCCCAACCAGGCTGATCACATGCAATGTATAAGGACTAAATGGGCCGGTTAAGAGGACATGCTTGTTCGCACATTTGAGGGGTGTCAATGTTGCAGGAGACGCACCTTCGAGTAACTGACCAAGTCAGACTAAGGAAGAGATGGGTCGGACAGGTTTTCCACTCTGGGCTGGACTCTAAGACTAGAGGGGTCGCGATCCTGATTAATAAGCGAGTGTCATTCGAAGCATGAGGAATAGTTGCGGACGTTAGAGGGGAGCTGATCTCGATATGGGCCCACAGGGAGAAGGCAGAGAGAGCAGAGATGGACCGACTGATAAAGGAAATACTACAGATCGACAGGAGGTGATGCGGAGACCCCAGAGGCAGGGCTTCTAAGGGAACGACCGAGGCTACAGGTGGAGTTTGGCTACATGGTTAACTACATGGAAGGCGGTAGAGCAGCTGAGTGAGGCGAGGGGGGCGATCTATGAATCTGGGGAGCAGGCTAGTAGAATGCTTGCGCAGCAGCTTAGAAAGTGGGAGGTGGCCACGGAGATTGGGAAAGTAAGGGACAGAGATAGGAACCTGGTTGGCGATTCAGCTGGGTCAATAAGGCGTTTGAGAAATTCTACAGCAGGCTGTATGAGTCGGAACCCCCAGCTGGGCCGGAGGGGATGAGGCAATTCTAGGGAGGCTGAAGTTCCGAAGGTTGATGAAGACTTGGTAGAAGGGCTGGTGGCCCCAATCGGGTTGGAAGAGATAGCAGATGGACTGAAGGCCATGCAGTTGGGTAAAGCCCCGGGACCGGATGGATACCGGGTGGAGTTTTACAAAAGGTTCTCTGGGATACTAGGGTCCCTGCTGATGAGGACATGAGGCAAGGGAGAGAGGGGGCTCCCCTGACGATGTCACAGGCCACTATCTCATTGATCCTGAAACGGGATAAGGGCCTGGAGTTATGCGGGTCCTACAGACAGATCTCCCGACTAAATGTAGACGCCAAATTGTTGGCTAAGATCTTGTACTCTAGGATTGAGGACTGCGTACCAGACGTGATTGGAAAGGACCAGACGGGATTTGTTAAGGGGTGGCAGTTGGCGGCCAATGTAAGAAGGCTGTTGAATGTTATCATGATGCCCCCAGAGAGGGTAGGGACATAAAGGTAGGGACATAGAGGTCAAACACAAAATGTAGGGCAGCACAGTGGTTAGCACTGCCGCCTCACTGCGCCGGGGTCCCAAGTTCGATCCCGGTTCTGGGTCACTGTCTTATGTGGAGTTTGCACATTCTCCCTGTGTTTGCGTGGGTTTCGCCCCCACAACCCAAAGATGTGTAGGGTAGGTGGATTGGCCATGCTAAATTGCACCTTAATTGGAAAAAATGAATTGGGCACCCTAAATTTAAAAAGAAAAAAAAAAAGTTATGAAGGCATTAATTAGTTCTAAGGAGGTATTTTACATTTAGCCACAAGACGCAGTAAATCTTCAAAATTACTGCAATACAGAGTCATTATTATTCCAGACATACATAGAAAGAGGACCAGCAAATATTCATACAATTTGTTCAGATTATCAATCACTGTAATTGTTGTAGTTGGTGTCTCCCTTTAATATAGAAAATGAAAGGATACGCAAAAGGGTGAGGGAATCTTAGGATAACGGGATAAAGCCATGGCTATATGGTGCACGCCCTCCTCCACAGGGCAACAAAGAGAAAGCTGCACAATATGCGAGATGCCTCATGGGGTAAGGTACAACCAAGGTCCGGCTCCCAAGACCTCCAGGAAATGAAAGGATACCCCAGGGAAAGGGGAACAACAAGATTCCGCAATCGGTACAAGATGCGGTTTGGCAGATTCCACCTAGTTCCCCTCAACAAAGAAACCCAAACAACAGGGTAATATGCCAACCACATTCCAGGACCCATGTGACCACTCACTACCCACACAGCCAAGACGACCAACCCAAGAAAGACTAGATACCCAAGGATTAACTGACAACCCCCGGGCATGCCCGGTACGTATTCCCTTGTGCCACCTCCTCCCCCTTACAAAAACACCAGAGGTGCCAACTACAGAAACAAAAAGTATTTTCCAGGATACATGATCTGTCTCTACCTTCATGGGAGACGAGCAAGGATTCCTTAATCCCAAAATAACAACAAAAAAAACACAACACCAATAGTTCTTTTTTTTAAATATAAATTTAGAGTACCCAATTTTTTTTTTCCAATTTAAGGGGCAATTTAGTGTGGACAATTTACCTACCCTGCACATTATGTTGAGGAGGTGTGACCCACGCAGACATGGGGAGAGGGGAGAATGTGCAAACTCCACCCAGCCAGTGGGCTGGGATCGAACACGTGTCCTCGGTGCCGTGTGGCAGCAGTGCTAACCACTGCACCACTGTACCGCCCAACACCAATAGTTCTAACTGGGGTTTTCCTCCTCCACAATGAGACTTCTAAGGCGATATGCCAAACTACCCACCCGCCAACGTGCTGTGTTGCTGCAATGAATAAAGTGAACATTGCCTCCGTGTCAAAGCACATGTAAAGAAAACGTAAATAAAAGCAAATTACTGCGGATGCTGGAATCTGAAAGGAAAGAGAAAATGCTGGAAAATCTCAGCATGTCTGGCAGCATCTGTAGGGGGAGAAAAGAGCTAACATTTCGAGTCCGATGACTCTTTGTCAAAGCTAACAGACAGAGAAAGTGGGAAATATTTATACTGTGGAGTGAGAATGAAAGATGAGTCATAGCCACAGAAACCCAGGGAAACCGGGTGCTAATGGCCACAGAAACCAAGGGGTAAAAGTGCTAATGGCAGTCCCCAGAGAGAACAAAAGATGTGAAAGGTCAAACAGCAGGGAATCTAACATGAGAGGATGAACTGTAGATGTGGGGGGAGGGGAAGGGGGAAGCAAAGAGGAGAAAGGTGAAAGAAAGATGGATAAGATTTGGGGGGGGAATTAAATGTATATTAAGAAAGAAAGAAATGGTAAAAGACAGTTAAAATGAAATGAAAACAAATGGGTCGAGGTGGGGTAGAGCTGATCATCTGAAGTTGTTGAATTCAATGTTCAGGCTGGAGGGCTGTAGTGTGCCTAACCGGAAGATGAGATGTTGTTCCTCTCTCTTTCCCCCCACCCCCAATCTTATCCACCTTTCTCCTCTTTGCTTCCCCCTTCCCCTCCCCCCCACATCTACAGTTCTTCCTCTCATGTTAGTTTCCCTGCTAGCCATGATGTGGGGATGCTGGCGTTGGACTGGGGTGAGCACAGTAAGAAGTCTTACAACACCAGGTTAAAGTCCAACAGGTTTGTTTAGAATCACTAGCTTTCGGGGTGCTGCTCCTTCACCTGAGGAAGGAGCAGCGCCCCGAAAGCTGGTGATTCGAAACAAACCTGTTGGACTTTAACCTGGTGTTGTAAGACTTCTTACAGTTTCCCTGCTGTTTGACCTTTCACATCTTTTGTTCTCTCTGGGGACTGCCATTAGCACTCTTTCCCCTTGGTTTCTGTGGCCATTAGCACCCGGCTTCCCTGGGTTTCTGTGGCTATGACTCATCTTTCATTCTCACTCCACAGTATAAATATTTCCCACTTTCTCTGTCTGTTAGCTTTGACAAAGAGTCATCGGACTCGACATGTTAGCTCTTTTCTCTCCCTACAGATGCTGCCAGACTTGCTGAGATTTTCCAAGAAAAGGTCAATATTGCACAATCCTCATGTCATACAACCATCTCAGCATGATTTTCACAGGATAACAGGTGACAAACACCTCTGTGCTCATATATCATGTGCCTTTGCCAGGATAAAAGGCAATAACACAAAATCAGGGATATAATCACAAGGGAACAAAATTCAGGATGACTGTAAACTGTAGGGCTTTCTAACTGTGGTGGCTTCAGATATACACTGGAGGCTTCCAGTAGTTAACTAAGAGTGTATTAACGAAAGGCAAAGGCAGATAAGTAACTGGCACAGAACTTAATATAACAGGTCTGATCACATCTGCTCCCAGGTCCACACTGCCCAGGTTCCTGCTCCAAGCGCCCCGCCCAAGCACTCTGTTGGCTGAGGTTTACGCCCTCTTGCGCAATTGGTCTGGAGCTCACTCCCTTAAAGAGACAGCACTACCACATCCCTCCCCCCTTAAGTTCCTTAATGCACAAAACACTATATACAGAGTTCATAAACATTACAAAGGACAGAAGGGAAAGAGAGTCCGTCAAAAGGTCAATCGGTCCGTAGGCCTCTGGGTCCTCCAGACATCTGCAGCCTGCCCGCAGGCTCGGCACCCTTCTGGGTAGTCAAATTCTAAACAGCTGATGACTCCTTGGCGGCATCGTCTCAGCGACCAGCAAACTGGCCTCGCCACCCTCAACAGGTGCAGATGATTGAGTGGATTTGCAAAACCAGGTCCCCCACCTGGAATGACCTGTCGTTCTTCTCTGCAGACTGTTGACTGGGAGGCTGAGGTGCCTCCACCCTCCCCAGCAAATTTGGAAACAGAAGATTTAAAAAATTTCCAGGCAATTGAGACTAATCTTCACAACCGGCCTTTTCCCATTCGGGGATCCTTTCCATGGCAACCAAGGACAGATTGACCTCTTGCTCTTTGTACACCACTGGCGTGTTGTTGTTCTAAGGATTTTCAAAGTCACCACAATTGTCACTGCAGCCCCATTGTCGACTTCCACCTTTGAGGCGTTTGCCAATAACCATTAGGACAATTTCAATTTGGACATCTTATTCAATTGGACTGCATTCAACTGATACATTGCATGCTCCCCTTCAGAATTCTTCTCCACTATGTTCGGTGGCACTGTGGAATATTGCTGTTGTTTTTTTCTTTGCATTGCAGCATTTTGCCTAGCACGACAATGTGCTTGTATGTGATCCCTGCGACTCCATCAGAAACACACAAACACCTGAACATGGCAGGACTCTTGGGGATCGTCCTCCACATCAATAGCAGTCCACCTCTGACTTGGGTTGACACCCTGCCTTTTTCCCGTTCCTTTGACTCCAGTTCCGAGGATCGTGTCCGGTTCTCCTCTGTGCCCGTTGATCCTGCTGCCCACCTCACGGCCATACCGCCCCATACTTGGTTGACCTCTCCTTCAGCCACACTTTGGAGCTCAATGGCACCTTTTCCAGTACACTCCATCACCTGAGCTATCTCAAACCTTTTCACCAACGTTATGGTGGTTTCAACCAGGAGCCTCTTCTGGATATTAAGGTTATGGATCCCACAAACCAGCCAGTTGCACATGTCATAAAGTGTGGTCCCGAACCTGCAGTGCTCAGCAAGCTGACAAAACCCAATTATGAAGGCTGAAATGGACTCGTTGCGGTCCCTCACTGCAGAACTAAATTTAATAATAATCTTTATTATTGTCACAATTTGGCTTACATTAACACTGCAATGACGTTACTGTGAAAATCCCCACGTCTCCACACTCCGGCACCTGTTCGGGTACACCGAGGGAGAATTCAGAATGTCCAATTCACCTGACAGCCTTTTGGAACTTGTGGGAGGAAACCGGAGCACCCGGAGGAAACCCACGCAGACATGGGGAGAATGTGCAGACTCCGCACAGACAGTGACCCAAGCCAGGAATCGAACCTGGGACCCTGGCGTTGTGAAGCAACCCTTCATCCATTCTCTTTACGATATCTTGCCGTTTATCAGTGTGAGCACCAATAACTTGGGCAGGGGAGCCAAGACGATTGTCCACAACATCACTCACAATGGCAACCATTATCTTGGTGCCAATGGCATCACGGAACCGTAGGCTCACTCACCAGCGAAACTAGCTGTCCCAGCCGTCTCCAACCGCCTCAAACAAGGATTTTGACTTAACTCCGCTTCCCAGCGCCAAATTTTAGCCAGGATCTTCCAGGAACATACCACAGATTATACACATCAGGGCCAAATAATTATGGGTTGTGTAGGGCCAAATAATTATGGGTTGTGTATCAGGATGAAATAAACAATTAAAAGATGAGTAGCGTCAGAGTCTGTGGAAACGCAGCCACTCCACCTTCATCACGTGACCCCCACCCGAAGCCCCTTATTTTTAATCATCTCCATTAAATCACCCTAACCTCCTCTGTTCCCATGAAAACGAGCTGAAAGGACCTACTTTTTCCATTTAGATAAAATTCTCCATTCCGAACAACATCCCCATTCACAGAATTTACAGTGCAGAAGGAGGACATTTGGCCCAACAATCGACACTGGCCCTTGAAAGAGCACCCTACTTATTATTTTTTAAAAATTTTTTAGAGTACCCAATTATCATTTTTTTTATTTTGATAAGGGGCAATTTAACGTGGCCAATCCACCTAACCTGCACATCTTTGGGTTGTGGGGCTGAAACCCACGCAGACATGGGGAGAATGTGCAAACTCCACACGGACAGTGACCCAGGACAGGATATCGAACCCGGGTCCTCAGCACCGCAGTCACAGTGCTATCCACTGCGCCACATGCCGCCCCGAAGAGCACCCGACTTAAGCCCACATTTCTACCTTATCCCTGTAACCCAGTAACCCCACCTAACCTTTTGGACACTACGGGGTAATTTGACGTGGCCAATCCACCTAACCCGCACATCTTTGGACTGTGGGAGGAAATCGGAGCACCCGGAGGAAACCCACGCAGACACGAGGAGAACGTGCAGACCCTACCCAGACATTGACCCAAGTCGGGAATTGAACCTGGGCCCCTGGCGCGGTGAACCAACACTGCTAACCACTGTGCTACCGTGGTGCCCCATTGATCTCCTCTGTACTCGTTTTCTACTGCGATAGTGTCCTTCCTGAAACACATGGCAGAATTGTTCACCGTATGCTCCAACTAATGTTCTATACAGTTTTAATATAACCTCCCTGCTGTTGTGCTCTCTGCTTCGGCAAATAAAGGAAAGTATCCCATATGCCCTCTTGACCACCTTGTCTACATGGCCTGCTACCTTCAAGGATCTGTAGATATGCACTCCCAAGGTCACTCTGTCCCTCTACATTCTCGGTGTCCCACCATTTATTACGCACCCCCTTGTGTAACCTCTCCAGATTGAACTCCATTTGCTACTTTTCAGCCTCCTTGACCAGTCCGTTAATATCGTCCTGCATACACAACTTTCTTCCTCACTATCAACCACAGTCACTTTTCGTATCATCTGCAAACTTCTTAATCACGCCCCCTACATTTAAGTCTTAAATCTTAATTTGTGTCACAAATGGGCTTACATTAACACTGCAATGAAGTTACTGTGAAAATCCCGAGTTGCCACACGCCGGTGCCTATTCGGGTACACGGAGGGAGAATTCAGAATGTCCAATTCACCTAACAGCATGTTTTCCAGGACTTGTGGGAGGAAACCGGAGCACCCGGAGGAAACCCATGCAGATACGGGGAGAACATGCAGACTCCGCACAAGACAGTGATCCAAGCCGGGAATCAAACCCGGGTCCCTGGCGCTGTGAAGCCACAGTGCTAACCACTGTGCTGCGGTGCTGCCTCATTGATCATTAATCATTGATCATATAACTGGAGAACAAGGAATCCAGTACTGAACCCTCACCGGAAACAACCCTCCAGTCACAAAAACACCTGTTGACCCTTGCAGTCCCTGAGAAAATGTTGGTAACAACTTGTAATATTTCCTTGGATCTCACGGGTTTTAATTTTCTGACGTTCTGACCAATCTGGCGTAAACTCTGACCCAACCATCTGCGTGAGTGCAGGCACAAGCAATGATGCCAGGTTTTCATTGGACCCTCGGACCAAACATCAGATCAAAGCACCCACCCCAACGGCTTGCAATAGCAAATCTGGACCTGTGCTAACACTACTAGGTGCAACACTGTTTTGCATCTTTGGGAGGCTCTGACGATCCATGAGAAGATGGAGGGTGTAATAGCCCGCATGGGGCCTACAGGGTGGGAATGATTATCTTCCCCCTAAGGCCGGGGACCTCTATTAATCTCTGTATAAAAGGTGGGTTAGTAAGGCATCGACCAGTGAGGACCTCCTGTAGGGATCTACCGGGCTGTGTATATATTGTGTTGTAAGTAAAACTTTGTTTCTTTATTTTACCTGGTGTGGACTCCCCATGTCCTTATTAAAGAGGGAACACCTTTTAAAGAGGGAACACCGTTTTCTGTACATGTACATAGAAATCCATCCCCTGGAGTTGGCTTTATTTATGTTTATTAGTCATTTGATAATTATACGTCAATTAATAATGTCTCACTGACCAAGCAGATGTCAACCCACAAACCCCAAGTGGTTATAATGCAGCACCGCTGGCTTGGATCCAAATTCAGCCCCGGTGGTTACTAAGTAGCAGCCTTTAATTATGTTTTCATATTTCATGGTATTTGTTGTGGTGTACAATCATTTACATTAAAATTTAATGGTCAGAGTTCTCGAGGTTTGCTTTTAAAATGTTTATTTTTCATTCTCTTTTTGCAGATTCTGAGGGTGGTGAGGCTCTATCCAATGGCAAAGACTCTGAGGTGACTCTGCCAGTGAATAGTCTAAGTACTGCTGCTGCTGGTGTGCATGAAAATGGTGTTGTGGAAGTTAATCCCACTCCAAACACACTTAAGGTCAAGATCCATGCGGCTGGAAGTGACACCATTGACTTGCAAGTATGTTATTAGCTGTTTTCTCATTTTGCCATTAGGGTCTCCAAACACCATGTCTCAACTTTTTGATCGTAGAATGTGGAAAAATGCCTCAAAAGTGCTTTAAGGAGCTCGACAAAAAGAAAATTCAGAGCAATAGAGGATATATTTTTTGCAGCGGTGCCTCGAGCTTGGTGGGAGGGGTGAATTATAGGAGGGTCTCGAAGGATAGACTGAGAAGTCTGGAGCAATTTCCAAAGTGTGGAGCCCAGACGATGAAGATGTGACTGTCTGTGGTGGGATGATGGGAAGGTGGGGCTACAAATGAGGCCAGATTCAGAATGGAGAGTTTGATGGGGGATAGGCACTTGCAGAGATAACAAGTGACAAAATTACAGAAAGGTTTTGACATTGTGATGAGAAAACAGTTTGCTCAGTGACCATTTGGTACAGGTTGAGACTTTATTGAATGCAACTCGACACATCATCTTGTGCTTTTCTCTAGGTGTCATCCCAGGAGATGGTCCAGGAGATTATCCAGGTCCTGATGGAACGTGAAGACACATGCCATCGGACTTGTTTCTCACTTCAGTATGATGGCAACCTTCTGGATAACTCTGCGGAGTTGGCAAGTGTAGAAGGACTGAAGGATGGATCGGTTCTCCGAGTGGTAGAAGGTATAGAGAGGCACTCTGTTGAAGGATCTTAGTGCCTTGGGTAGATTGCCTACAAGCTTTACTGATTTGATACCCAAATGCTGCCTAACAATTGACATACATTCACTAAAAATGTAAGGGTAGGATTAAAATATTTCCGATCGGTTTGTTGCTGCGATTCCTCACCTGTTGATAGCCTAACTTTGGCTGTGCTGTCATTAGGAACTGATGGATGGAGACTTTCTCTGAGGGGGTGAGGGTCACTCTGATCACCTACAGTGTACTACAAGTGACAAAAAGTGTGGATGTAAATCACCTGCCCAGGAATTCAGCTGGAGCTATGGTAAACACAGATCAAAGAGGTCTGAGTTGGAGAAGGAATCTCGTGGATTGATTTTTGGGTATAGAACCAAAATATACAGATACTTTAATGTGAGGGGAAAAGCTAGAATGAGTTATGGTTGAATAGATTTCCATTATATGGGTGGCACAGTGGTTAGCACTGCTGCATCACAGCGGCAACAACCTGGGTTCGATTGTAGCCTTGGGTGACTGTCCGTATGGAGTTTACACTTTCTCACCATGTCTACGTGGGTTTCCTCCGTGATGTGTTGGGTGTTCTGGATCACATACAGGTCAGCAACACTTGAAGTAGTGCAATACTATTTTATTTAAAGGTTAACTATTTAAACATACTTGAACTGTGGGTAAATACGATACCAGCTTTAACTAAAGACCTTTGCCTTGTCCTAACCAGTTGATGCACTCAGCACATGGTGAATGTCTGTGTTGCAGGCTGTGAGCTCTGTGCTCCTAGCTAACTGCTACTCGAATGAGCAGGAACTCTGATGTCCCCTGTCTTTATAGTGCGTGTGCTCTCACTGGTGATTGGCTGCGGTGTTGTGTATGTTGATTGGTCCCACTGTGTGTCCATCAGTGTGTGTCAGCACCATGATATACTGGTGTATATTATGACACTCCGGGTGCTCCAGTTTCTTCCCACAGTCCAAAGTTGTGCAGGTTAGGTGGATTGACCATGCTAAATTGCCCCATAGTGTCCAAAAGGTAAGGTGCGGTTACGGGGATAGGGGAGGGCATGGGCCTAGGTAGGGTGGTCTTTCGAGGGGTCAGTGCAGACTTGATGAGCCGAGTGGCCTCCTTCTGCACTGTAGGGATTCTATGATTTGTTAGAAATGTTGAATGGCCTCAAGATGCCAATCGTTGATGCTGTAAATGTGACTGTCCCAAAAGGTTGAGTGATCCAAATGAATCCCTTGCTTAACATAAGCTTCTGAAGAGCTGTTACAAAAGGAACATGCCCAAGAGCACAGAATTCCCTAATTTAACCAGAAAATCATAATAAAACCAAACATTTTGGATTCAAAATGTGAGTGAAGTGAGTCAGAAATGAAAATGGAGAAAATGACAAAATTTAAGCAGCAGCTGAGGATGGAGTGCGATCCAAGATTTAAAAAAAACAGCCAATGGACATCATTGGCTTTGTTCCAGGAAAGAGAAGATCCAGTGAAATGGGACAGCTGTTTCTTATGTGTAAATTAAAAATTACTGAGTACACCTTCAAGTTCAAAAACGTCTTCCTACTACACCTCTCCCACCCCATTCCACGGCTGATCAGCAAGTCAGCTCCATGGAGGTGGATATCATACCCTACCTAATCCAGTGCAACTCTTTTTATCATGTTCCCCTCTCTCTCCACCGGTCATCAGGAAGGAACGTGCCAAAGCTATCCCATCTGCTCTTTCTCACCCATTTTCCTTTTTTCTATCCACTTCCACTCTCCATCCTACTATGAAAAGTGACCATCCGGCTGAGAAGAGAATCCGCCTCGGTGCAGTGCAACCCAACTGTCTACCCCGCTCGTCCACTTCTCTCCCCTGTCCAGTCTCTCTGCAATACGGTACGGTAAAGTCGCCATAGTCCCAGATGACCATAGGCTTATTTTCCCTTTGAGGGGGGAGAGCTGACTGGTGGTGATCTAACCTGAGGGTCACCACATCTTGGGCGAGGGTCAGAGTAGAGAAAGCATGGCCTTCATGAATAGCCTCAGCCAGTACAGGAATTGAACCCGCGCTGCTGTCCTTGCTCTGCATCACGAACCAGCTGTCTAGCCAAGTGTCCTAAACAGGCGCTCCCTCTCTGTAATATCCCACATGAGACCTACGGGATGGGAATGATTATCTTCCCTGTGTTCCTAGAATCATACAGCACAGAAAATTAAGTGAATGAAAATCACTTATTGTTACTGTGAAAAGCCCCTAGTCGCCACATTCTGGCGCCTGTTCGAGGAGGCCGGTACAGGATTGAACCCGCGCTGCTGGCCTTGGTCCTCTTTACAAGCCAGCTATTTAGCCCACTGTGCTAAATCTGGTCTGCTGTCGATGCTACAACCTACTCGGCTGAGCCACCTCCCCGATTTTTCTGGACCCACGTTGGAACAAATTATTTTGCCATGCCTCCGTTTGGGCAATTGGATGCATTTGATGCTGATGTTGAAGACTGGAACCAGAACACAAAGGATGCGTTACCTCTTCTGCGCCTACAACACCACGGAGAAAGTGCGGCAGATGGTCAGACGGCCTCCGGAGCACGCATGTTTGGGGTGATCTGGAGTCTCGCGTACCTGGCAATGCTGGATATGCATTTGTTCAACCAATTCGTGGCACCTGTGGCGCAACACCCGACCCTGTCAGTGATTGTTCAAAGGTATCAATTTAATAGGGTGGCGAGGCCCCCCGGTGAGTCAGTCACCTAGTTCATGTCACAGCTATGGAAGATAGTCGAGTTTTGTGAGTATGGAACTGCTTTATTGGATACGCTCTGTGATAGTTTTGGTCTGCGGTATAAATAATCTGAAACCACAAAAACTTTTTGCGTGAAATCTCCCTGACTTTCAACAGGCGTACAGATCTCTTTGTCCCAAGAAAATTCCACGCTATCTAAGAGATACAAGGGATGGAGGTGAATGTTTTGGGGGCCCCTCACGTGTTATCCCCACGGCCTGGACTGCCCACCGCGGCAACTCTGTCTTCTGGCCGAAGAGTCGACCGCCAAATTGTGACACGTCCGCGGACTCAGTTGAAGGTGATTCCGGCCCGTGTGCGACGTGCAGGTGCCAGCCTAGGCATGACTTTAGGCAGCAAGAGGGCCAGCGCTCCAGGACCCAGTCGTCCATCTGCCAAGAAGAGTTCCTGCGCCCCTACGCGAGAGATTAAAATCTGAATTACAGAGATTACAAACTCAAGGCATAATATCCAAAGTCATGCAACCGACTGACTGGGTCAGCTCCTTGGTTTGTGGGGAAAAAACTTTCAGGAGATATTAGAATTTGCACGGATCCCAAAGGTCTAAATAAAAACATATATGTAGGGAACATTATCCTATTCCCAAAAGAGAAGAAATTACTTCTGAAATGTCGTATGCGCGAATTTTCACAAAGTTGGACCCATCACAAGGTTTTTGGCAGATACAGCTTGACGACTCCAGCAAGCTACTCTGTACGTTCAACACGCCTTTTGGAAGGTACTGCTTTAATCGAATGCCCTTCGGGATCATCTCTGCCTCAAGAGATTTTTTCACCGAATTATGGAGAAAATAACTGAAAACATAGATGGTATTCGAGTCCATGTGGACAACATCATTATATGGTCAACTATTGAGGAAGAGCATATTGCAAGGCTAAGGAAAGTATTTCACCGAAAACATCAATATGGTTTAAAATTGAACCGTCTAAATGCACGTTTGCGACCTCCGTGGTTTAAATTTTTTAGGTGATACCATTTCGGCTAAAGGTGTTAGATCGGATGAAGAAAAGATAGAAGCAATGCAGCAACCAAAAGACAAGAAAGCTGTACTTTGGTTTCTTGGGTTCGTAAATTTCCTTGGGAAATTCATCTCCAACTTATCTTAAAGAACTGTTGCTCTACGAAACTTGATCAGAAAATGTACTGATGTTGAGTGGACTGCACGTCATCATGCAGAATGGCTGGACCTCAAACAACAATTAATCAAAGCTCCTCGTTCTTCAATCCAACTAAACCCACAAAACTCTTGACAAATGCAAGTCAAGTTGGAATTGGTGCAGTTTTACTTCAGCAAGACGACCAGACCAATTGGATTCCAATAGCATACGCATCTAGAGCGATGACCGTCACAGAGTGCAGGTCTGCGCAAATAGAAAAAGAATGTTTAGGACTAGTAACAGGCATCACTAAGTTTCATGACCGTGTATGGTCTACCTAAGTTCATATTTGAGACTCATCATCAACCTCTAGTAAATATCATAGAGAAAAGTCTCAATGATATGACCCCAAGATTACAGAGAATGATGACGTTAAGGAGGTATGATTTCACTTTAATCTATACTTCTGGTAAAGATCTCATAATTGCAGATACACTTTCAAGATCAATAAATACCGAGAATCTACAATTTGAATCCATCAATGTTGTAGAAGCTCCGCTGCAGTTTAGAGAAACATTTCTTGCATCAGATGCAAAGCTGAAGCAGATACATGAAGAAACACAAAAAGACGTAACTTTGCTGCTTCGAGTTGTCGATCATCTACAGCATGGGTGGCCAAAAGGACACGGTCCTCCATATCAAAAGTATTCTAGCTGAACTTACTGTAGTAGATGGTATACTATTAAGAAGTGACAGGATTGTCATTCCATCAAATCTCAGGTCAGAAATGCTAAGCAAACCTCATGAAGGACATCTCGGCATCGAGAAGTGCAAACTAAGAGCTAGGTGAGCTGTGTATTGGCCGGGTACAAACCAAGATATTGCAGACATGATAATGTTATGTTCTACATGTCAAAGGCATCAACTAGCACTAGCACAATGCAAAGCAACACTGCAACAGCATGATATTGCTACCTTTCCATGAATGAAAGTAGGCATTGACTTGTTCTATGCCCGTCGAAAAGAAAGACTATGTTCTTGTCATTGATTTATTATTCCAACTTTCTGGAAGTAATGAGACAACCTGATCTCACCTACAGCAGTGATCAAAGTGTGTAAGGAAATTGTTTCGAGACATGGCATTCCACAAACTGTTATGTCAGATAATGGTCCATGCTATGCAAGCTGGGAGTGGACGGAATTTTCAAGAACCGATAACTTCTACCACATTACGTTAAGTTCCCATTTTCCTCAATCAAATGGAAGAGTGGAAAAAGGTGTACATATTGTGAAGCAATTATTGAGCAAAGCAAGAGGTTCTCAATCGGAATTTTACTTGGCTATACTATCATATAGAGCCTCTCCGTTGAATTCAGGTAAATCTGTAGCTCAAATGTTGTACAATCGTGAAATTAGAACAACATTATCGAAAATTCATGTAGGTGATCCAGATCAACTGGGTGTGCTGAAAAGAATTTGACAGCAACGTGAAAAACAACAAAGTTACTATGATAGGCACGCAAAACCACTAAAACCTCTTCCAGCAGATGACATTGTTAGAATCAGATGTCCTGATGGAGGATGGTCTGATACTGCTATGGTTATTAGGCAAATATCACCACGCTCCTACATTATCAAAACTGCAGAAGGTGGATTGATTAGAAAGAACAGGCGTGACATTTTAAAAGTGCACATTCGTCAACCTATTTTTCCAAATTTGAATCTAAACCAATCTTTAAATCATCCTGTGACTATCAAACAATCTGTTGAAAGTGAACAGCAGAATAAAGTGTCGACTTCTCCAATCAAATTGAGTCGATCTACAAGACGTAAAAGGAAACCGAATCATTTGAATTTATGAACATTTGACTAATGTACAAAGCATGACAGAATATTTTATTTTTTATGTACAATTTTCTTTACCGTGTATATAGAAAAGTGTAACACAAAAAGAGGGGATGTTTATTGTCACATAGAATATATAGAACATTACAGCACAGTACAGGCCCTTCGGCCCTCGATGTTGCGCCGACCTGTGAAACCACTCTAAAGCCCATCGACACTATTCCCTTATCGTCCATATGTCTATCCAATGACCATTTGAATGCCCTTAGTGTTGGCGAGTCCACTACTGTTGCAGGCAGGGCATTCCACGCCCTTACTACTCATCTTGTATGCCTCAATTAAGTCACCTCTTAACCTTCTCTCTAACGAAAACAGCCTCAAGTCCCTCAGCCTTTTCTCATAAGATCTTCCCTCCATACCAGGCAACAAGTAAAGTGAAAAGTATTTTTCTGCGGCCGAGTGAACGTACACAGTACGCACATAGTAGACAAAAAGAATAATCAACAGAGTGCATTGACAAATGGTACATCGACAAACAGTGATTGGTTACAGTGCGGAACAAGGGGCCAAACAAAGCAAATACATGAGCAAGAGCAGCATAGGGCATCATGAACCGTGTTCTTACAGGGAACAGATCAGTCCAAGGGGGAGTCGTTGAGTAGTCTAGTAGCTGTGGGGAAGAAGCTGTTCCTATGTCTGGATGTGCGGGTCTTCAGACTTCTGTACCTTCTGCCTGCCTGATGGAAGGGTCTGGAAGAAGGCAATGTCTGGGTGGCAGGGGTCTTTGATAATGCTGCCTGCCTTCCTGAGGCAGTGGGAGGTGTATACAGAAACAATGTGAGGGTGGCAAGCTTGTTGATGCGTTGGGCTGAGTTCACCACACTCTGCAGTTTCTTGCGATCTTGGACCGAGCAGTTACCATACCAGGCTGTGATGCAGCCGGATAGGATTCTCTTATGGCACATCTATAGAAGTTTGTGAGATTGTCATCAACTGGAAGAGTTTATCATCAAGTTAAATACGACTCGGCAAGACAAATGAATAATATTTATATTACATTGCCGTAATATAACATCATTGAGATGTTAATGGGTCCTAGCCTTCGCATATGATGAGTTTGATTTTCCTGCCTGTTACAATGTCCTTTAATTCCCTGAGCAACCAAAAGTCTGTTCATCCCAGCCTTAAATATATTCAACGATGGAACATCCACAATTCTCTGGGGTAGAGAATTCCAAAGATGTTACAGTCTTTCGAGTGAAGGATAAGATGAATACGTGACTTGAGAGATGGTGCAAGAGGGAGGGATTTACATTCCTCGGACAATGGAACCGGTTCTGGGGGAGGCAAGATCAGTACAAATCAAGACAGTCTGCACCTGGGCAGGACTGGAACCAATGTCCTCGGGGGGGGGGGGGGGGGGGGGGATGTTTGCTCGTGCTATTGGGGAAGGTTTAAACTAATGTATCTGGGGGATGGGAACCGATGCAGGAAGTCGGAGGGAAGTAAAGTAGGGACAGAAACAAAAGGCAGTAAAGGGAAAAGTGCAAGGCAGAGAAACCAAAGTCAAAAATCAAAAAGGGCCACCGTGCAGTGTACAGAGACTGTGGATAACTCGGTTAATGGGTTCAGTAAGGGTAAGAGAAATAAAACACAGGGAGAGTACGCAAAACATGACCGGTCAGATGGTCTGAGAAAGCAGGGCAGAGAGCAAGGGAAGTCTAGATTAAACTGCATTTATTTCGATGCAAGAAGCCTGACGGTTAAGGCAGATGAACTCAGGGCATGAATCGGTGCATGGGACTGGGATATGATAGCTATTACTGAAACATGGCTAACGGTGGGGCAGGACTGCAGCTCAATGTTCCAGGGTACAGATGCTATAGGAAAGATAGAACAGGAGGTAAGAGAGGAGGGGGAGTTGAGTTTTTAGGTAGGGAGAATATCACTGCATTACTGAGAGGGAATATATCCGAGAGTTCACCCACTGAGTCAATATGGGTAGAACTGAAAAATCAGAAGGGAGAGATCACTTTGATAGGATTGTACTACAGGCCCTCAAACAGTCAGCGGGAAATTGAGGAGCAAATATGTAAGGAGATTACAGATAGCTTCAAGAAAAATAGGGTGGTAATAGTTGGGGACTTTAACTTTCCCAACATTGACTGGGACAGCCATAGCACTAGGGGTTTGGATGGAGAGAGATGTGTTGAGTGTACTGAAGAGGAATGTCTCATTCAGTATGTGGATGGCCTGACTTGAGAGGGGCAAAACTTGACCTCCTCTTGGGAAATGAGGAAGGGTCTGTGGCAGACGTGTCAGTGAAGGATTGCTTTGGGACCACTGACCATAATTCCTTTCATTTTAAAATAGCTGTGGAGAATGATAGGTCTGGCCCAAAGTTAAAATTCTAAATTGAGGCAAGGCCAATTTTGATGGTATTAGTCAGGAGCTTTCAAAAGTTATTGGGGGAGTCTGTTGGCAGGCAAAGGGATGGCTGGTAAGTGGGAGGCTTTCAAAAGTATGTTAACCAGAGTTCAAGGTAAGCACATTCCTTTTAGAGTGAAGGGCAAGGCTGGAAGAAGTAGGGAACCCTGGGTGACTCAGGATATTGAGGCCCTGGCAAATGCAATGTTAGCATTCATGTCAAGGGGACCAGCATACAAGACTGGGATGTACTTCTGAGGCTGTATAAGGCTGTGGTCAGACCGCATTTGGAGTATTGTGAGCCGTTTTGGGTCCCATATCTAAGGGAAGATGTGCTGGCCAGAGGAAAGGGTCCAGAGGAGGTTCACAAGAATGATCTCTGGAATGAAGAGCTTGTCGTATGACGAACGGTTGAGGGCTCTGGGTCTGCACTCGTTGGAGTTTAGAAGGATGAGGGGGGATCTTATTGAAACTTACAGGATACTGCGAGGTCTGGATAGAGTGGACATGGAGAGGATGTTTCCACTTGTAGGAAAAATCTAGAACCGCAGGAAAAACTAGAACCAGAGGAAACAATCTCAGACTAAAGGGACGATCTGGCCGCACAGAGGTTATCACTGTTGCATCACAGCTCCAGGGTTTCCGATTCAATTCCGGGCTTGGGTCACTGTCTGTGCGGAGTGTGCACGTTCTCCCCGTGTCTGCGCGGGTTTCCTCCGGGTGCTCCGGTTTCCTCCCACAGTCCAAGGATATGCAGGTTAGGTGGATTGGCCATGCTAAATTGCCCTTAGTGTCCAAAAAGGTTAGGTGGGGTTACTGGGATTGGGTGGAGATGTGGGCTTAAGCAGGGTGTTTTTTCCAAAAGCCAGTGCAGACTCGATGGGCCAAATGGCCTCCGTCTGCACTGTAAATTCTATGGTTCTAATTGCTTGCTGCACTTGCATGCTAACTTTCTGTATTCCTTGTTTGGACATACCCACATTTCTTTAAACATCAACACGTTTCACACTTGTTTTAAAAAAATTTTTTTTTTACCAAAGTGAATCAGTTCACATCTCGACATTATACTTAATCTGCCATTTTGTATCCCATTCACTTAACCAGTATATATTTCTTTGTAGCTACCCTGCTACCGAATTCTGCCTAAAAGTTCCTATTTGGCTATGTTCTGGAGGAGAGCCACCTGATGTGCATCTGCTCAGCATGTCACCGTTACCAGAAGTGGTCCTTTTGTAGCTACTCTATCATCCCCACAGCTTCCATTTCCACCTAGTCTGGTATCGCCAGCAAAACAAAACCTGAGAAAGGTTGGTGGGGGAGGGAGTGGAAAGGTTGTGATAATATGGAGGGCAGGAGTGATTAAATGACCAGGTCAAAGTGGAATAGTAATAAGACTTCCAATTTATCCGTTCTAAAATTTGTCAATAGCCATTGGTGCTATAAGCTGTTAGTTGAGGGTTTTTTTTCGGTGAGTGTTGGTGTGCTATGAAAATGGGGCTGGTGGAGAAGAGCATCACATGCACTTTGTTACAAGCTTATTGAGGCTATTTGTAACACCACCTCAGTACGGACCAGCATAGATGAAACTTGTGACTTTGCTAGTCTATATATGAGGTATAGTACCATAATTTGTATTGCTATATTTACCTATGCATCTAATTTGGAAGGAAGGTTAGTCCTGTCCTGAGCTTTTTAATTCAATTTTGAACCTTTTTGAAATGGGTGTTGGGCTCTTCTAATTAATGTTTGTTTGATCTTTTTAAAAAGTGGGTTGATCAAATAATGCAGCAGTGTCCAAATGCAGCAAGACCTGGACAATATCCAGACTTGGGCTGACACGTGGCAAGTAGGATTCATGCCACACAGTGCCAGGCAATGACATCTCCAACATGAGAGAATCAACCATCACCCCTTGATACTCAATGGCATTACCATCACCTAATCCCGACTATCAACATTCCAGGAGTTACCATTGACCAGAAACTGAACTGGACAAGTGACATAAATACTGTGGCTGGGAATCCTGCAGCGAGTAACTCACCTCCTGACTCCCCAAAGCCTGTCCACTATCTACAAGGCACAGGTAAAGATTGTGATGGAATACCTACCACTTGCTGGATGAGTGCAGCTCCACCATCACTTGAGAAGTCCGACAGCATACAAGACAAAACAGCCCACTTGATTGGCACCCCTTCCACAAACATTTACTCTCTCTCCACAGTAGCAGCAGTGTGTACCATCTACAAGATGCACTGCAGGAACTCCCCAAGGCTCCTTTGGCAGCATGACCGCTACTATCTAGAAGGACAAGGGCAGTAGTTATGTGGGAACACCTTCTGTAAGTTCCCCTCCAAGCCTCTCATCATCCTGACTTCTGTTAGGAAAACAAAGATAGTTTTAAGGGATTTATATTTGTATTGGTAAACTTTAGAAATAAGGTATGGTTTTAAGTGTGTTTAATTTAATGTTTCTGTGCCTGGAAGAGTAAAACCTATAAAATCTATGTGTGGGGGTTGGTTTTAATTTCAACTGTGATTCTTTTGCGCTTAGAGAGGGTTATGGTGTGAAGAGTAAATAAACCAGAAGTGGCTGCTTAGCAACTGGGGCCTTGTAATGTAGAGAAGGTTTTAGGTTTTAGTTTATTTGCAGTTGGAAATGGGTAATGAGAGAGAAGGCAGCTCTCACAGCTCTATTAGAAGCAATTGGTTTGAGAAAGCTAAAGAGGGAACATCTTTTTTAGCCTTGTTAGACGAAAAACCACACCATGGATTAATGGTTAACAGATGCCAGAAACTTAGAGAAATGAAGATAAGTTTCCAAGAATCTGGAATTAAGGGAACAGAGGATACTGGGAGCCAGATCAAATTACTGTTCAGTCCAGTCACAGAATTGATAAGGCATTGAATCATGAGAGGCTAGAAAGATATCTGCAGTAGTGCTAAAGTTTGTGAAAACTTACTGCACTTTGAGAGATGTGATTTGAAATAATTGTGGAAATCGGCCCACCTGTGCAAAAGCTTTTAAAGGAAACCTGAAGGGAGAGGTGCAAAACTTGAAAGCAAAACCTTTATGGAAGCAGCGGAGGGAAAGCATAGTTTAAAGGAAGATTTAAAAGTGTGATTTTGAAAGCGGAATTTGTAAACACAATGTGGAGTTCAGTGAGACAAGGTGGCTCACAGTATAAGAATCAGCTGGGGAGGTTCTGAATAAATTCCACAGGCACTAATTTGGGTTCAGAGTGGAATGTGGAATTGACCACAGTCATCTTGTATGTTTAAAAGGGATTTTTTCTGTCAATGAGACCATTGTAGCTTAAGATGTACATTGTAATAAGTGTTATCCTAAAACCTGTGCATAAGGGTCATAGAATTGTCATAGAATTTACAGTGCAGAAGGAGGCCATTCGGCTCATCCAGTCTGCGCCGGCACTTGGAAAGAGCACCCTCCCCAAGCCCGCCCCAACTTTCCCGTAACCCCAACCCAAACTTTTTGAACACGAAGGGCAATTTAGCATGGCCAGTCCACCTAACCTGCACATCTTTGGACTGTGGGAGGAAACCGGAGCACCCCGGAGGAAACCCACGCAGACACTGGGAGGACATGCAGACTCCGCACAGACAGTGACCCAAGCCGTGAATCAAACCTGGGATCCTGGAGCTGTGGAGCAGCTGTGCTAACCACTGTGCTACCATGTTGCCCTAATTGTTAAGCTAAAGAGGGATTAAAGGAGTATTGTATAATAATCCAACTTTTCATGTTTAATAAATGTTTTCTCCTTGTAGTTAAAACTAATTAGTGGTCTTGTGACTTTGTTCCTCCATGTTTTATTTTTTAAAAAAAGAAACGTTATGGTCTTCTGAGCCAGGGTTCCATTCTGGGATCTTGTCTCCAGTTGGAACATCAACTGTGATTGTAACGCTTGCATATCACCGCTCCTTCACGGTTGTTGTGTCATAATCCTTGATCTCCCTCCCTAATAGCCCACATTACATGGGCAGCGGTTCAAGAAGGCACCTCACATCTCCCTTCATTTGGGCAATTGGGGATGGACAATAAATGATGGCCTAGCCCACATTTTGGGAAATGAAATTTTAACAATTTTTACATACTGGAATAACCCCTCCTCCCCCCACAACAATGTAAACTAACAGAGATCAACTCTTTAATATACATTATAAACGGCTGCTATCTGCAGTACTACCCGTCCACCGACCCTCTCACAGTGTACTTGACCTTCTCGAGGTGAAAATCTCCAGGTCACCCAGCCACGCTGATGCACTTCCGGTGTAGTTGGTCTGCAGCCTAAGAGGATCTACCTCCTTGCCACTAGCGAGGCAAAGGCCAGAGCATCTGCCCTTGCCCTCGTCTGCAGCTCCGGCACATCCAAAACCTCAAAAAGCGCTACCAGCAGGCAAGGCTCCAACCCAATGTTCAGGATTGCCGACATGGTATCAAAACGGGACCTCCAGGAGTCCACCAGCTTTGAGCATGTAAAGAACATGTGCGCATGGTTCGCCAGCCCCTTCAAACAACAATCACATCCATCTTCCACCTCATCGAAAAACTGGCTCATTCTAGCCTTCGTAAGGTGTGCTCGAAACACGAGATTCAGTCTCACACAGGACCAAGTTGCATTCACCTTCAGTGCCTCGTTCCAAAATTGACCCTAACTCTTCTAAACACTTCACCTTCACTCCCTCAACCAAGCCGTCTCCTCCCCGACTATCCCCCAGTACTTGATGTACTGGCCACTGCCGACCCCAAGCAGGATAAAATCTACTTGAGCAAGGTAGAGGGCTGTTTCCCCGGGAAGTCTGGAAAGTGGCCTTTTAATCTGGAGGTACCTGAACCCATAAGCCCATATTTCTCCCTCAGCGCCCCATGGCTAGCAAATCGACCATCTAAAAATAAATCTCCCACCTTCTCCAACCCCTTCTTCCACTCCCCAAGCCTCTCATCCAGCCTAGCAGGCTCAAATAAATGGTTTGCACAGATGGGAGCTAGCGTCAGACCATTTGCCCCATCAACCCAATGCTAGCTGTCCCTTTAGTCCTGTTCTGTTACCCTTTAACAGACTTCAGCAAAATTAAAATAAAAACTTGGGACGGATAGATGTTGGTAGTAATTGTGCACAGTAAGTAACAGTGATGGCAAACTAGGGTTTACCTAAATAGGGTTGTATGAAGTAAAATGAAATGTCGAAATGGTGGAGTTAATGTTCGAGGCTTTTCACAGTAACTTCATTGCAGCGTTAATGTAAGCCTACACTAATAAAGATTATTATTATTATGAGGCAGCCTTCAAATTGAAATGTTGACGGAGCTGTCTCCAAATTTTTAATGTGGCTACCACCGGGTTAGTCCAGTGTTTCTTCAGCACCAACTGGAGTGGAGCTTTTACCAGGCTTATCCCCCTCACAGACTCTGCTTCCAACCAGACCCATAAGATATAGGAGCAGAATTAGGCCACTCGGCCCATCGGGTCTGCTCCGCCATTCAATCATGGCTGATATTTTTCTCATCCCCCCCCCCCACATTCTCCTGCCTTTTCCCCAAATGTTCTGATCCTGTTATTAATCAAGAACCTATCTATCTCTGTCTTAAAGACACTCAGTGAATTGGCCTCCACAGCCTTCTGCGGCAAAGTGTTCCACAGATTCACCACCCTCTGGCTGAAGAAATTCCCCATCATCTCTGTTTTAAAGGATCGTCCCTTTAGTCTGAGATTGTGTCCTCTTTAGTTTTTCCTACAAGTGGAAACATCCTCACCACATCAACTCCATCCAGGCCTCGCAGTATCCTGTAAGTTTCAATAAGATCCCCCCTCATCCTTCTGAACCCCAACAAGTACAGACTCCGATTCCTCAACTGTTCCTCATATGATAAGTTCTTCATTCCGGGGATTATTCTTGTGAACCTCCTCTGGACCCTTTCCAAGGCCAGCACATCCTTCCATTGATACGGGATCCAAAACTGCTCACAATGCACCAAATGGGGTCTGACCAGAGCCTTATATAGCCTCAGAAGTGCATCCCTGGTCTTGTATTCTAGTCCTCTTGACATGAATGCTAACATTGCATTTGCCTTCCTAACTGCCGACTAAACCTGCATGTAAGAGAATCGTGAACAAGGACTCCCAAGTCCCTTTGTGCTTCTGATTTCCTCAGCATTTCCCCATTTAGAAAATAGTCTATGCCTCCATTCGCCTTCCAAAGTGCATAAGTAATCTCACACTTTTCCACATTGTATTTCATCTGCCACTTCATTGCCCACTCTCCTAGCCTGTCCAAATCCTTCTGCAGCCCCCTTGCTTCCTCAATACTACCTGGCCCTCTACAGATCTTTGCACCATCTGCAAACTTAGCAACAGTGTCTTCAGTTCCTTCTTCCAGATCATTAATGTACATTGTGAAAAGTTGTGACTCCAGCACAGACCCCTGAGGCACACCACTAGTCACTGGCTGCCATTCTGAAAAAGTCCCCTTTATCCCCACTCTCTGCCTTACTGAAATCAGCCAATCCTCTATCCATGCAGGATCTTACCCTTAACACCTTGGACTCTTAACTTATTTAACAGTATCCTGTGCGGCACCTTGTCAAAGGCCTTCTAGAAATCTAAATAAATCACACCCACAGGTTCTCCTTTCTCTAACTTCCTTGTTACTTCCTCAAAGAACTCTAACAGATTTGTCAGACATGACCTCCCCTTGATGAAGCCGTGCTGACTCCGTTCTATTTTTTCATGCACTTCCAAGTACTCCGCAATCTCATCTTTAATAATGGACTCTCAAATCGTACCAATGACCGAAGTCTTCTGCCTCCCTCCTTTCTTAAACATTAGCCACATTCCAGTCCTCTGGGACCCTCTCTGCTTCCAGTGATTCCTGAAAGATCTCCACTAATGCCTCGACAATCTCCTCAGTATCTCTTTTAGAACCCTGGGGTGTAATCCATCTCGTCCAGGTGATTTATCCACCTTCAAACCTTCCAGCTTCCCCAGAACCTTCTCCTTAGTGATGGCCCTGCACTCCTCTCTGCACCTTGATTCTCCTGGAGGTCTGGCATCCCACTGGTGTCTTCCACAGTGAACCCCACAGCCACTGAGACCCAGCACCACTCCACCACCTTTCCAGCATTAGCCGCCCAATAGTAAAACTGTAGGTTTGGCAAGGCCAAACCCCTTGCTTGTCTCTCCCTCGGCAGTACCACCCTCCTGATCCTCGGGCCATTACCCACCCGGATAAACATAGTCACAAGCCGGTCAATCTCTCTGAAAAGTGCCTTGGGCAGTAACACCGGGCAGCACTGGAATAGAAATAAACATCTTGGCAAGTCTTCACCTATTCCTTGACCAGTGCCTTTACTCCTGCCCAGGCTGGCCCCTCTCCCCATGGTCCTCATCCCCAACCGTATTGTACAAAAACCTATGCGAGGGAAAGAAAAAAACGCCATTGCCCCACCATCCCGACAACTTCGGAGTCCGAAAAAGGGAATAAACATGAAAAACAGAACAGAGGATCTACCCCCTATCTAACCATCTCTACTATTACTCCAACCGAACACGAGTCAACATGAACAGTAAAACCCCAACCACCGAACAGCCCACTCGCATCACTCAAACCGTGCCCAGTCCATGATCTCTGAAGCTGTCCGCCTGCTCTGGAGTTTCAAAGTAAAAGTCCTTTGAATGGAACGTGACTCTCTGCTTTGCAGGGTACACCACCCCAAACCGCACTCCTTGATTGTACAGGACCATCTTCAGCTTCTTAAAGGACGCACAGTAGCACAGTGGTTAGCACAGTTGCTTCACAGCTCCAGGGTCCCAGGTTCGATTCCCGGCTTGGGTCACTGTCAGTGCGGGGTCTGCACATTCTCCCGTGTCTGCGTGGGTTTTGTTTGGGTGCTCCGTTTCCTCCCACAGTCCAAAGATGTGCAGGTTAGGTGGATTGGCCATGCTAAATTGCCCTTGGTGTCCAAAAGCGTTAGGTGGGGTTACGGGGATGGGGTGAAGGTGTTGGCCTGAGTGAGGTGTTCTTTCCAAGGGCCGATGCATACTCGATGGGCCGAATGGCCTCCTTCTGTACTGTAAATTCTATGATGCCCCTCGCCTTTCCAGCTCTGCCGATGTCCTGGTAAAGTCTTACCATGTTACCGTCTCAATCAATGCTCTGGTATTTCTTGGCCCGCTCTTTCCATTGGATACTGTGCAATGAAATGATCACCGCACATGGCACATTCAATCTCGCTTCTGCCTCAAGGCCCGGTGCACCCTGTCCAGCTCTGGCGCAACAAATACCTCATCAGCTGAAGTATTCGGTTGGCCTTGAGCCCTCGACTCCCTCCAGCAGACCCACCAGCCTCCAGTTCATGCGCCTGGACCTGTTGTCCATGTCATCTAGTTTTGCCTTGAGGCCCTTTATTACTGTCACTGCCCAGCATCATTTGGGCTTCCAAATCTGTCCTCTTGCTGAGACAAGGCCTCTTCCATGCCTTTCAACTTAGCCTGCTCGCATACCACCATAGCCATCTTGCCAAGCTGCTCCCTAATCTGGCCCAAAGCCTCCTCCACCATAGCTTTAAAGGATACGCTAATTTCCTGACCATTCCTCTAGTCACTTGTCCATCGCCCCACCGAACATCTCCTGTTCTTTTGCCATCACTCCCACCATCATATCCAGAGTGATGGGCATGGCCGCTTCCCCCGCGGTAGGATCTCTTATTTATCTTCCAAATAAGGGTCAACAATCCAAAATATGAATATATTGCTAAATATTCACTTTAGTAGACTTTCATAAGAACTGAATCAAAACCTAGATCAAAATAATACATAAACTTGTCAAGACATAACGAAAAGCATTAAAACATAAAAGTAAGAAAACTATAAAGAAATCACTTTAAAAACAAAAGTAATTGGCTTCATGAACTCCAGAAAGCAAGAATTCAGAACAGAACAATTGATCATATGACCTAACTCTTAAGGAAATCCTTATCAATAGTTTAGTCCCCCATTTATTTTTCATTTGTTCTAATTCTCAGCTGAGGCTTCCTGCTTTGTTCAAAAAAGGTATCAATCACTTATAAGGTGATTAGTTAATTAAACATTAATCAATTTACTCAAGATTAATTAATGCCCCCCTAGCATAATCTAATATCTCCATGCGCTTTCTCATAGCTAGAGTCTTTGCGCATGGCTAGCCATTAATCTTGCGTTAGATACTTATTTGTTGCAATTCGTTAAATATCTCTTCAATACAATGGCTTATTCATGTTATGCTTCTTTAGGTAGAAATTACATGGAACATTGATTGAAACAATATTCGTATCTTGCAGACATGACCTTAAAGTTCAACAGTTCGCTCGTTATCTAGAACAATGACTATATTTTTGCAGACTAGGTATTTTCTTTAAAAATCATTCAATTTCCTAGTCATATACTCAGTTAATTTCTTAAAGACCTCAAACAATTAATGAATCTCCCACCTGCCATCTTTGCCGAATCTTTAGTTGGGCGTGGCACTTCTGATTTCCCTCCTCTGCCTCTGTTTGACTCCTGCCGCAACATCCCTGATTAAACTTCGCTTGCTCTGCAGGACGTTGAGTTAGAGCCTGAAAATTCCTCTAGAAAAAGAGCCAAACAGTCCAAAGTACCGGGACCTGTGCGGGAGCCACCTAAATCTGACTGGCTGTTGTGTGCTGCTGCACCAGAAGTCCCGACGATGCCCACTTGCTGTAAAAATTAATTTTCGAAAAATGTTTGGAAAACAAACTGCAAGAATTTTGATTAAAGCTTTTAATTTTAAACATGGGAAGCGGGTGGGCCAGTCATTCCCTCGAGCCTGTTGCACCATTCATTTATGTTCTGGCTGATCTGTGTCATAACTCCCACCAACTTGCCTTGGTTCCATAACCCTTAATTTATCAACCTTGGTTCCCAATTGAGCCCAGCTTCAACCATTTAGGAAGTTTCAGGTTTCCATTACCCTGTGTGTAGTATGTAGTGTGCCTTCTACAATGATTCTTTCTCTTTCCAAGAGCTTTGCAGTTTAAGGTGGAGCGGACATTGTGCTCTGGCACAGCACTGAGGTGACTTTCTTTCTGTTTCAGAACCATACACTGTCCGAGAGGTAAAGATTCACATCCGCCACATCCGGGATCTGTTGAAGAGCCTGTATCTTGCTGATGCCTATAATGCCATTGAGTGTAACTCCCCATCTTTCTTAACCAGCGTCTCTGAGGGAGATATTGGAGGTATGATTTGTACAGAAACTTGGTTACAGATAGAAATATAAATGAGAAGCTGATAAGGGACCAGGTAACTTCCTTCTACACTGTACTATTCTATGATTCCATGAATTGGGGACAGCCTCAAACTAATGTCCTGGAGCGCACAGCCCATAGCACAAACTGCCCTCATCTGGAAAGTAATTTGCAATCTCGCTCAATCAGGGAGATTGCTGATGATATCATGATTTATGTGCATTGTGCCTTTTAAAAATGAGCTCTTTTTCCGGTACTTGGGGATACAGGTAGCACCTGGGGCAGGTTACATAAGTTAAATTTGACTAGGGTGGTGGAACAAATGAAGAGGGAGTTTCGGAGATGGGATGCACTCCCGCTGTCACTTGCGGGGAGGGTGCAGACGGTAGTGGGGGCGGCCCTGCGGATTTGGGGCCAGTGGAGAAAGCATGCAGGCGAGGTGGGTGCGTCGGTCTGGGCTCCAATTTGTGATAACCATCGATTCGCTCCCGGGAACATGGATGGAGGGTTTTGAACATGGCGGGGGTGAGGAGGGTGGGCGATATGTTCCTGGATGGGAACTTTGCAGTTTGAGGGAGTTGGAGGAGAAAGCTGGGCTGGAAAGGGGAAATGACTTTAGGTACTTACAGGTGTGGGACTTTGTATGCAGACAGGTCCCATCCTTCCCACGCCTCCCGCCAATAGGGATCCAGGACAGAATAGTCTCTAGAGGAGAGGGTTGAGTCTCGGATATTTAGAAGGTGCTCATGAAGGGGGAAAGAGTGCCAGACGGAGGAACTGAAACTCAAATGGGAGGAGGAGCTCTGCGGGGAGATGGAGGACCGTGGGCGCGATTCTCCACTCCCACGCCGGTTGGGAGAATCGCCTGGGCCGCCGAAATTTCCGGGGCCGCCGGTCCGACGCCCTCCCGCGATTCCCCCGAGCGGCGGGAACGGGCCAGTCGAGTTTCGCAGGCCGGAGAATCGCCGGAGATACCCAAAATGGTGATTCTCCAGCACCCCCGCTATTCTGAGGCCCGGATGGGCCGAGCGGCCAGGCCAAAACGGCGGGTCCCCCCAGCGCTGTCCACACCTGATCGCTACAGTTGTGGGCGGTGCGTGAACGCTGGGGCGGGGCGGCCTGTGGGAGGGCAAGGGGGGATCCTGCACCGGGGGGTACCTTAAATGTGGGGTGGCCCGCGATCAGTGCCAACCGATCGTCGGGCCGTCCTCTCTGAAGGAGGACCTCCTTCCTTCCGTCGCCCCGCAAGATCCGTCCCCCATCTTCTTGCGGGGCGGATATTGACAGGACGGCAACCACGCATGCGCGGATGACGTCCGTTATGCGGCGCCGGCCGCGGCATCTATGCGGCGCCGCTTTTACGTGGGCGACAAGGCCTCGCACGGGTAGATGACGCGGCACCGATACTGGTCCATTGTCAGGGCCTGAATCGGTCGCGACCGGGGCCGTTCCGCGCTGTCGTGAACCTTGACGGCGTTCACAACGCGCGGCCACTTCGGCGTGGGGGTGGAGAATTGCGCCCGGGGTATGGGCGGAAGCCCTGAGTAGGGTAAACTCAACCGCAACATGTGCCAGGCTCAGCCTGATTCAGTTTAAGGTCGTTCACCGGGCCCACATGACGGTGGCTCGGATGAGCAAATTCTTTGGGGTAGAGGACAAGTGCGCTAGATGCGCGGGAGGACCAGCGAACCACGTTCACATGTTTTGGGCATGCCCTAAGCTTAGGGGGTCCTGGGAGGGATTTGCGGGGGTCATGTCCCGGGTGCTGAAAACAAGGGTGGTGATGAGTCCAGAGGTGGCAATTTTCGGGGTTTCGGAAGATCCGGGAATCCAGGGGAGAAAGAGGCCAACATTCTGGCCTTTGCTTCCCTGATAGCCCAGTGGCGAATACTGCTGGCATGGAGGGACTCAAAACCCCCGAAGACCGAACTATGGCTTTTGGACATGTCAAGTTTTCTGGGTATGGAAAAAATCAAGTTCGCCTTGAGGGGGATCTGTACTGGGGTTCGCCCGAAGGTGGCAACCATTCATCGACTTCTTCGCGGGAGAGTGAACGTCAGCAGGGGGTAGGGGGGGGGGCGAGATTAGAGTAGGAGGGATAAATAGGTGGGTAGTGCCCATGGGGGAGGAGCGGGTATGTGCATTATGGTTTGGTTGAAGAGTTGGTTTTCCGTTGATGTTTGCATATTTCTGTAATCTGTAACTGTTTACAATGCCAAAAAATACCTCAATAAAATTGTTTGTTTAAAAAAAAAGAGCTCTATGTGCTGGAAGACAGATCCAGGGGACTTGGCAAACATGCAAACATTACTAAGTAGAAAGCTGCATGCTGGAGATTTCCTTGTAAGAACAAATCACTGTTGATGTTTCCCTCTGATGATATGGCTCTTTTCTTTTTTTATTGACTGGGCATAAATTATGCAATAACTTTTTAAACAGCATTATCTTTGCTTCCTGAGGACCGACATCAGGTTCTCAGTCCTTTAAGGAAACACATGTAAGCCAGCCTACGCCGGAGAAGAAAATGTGAATGCAGAAGATATAAAACTATGAACTGTAAATAGGATAGTGATAGACTTCAAGCAGACACAGACAGGCTGGTGGAATGGTGGACACATGCCAATTGAAATTTAATGCAGAGCAGGGAGAAGTATAAAGGAAGAACAAGGAAAGGCAATACAATCTAAAAGGAACAATTCGAAAGTGGGTGAAGGAACAGAGAGACCTGGGGGATATATGAACACAAACCTTTTGAGGGTGGCAGGGCAGGTTGAAAAAGTGGTTAAAAACACAGAAAATAGCACGGCGCCGAGGTACCAGGTTCGATCCCGGCTCTGGGTCACTGTCCGTGTGGAGTTTGCACATTCTCCCTGTGTGTGCGTGGGTTTCCTCCGGGTGCTCCGGTTTCCCCCCCCCCCCACAGTCCAAAGATGTGCAGGTTAAGTGGATTGGCCGTGCTAAATTGCCCTTAGTGTCCAAAATTGCCCTTCGTGTTGGGTGGGGTTATTGGGTTGTGGGGATGAGGAGGTGTGGGTAGGGTACACTTTCCAAGAGCTGGTGCGGACTCGATGGCCGAATGGCCTCCTTCTGCACTGTAAATTCTATGTGCAGAGTAGATGGATTGGCCACGCTAAATTGCCCCTTAATTGGAAAAAATTAATTGAGTACTCTAAATTATTTTTAAAAAACACAAAATATGAGCAGGAGTAGGCCACTCGGTCCTTTGAACCTGTTCTCGCCAATCAATATGATCATGGCTGATCCTCTATCTCAATGCCACACTCCAGTGCTGTCCCCAAATGCCTTGACACCTTTATGTGTCTCGAAATGTTTCTATTTCCTTCGTAAATATGTTTAGCGATTTGGCCTCCATGCCTTCCCGTGCCAGAGAATTCCACAAGTCTATACCCTCTGAGGGAGGAAAGTTCTCATTGTTTCAGTCCTGAATGGCAAACACCATATCCTGAGACTGATTAACAACCGTACAGGATCGTGGGCTTTATAAAAATGGGCATGGAGTACAAAAGCAAGGAGGTCACAGTAGACCTTTATAAAACACTGATTCAGCCTCAACAGGAGTTCAATTCTGGGCACCGCCTATTGGAAAGAAGTGAAGTCTTTAGCGATGGTGCAAAAGAGATTGATGAGAATGGTTCCAAACATTAGGGACTTCAGTTCCATGAACAGACTGAAACTAGGATTTTTATCCTTGGAGAAAGTTGAGAACGGTTTGATAGAGGTGTTTAAAATCATGAGGGGTCTCATTACAGAAGGATAGTTAGAAACCGATGAAGACAAACCAGAAACTGCTGAACAAGCCATGTAATTACTGTGGCTACAAGAACAGTTCAGCGGCTAGGAATCCTGCAGCGAGTAACTCCCCTCCTAACTCCCCAAAACCTGTCCACCACCACCAAGGCACAAGTCAGGAGTGTGATGGAGTACTCCCCACTTGTCTGGAGGAATGCAGCTCCAACAACACTCACGAAGTTTGACACCATCCAGGACAAAGCAGCCTGCTTGATTGGCACTCCTTCCAAAAACATGCACTCCCTCCACCACCGACGCACAGCAGGAGCAGTGTGTAACATCGACAAGATGTACTGCAGGAACTCACTAAGGCTCCTTAGGCAGCACACATGACCACTACCATCTAGAATTGCAAGAGCAGCAGAGACCTGGGAATTGCACCGCCAGGAGGTTCCCCTCCCAAGTCACTCATGACCCTGACTTTGAAATATATCGCCGTTCCTTCACTGTCGCTAGGGCAAAATCCTGGAACTCCCTCCCTAACAGCACAGTGGGAGTACCTACACCTCAATGACTGCAGCAGCTCAAGAAGGCAACTCGCCACCACCTTCTGAAGGGCAACTAGGGATGGGCAATAAATGCTGGCCTAACTGTTTCCATTGGTGGAAGGATCGAGAGCTAGCAAACATCTATTTAAGGTGATTGGCAAAAAGAGGAATGGTGATATGAGGAAATACTATTTACACGGTAAGTGGTTAGGATCTGGAATGTACTGGCTGAGACAGTGGTGAAGGCAGTTTCAGTGATAGGCTTTCAAAATGAAATTGGATAAGGACCCGAAGATAAAAATATTGTAGAGCTGTGATGAAAGGGTGGGGGGAGTGGGACCAACCGCATTGCTCTTGCAGAGAGCTGGCACAGACTCGATGGGCTGAATGGCTTGCTTCTGTACTGTAAACATTCTATGAATACAATTTCCCCCTCCCCCCTCTAGATATATATACAACTGGAAAGAGGAAAAGACGTTCTTGTTCGGACCAACCACTTGAGACTATTGACTGCTCTCCTCCAGAATATGTCTTGCCAGGATCCAAAGATCGACCCCTTTCGCTCCTCCAACCTCTAACCACAGATAACAAGGTGTGTTGTGAGGCAAATAGAGTGACATGATATTTGTGTGTTCAATCAGAAACGGCTGCTCTGTTCACAAATGTTTTGCTGCCTTTGTATTTGGAAAAGTGCAGCATTCAGACATTTCTGGTTAGACAAAATGGGGAGGATCAGAGGATGATGTAATGTCCAGGAAACAAGGCTGTCGTATCAAGCTAGTTTAATGTTCACAATAAGTGCTCTCTGAAGAGTGTTGCAGTTCTAGTCTCACTGTCTTATAGATTTACTAAACTTCGGGCGGGATTTTCGATCCTGCTGATGGTGACCACCCCGCCCCCTGCCGCCTGTTCTCCGGCGGCAGAGGGTGCGAACATCGGGGAACCCCATTAACAGCGGCGCAACAGGAAGATTCCATAGCCGGTTAATGGAGGGCTGCCTGCGCTGCCGACACTGCGGGGAAAGGCTGAAAATCCTGCCCTACAACTTATTTCCTTTCTTCGGGCGGCACGGCTGCTTCACAGCTCCAGGGTCCCGGGTTCGATTCCCCGCTTGGGTCACTGTCTGTGCGGAGTCTGCACCTTCTCCCCGTGTCTGCGTGGGTTTTCTCCGGGTGCTCCGGTTTCCTCCCACAGTCCAAAGATGTGCAGGTTAGGGGAATTGGCCATGCTAAACTGCCCTTAGTGTCCAAAAAAAAGGTTAGGTGGGGTTACTGGGTTACGGGGATAGGATGGTGATGTGGGCTTAAGCAGGGTGTTCTTTCCAAGTGACAGTGCAGACTCGATGGGCCGAATGGCCTCCTTCTGCACTGTAAATTCTATGATTCCGGATTCTTCATTCAATTGAAAAATCAAGGCGGTTGTAGTGGCCGCATCCTAGCATAGAATTGTTTTTATAGAAGTGAATAGAAATCCTGGTTCAGGTATGTATTGCTTTAACTGTAATTTTTCTCTGGATTCAATGGGAAGGTTGAGTTCAGTAATGGATACCGCCTTTTGTAGCTCCTGCAGTGCCTGAAGTCTCTGACAGTGAGTGGTTGGAACCCTCCTCCTGGTAACCGCAAAATGCGTGGGGATCTGATGTATTTGAATATCATCACCATGGAGGATCGCCACGTCAGCGTCACTGCATCCACACGAGGATTCTACATTAACCAGTGAGTGCAAGTCCCATGCTCAGTACTAATCATGGATGTACTTGTGCAGGGCAAAAGGTCTTTTTAAAAATGTGTGGCAAAACTGGACCCATTGAGGTTCCAGATGATTTACTTGTTAGAATGTTATCAAATGGATTCAAACGTGAGATATTAAAGAGAGTCACTGAGGGTAATTTATGAAACATGTGGGCTAGATTTGGAGATCAACATCACTGTTGGGGAGAGTTGTATAAAATTGGGAGGCATGTGCTGCATGGCCGTATTGTGTCTGAAGTTCTGAAGTAAAAACCCTGTGGACATTTTGTAATTCCTGATATGTTCCAATTGAAAAATTCTTCTTTGTGCACGAATCGTAACTTTATTCTGTGTGAACATTTAATCCGATGTTCATCTGTGTGAATTGTCAGTGACTTTGTGACAGTGGAACAAGCATGGCCCGAATCTTTCAGTGGCAGAGTCTCCCTCCTGCTCATTTGGATGAACTTTGAACTTTGCCTCAGAGATGAACTATCGAAGGTGCTGCATGGTAGAAGCAATGCTGTGATCACATTTGTGATGGTTTTCCAGCCCTGCTCGCTCCATAAACCCAAGTTTCCGTCTGCATCAATTATTTATGCAATTTTCCCTAATTGCGTCTCTTCTCTTGTAGGGCCGATTGTTGTTCTTATTTAAATACCTCTTATCCCATTCCATTCACCTCCCTCCGATTCAGCAGAGGTACACCATGTTGTTCCCAGGCTCTGTTCATGCTGGGTATAATTGAACAGGTCATGTGATTGGACGTCGGTGGGAAGTGAAAGGCACTGATGAGATTTTTATGGGAAAACCAATTGATTTGGGAGCCCACTCAAATGTCTAATTGCTAGGGCAGCACGGTGGGGCAGTGGGTTAGCCCTGCTGCCTCACGGCGCCGAGGTCCCAGGTTCGATCCCGGCTCTGGGTCACTGTCCGTGTGGAGTTTGCACATTTCGCCCCCACAACCCAAAGATGTGCAGGGTAGGTGGATTGTCCTCTCTAAATTGCCCCTTAATTGGAAAAAATGAATTGTGTACTCTAAATATTTTAATTAAAAAAAAAAAAAAAAAATGTCTGTAATTGCTTTTGTATTGAACTCAGGTTCCTGCTGGTCAAGACAAACCTGTCCGAATGTGTTAATCATAGAGCCAGGGAGATCTATGGGCGCGATCCAGTGGCCACGGAAAAGCAACACGCCGTGTCGCAGCGTGGCCGATGAAAGCCGGGAGATCCCACTCTCGGGATCTACTTGGCTTGGAACATCTCACAAGATCAAATGCGATCTTGCGAGATGTGGTGATGTAAATCACAATGGGCGGATCACTTTTTTGGCAAATCTGCATATTCGAGCGAGAGAGTTAGTCTCGCCTCTACCTGAGGCTTCCAGATTCATGCACCTTGGCCTCGAAGATCTCGGGTGTGCGCCGTTCAGCACTGGTCCCCACAAACGGGTTCTCCCAAGGGATTGGAGGCCCCCAGCTGCATGCACTTTGGGCTGGGTAGTACCCTGGCACTGCCAGCTTGGCACCTTGGTAGTGCCACATGGGTGCCAGCTGGGCACAGACAGTGCGCAGGTGGCATTGCCAGCTGGCATGGGGTGCCAGGTTGGCACCACCAAGGTAGCATTTTATGTGTGCGCGTGATTGGCCGGGGGTGCCCTGTGTGGGTGTTGGGCGGGGGGCAGGCACCCCTCCATCGTGCAGAGATCGCTTTGGGAGTCTCGGCGATCAGGAAGCCCCCAAAACTGGTGTCCTGATATCTCACAACACTGGGGAGTTCCGGCGATCAGAGCTCTCCACTGTACAAAATGGGGCTTTGAGTGGCCTCGGCCATGTGTTCTCTGTTGAGGGCCCTTATATAGCGTGAGTCGCATTGTATAGCCATGTATTTCTCGGCACTGCAAGCACCAGGAAACCAGCTCCTGACGTCAGTCTACTAGGCAGCAAAGGTACTGAGCTGACAACAGCATTCTGGTCATGTATTTTAAGCAAACTCCAGACCTGCATTTACCTGGTTCACCGTGTTGGTGATTCCCATCGTGATAATTGGACAGAGACTGAAGTTATGGTGTAATTCTGTGAAACATGCGAAGGGTTGGTTCCTCTCCGTGGGCTGCACTATCCTGTTGGCTCACACTGAGAACTGCATGGTTTTAGAAAATTGGTGCTCGTGAGCAGTTCTCTCATGATTTGGCTTAGAATGTAAGAAATAGGAGCAAGAGGCCAAAAGACCCCTCAAACCTGCTCCGCCAAGTACATGTAGTACAAAAGGCCCTTTATTCACGTTTTCACAAATTAGGCTCATGAGTCCCATATTCTGTTTGTAACACAAAGCTACTAAGCATTTCCAGATGGTTAAAAAGCGTAAAACTCATTATGCTTTTTATCAGCCATAGATAAGAACAGAGCTTTCTTGTTGCACCATCGTGGCTTAATAGAAGAAAATAACCAATTGGCTTTTCTGACACTAAAAATAAACCACTGATCGCTGGTTGCTTGGTTACTGAGATTGCGTAGCAAATACACGAAAGCACAATTTAGAGGACAGATATCTTCTGCAGCAGTTACCTGGGTGTGACCAGCCAGACCTTGCAGCTATACAATAAATAGGACCTGTCAGGTCTTGTATTCTCTGCCTTCACTCTCGGTCCATTTTCTTGTCTGGTGTTGTGTACGTTGTTTAACTCCCTACTTGCCGAAAATGCTGACTCTCTTTATTGAAAATGCAATGCCACAGTCATGAAAGACCATCGACCTGAAAAATTATCTGTTTCTTTCTCCACGGGATGTTGCCAGATTTGCTGAGAATTGGTAGCATTTCCTGTTTTGTATTAACAAGTCATCACCTTGATTGAATTTGCATGTGTCAGTGTGCATGTCCGCTAAACTGCTAAAACAGCAAGCAGATTATTCCAACAATAGGGAGCAGTGCCTGATTCCTGTCCCCACCGCTTGTCATCACATGTGCATCCTTTAGCAGAAGTCGTTATATGATAACCAGGAGCCGGAACCCTGGCTGTTAATTTTTGTCCCTTCCTAATTCATGATGGGTCACGTGTTGCGCTACTACTCTAAGAGCAACCTTAATCCGTAAAGGAATGTGATACACCACTGTTCTCTGATATTTTGCTGAGTTTTATGGCTGATGTATTGCCTGGCCAGCCCATAACCCAAACCTTCATAATGTGTTCTGTGGGTTAATGCTCCTGGGCCAAATCTTGTTGGAATGAGGAATTTCGCAGTCTGTGACATTATAGCTGAAGGGCACAGTAAAAACTCTAATGTTATTTGTGGAGTAAGTTGCCAGGCGTGTGAGCTGATGGCGGGTGCTGTGAGGACAGCAAAGTGTCTCTGTGATTTTAGTGAACTCCGAGATCAACAGTTGTCTTAGCAAATGAGATTCAAGGATTGGAGAAAGAAACAATGAAGAAGGCCGGCTTAGAATCAATTCAGAATAAATAGAAAGGGCAAGTAAGATTGGATTAAGAGCGAGAGAGAGAGGAATTGGAAAAAAGGAAGAAAATGTGAAAATTTAAAAGGAGATGATCTAAATATCTCGAACAATTCACCCCATACAGAATGAACCTCAATGGTTCAAATTTTCCATTTCTGGGTTGGAAGGTTAATTGGTATTAACAATTGTCACGTCAGTAAAAGGATACTTGTGCTCTAAGTAGTATTACATTTAATAACCAAACAATGTGCAAATCCAGAAACTTAAAGAGGAGCTGTTGTTTGTACGAGGCAAAATTGACCACCAGGTTCTGGAGATTAGTAACCCATAGTCCATCTCTAGAATGATAGAACAATACAGCGGATGAAGCTATTTGTCCCATCAAATCTGTACTGCTTCCTTAGAAAGGCAATCTAGTTTGTTGCACTTCTCTGCCCTTCCCCCATTTCCCTGCAATTTATTTCTCCTTCCAAGTATTTATTCAATCCCCTTTTGGAAGTTCCTTTTGAATCTGTATCCAGCACCCATCAGGCTGTCCATTCCAAATGCATGAAAAAAAATAACGAGAATGAAACCACATAGATCACCTAGCATTGACCTCGGCAGTGGCGCTGACAAAGACATACCCAGCGCACTCAACTCTTGGTATCAAGACAACATTTGACTGAGTACCTGAAAAGTCTGAGTAAATTTGAAGTTATTAGGAATCGTGGGGCCACTCGACTGGCTGGAGTCGGACATCTCACAGAGGAAGGTGGTTGTGCTCATCTCAGCCTGAGGACATTACTGCAGGAATTCCTGAGGTCAGTGTCCTGAATTCCCCCACCCAACCCACACATATACAGTGGACAGAAGAGCAAGTCAGAGACTGAATTCTGCAGTAAGTACTTTTGCCTCCTGACAAACAATTTAAATCCTGTTCACCATCTACAAGAGTGTTATGGAATACTCTCCACTTGCTTGGATGAGTGCAGTTACAACAACACTTGAGAAGCTTGATACCATCCGGGACAAAGAAAACCACTTGATTGGTACTCCATCCACAAACATTCACTTCCTCCACCATTAGCATCCTGCAGCAATCTCCAAGGCTTCTTCGACGGCAACTTTAAACCTGTGACCCCTACTTCGTAGAAGAACAAAAACAGCAGTCACATGGGAACACCACCACCTCCAAGTTACACGTCATTCTAATCTGAAAATAGATGGCGTTCCTTCATCATTGCTGGGTCAAAATCCTGGAACTCGACTTCTGATGATGGCAATGTGGTGAGCAGTCACACACGTGGTGGTTCCCGCCAGGGTATGTGATTTTTGACTTTCTGCCCAGTTTCTGGGTTATTTTTTATGGAGAACATTGGTGTAGTTTGATGGATTAAGGCCCTCTCATTTGAGTAATGTCCGGTAAAAAAGGGGTTGTCGTCAGACTCAAACATTTCTCGACTCTCGGGCCAACAAGGCAGCGGCTTCTGCTGAGCCGGTGGCCCCTCAGTGGATGACTGAGACTTTGGTTAGCTTCTTGACCGCCGAATTCAAGAAGCAGCGACAGGCGGTCACTGAGGATCTGGAGAAGGCAATGCAGGGAGCTTTGGCCCCAATTCAAGTGGCCATGGACAAGATGGACCAGCAGATAGAAGTACAAGGGGCAATGATACAGAAGGTGGAGGCAGTGCACTCTGACCATCATGATCCTATTATCACCATGGAGACCGATGGTGGTGCTGGCTGAGGAGTGGAGAGTGCTAAAGGTCAAGGTTGTCTGTCTGGAGAACCGTTCCAGACGGCAGAACTTAAGAATTGTTCGGCTGCCGAGGGCCTGGAGGGTTACAGCTTCAAGGACTCCATGTCCAATATGTTCAGAAAGTTGGTGAGGGAGGGGGTCTTTATGGGGGTTGTGGCGGCCATCTAGAGTGAGCCTGGATCTGGTGCAGTTTGAGGCACTGCTGGATTGCTTCAGAGGGAATATGGCTGATTCGGGGAGTCGTGGGTGGGCGGGGGACGGAGCCCCGATCCGGTTGATAACTCGGAATGTGAGGGGGGGTTAAATGGCCCAGTTAAAAGGTCCCTGGTGTTTGCGCACTTGAGAAATTTGAAGGTGGATGTGTTTTTTTTTTTAGAGGAGACCCATTTGAGAATGAAGGATCAAACCAGTTTGTGGAATGGATGGGGCAGGTATATCAATCGGGTTTTGATTGTTGGGCAGGGCTGAGGGTGGTGGTGCTGTATTCATTAATAAGAGGGTGGCTTTTTCTGCGGGCAACATATTGGCAGAATCGGGTGGGAGGTCAGGGGGTTGTTGGCGGTCACGACTGTGGTGTTGGTCAATGTGTATGCACCGAACTGTGATGACACAGCATTCATTAGTAAGATACTGGCTGCTATTCCAGATCTTAATTCACAGCTAATTATGGGGGTGCTTCAACTGGGTTTTGGATCCTAGACTGGATAGGTCAAGTCGCAAGTCTCGGGAGTCCACCAGGGGTGAAGAAGGATTTATTGGTGTTCATGGAACTGGGGTGGGGAGGGCAGACCGCTGGAGGTTTAATTTTCCAAAGGATAGGGAGTTGTCTTTCATTTTCTCATGTCCATCGGCTCTACTCTCGGATTGACCTCTTCATGGTGGGTAGGTCCCTTCTCCCTAGGGGAAGGGGTGGGATTTTCTTGGATCATGCTCCGCATTTTGTGCACTTGATGTTGGAGCTGGATCACTCTCCGAGACCCCCGTGGAGACCAGACACGGTGTTGCTCGTAGACAAGAGATTTTAGAGCAGGTATCCTCTGTCATTGGGGGGAGTATGTTGAGTTCAACAGGAATGGGGCACGTTTTAGGATGCCCTGAAGGCGGTGGTTAGGGGGAGGGTGGGGGGAGATATCTCTTGAAAGTGTGTAGTGATAAATCTGGAAAGGTGGAGAGGCAGAGACTGGTGGACTCCATTCTCGAGGTGAACCACCAGGGCTTGATCATCCCAACACAGGAGTTATTGGCGGACAGAAGTAAGTTGCAAATAGATTTTGAGTTGTTGACAACGGGCAATGTGGTGACCCAGCTGTGTTGCTCAAGGGGGGCATTTTATGAGAATGGTGAGAAGGCCAGTTTTGTAAGGGCCACTAAGAATCCAGCACGAGTTTTAAGGATACAAAATAATAACGTTTATTTACTACAACAATATATACATAACAGTAGCAGTAACTTCTCTTGCTACCTTCTCCTTCCTGCTGGTTCCTGAACTGGCCAGCTTATTTATACTAGGAGTTTCTCCGCCCCCCTCATTGGGGAAGTTCATACTCCCATAGGATTGTGGGATAGTCATTAGTCCCCAGCCAATCGTCAGTAGGCAGGTTATAACATCCCTCCCCCCCCCCCCAAAGTCCAAGGAATCCACCGAAGACCCTGGCGAAGGAAGGCGTCGAATTCGTTTGGCCGCAGGCCGGATGCCATTTGCACGCGGCGCTGGGTCAGGCGGCGTGTAACGAGACGGAGACCGGCGCTTCCGTGATGAACGGCGCAGTTGTACATCCACGGCCTGTGGACCTGAGGATTCCCCCTCTGATGCATCCTGTGTCTCCATCTCGGAGTCAGAGTCTGCTGCCTCCGTCATGTCAGCGTCTCTATCTCCATTCGGTCCCGTAATGACCTGCGCAGGCTTCGAGTGAGGCACCAGTGGAAGATTTTGAGGACTACCTTCCCTTGTCTCTGGTCTTTGCGGCTGTTGAAATGAGCTCCGGGGGCGGGGAATCTTTTGAGGGGATGATCTTCTAGACCGGGCGTGGTCTACATGTTTTCGCTGGAGACGACCCTGGGCTTGCACTTGGTACGATATAGGGCCCGTTTGGCGAAAGATTACACCAGGGACCCATTGGGCACCACCAGCAAAATTCCGCACGAATACTGGGTCACCGGGCGCAAACTGCCGAATCGGACGATGCCGAGACAATCCCTGTCCCTGCCGTTCTTGTGTGCGGCGTACTTTTGCGCCAATGTCCGGGAAGACCATACTAAGGCGGGTGCGAAGTCTTCAGCCCATTAGGAGTTCTGCGGGAGCTACCCCAGTCACTGCATGGGGGGTGGTCCTGTACGTAAACAAAAAGCGAGCCAGTCTCGTGTCCATTGATCCGTAAGACTGCTTCTTTAGCCCTCTTTTGAATGTTTGCACTGCACGCTCTGCCAACCCATTTGAAGCCGGGTGGTAAGGGGCAGTGTGGATATGGCGGATGCCGTTCATCTTTGTAAACCTAGCAAACTCCTCACTCGTGAATGGAGTGCCATTATCCGTGACCAGCACCTCGAGGAGGCCATGCGTACTAAACGATAAACGCATCTTTTCAATTGTTGCGCAGGACGTTGTCCCCTGCATCTTATGCACCTCCAGCCATTTGGACTGGGCGTCAATTAGTAGAAGGAACATGGATCCCTGAAAAGGGCCTGCGAAATCTGCATGTAAGCATGCCCAAGGCCGCCCTGGCCATTCCCAGTGATGTAGGGGCGTGGCCGGCGGAAGCTTCTGATGCTCGTGGCAAATGGAGCAGTTTTGGGCCACCTTCTCAATGTCGGTGTCGAGGCCTGGCCACCAGACATAACTCCGGGCCAACATTTTCATCTTGGTCACGCCCGGATGCCCATTGTGCAAGTCTCTTAGTATCAGCTCCTGGCCTTTTTCCGGGACAATCACATGCGTCCCCCACAAGAGGATGCCGTCTTCCACGCTGAACTCTGACAGCTTGGAGGAAAATGCCCGCAACTCGCCTGGGAGCTGTCTATGCTGTCCACCATACAGGACTATGTGCCGAACCTTTGACAAGACTGGCTCCGTCTGGGTCCACTCACGGATCTGTGATGCCGTGACAGGCAAGGTGTCCATAAAATTTAGGGTTGCAACCACCTCACTGGTCGTGGGGGTCGACATGGGGCCGGTCGATAAAGGCAATCGGCTCAGTGCGTCGGCATTTGCTATCTGCGTACCTGGTTTGTGCTCCAGCGAATACTCATATGCAGCAAGCAACAAAGCCCAGCGCTGGATCCGTGCAGAAGCAATGGGCGGTATTGGCTTATCCTCTCTGAAGAGTCCCAGCAGGGGCTTATGATCAGTCACGATAGTGAAATGGCGGCCGTACACGTACTGGTGGAAGCGTTTTACCGCAAAAACTACTGCCAGGCCCTCCTTCTCGATCTGCACGTACTTTTTCTCCGCTGCAGTCAATGTGCGGGAGGCGAAAGCTATCGGTCGCTCGGCCCCGTTCTCCATCTTGTGGGACAGGACAGCCCCAATACCATACGGGGATGCATCACATGTGACGAGCAAAGGCTTTCCCGGATCATAGTGGGTTAGTAACCCAGACGACGACAATTGTTGCTTTACCCGCCGGAAAGCGGTTTCTTGCGGCTGACCCCAAACCCAGGTGTGATTTTTCTTTAGCAGCAGGTGCAAGGAGGCCAGCGTAGTTGCCAGATTGGGGAGGAACTTCCCGTAATAGTTTACGAGACCGAGAAAAGAACGAAGATGCGAAGTGTCAGTCGGGGTGGGGGCATGTTGAATTGCACGCACCTTCTCTGCGACGGGGTGCAGACCCTCGCGGTCCACCCGATAACCTAGGTAGACTACTTCTTTTGCCTGAAGTACGCACTTTGTGTGACGTAAACGGACTCCAGCCTCCGAAAGGCGTTTAAGGACAGCCTCCAGATTTTCCAAATGCTCTTGCTCCGACGTCCCTGTAATCAACACGTCATCTAGGTAGACAGCCACACGTGGTAAACCTCTCAAAATGCCCTCCATAACACGTTGAAAAATTGCGCAGGCAGAGGATACTCCAAAGGGCAACCGTGTATATTCATACAGGCCCCGGTGTGTGTTAATTGTTACATATGGTCGGGAGGCAGGGTCCAGCTCCAACTGCAGGTAGGCGTGACTCGTATCTAATTTTGTGAATGAGAGTCCACCTGCCAGTTTCGCGTGGAGATCCTCTATGCGAGGCATTGGGTATCGGTCGAGTCGGGAAACTGTATTCACTGTAAGTTTATAGTCGCCACACAAGCGAACTGTGGCATCTGGCTTCATTACTGGTACAATTGGTGCTGCCCAGTCAGCAAAACGGACGGGCCTGATTATACCCAAACTCTCCAAACGAGTGAGCTCCCCATCTACCTTCTCGAGCAAAGCGTAAGGCACTGGGCGTGCCCGGAAATAGCGCGGCGTGGCTCCTGGTTCGACTTGGATGTGGGCTACGGCCCCTTTTATTTTCCCCAAACCAGGCTGGAATACCTCTGGGTATCGTCCTAGCACCTCAGTCAACCCTCCAGAAACTGTTTGGAGGATGTGCTGCCATTGCAACCGCAAATGGCGCAACCAGTCCCGACCCAACAGGCTGGCCCCATGGCCACGCACCACGATAAGTGGGGAAACGCCGCTCCTGGCATCCATAGACAACAGGGGTCATTGTCGTTCTTGCAATGTCCAGTGGTTCCCCCGTGTAAGTGGCCAACCTGGCCTGTGAGTCAGTTAATGTAAGGGTCTGTATACCCTGCTTGATGCGGTCGAATGTCCTCTGGGCGATCACGGAGACCGCTGCGCCAGTATCCAACTCCATCTCCAGTGGGTGGCCATTGACCCGTACTGTCACCTTAATGGGGGCCACACGGGGAGCTGCCACACAATGCAGCTGCAGGCAGTCCTCCGTCTCCACGTCCTCAGGAGTGGTCGCCGCAGGTTCATCCACATGGAAGGTACGGCCTCTGGGCTGGTCCCAGTTACGGCCCCTGGGCTGGTCCCAGGTTCGGTCGGAACGACGGCGCCTCTGGCGTCCCCAGGACCGCCGTCCGCGACGGGGTCGGCGCCTACAAGTCTGACACGGACATGGCTCCTCATCCATTGGCTCTGGAGAAGGCTCCCTTCGGGGAGGAATGTCCAATGGCCACTGGCGTCGGTCCGGTCGTTGCCTCGCCCAAGGTACCGCAGGAGTGCGGGGGGACGTTTTTGGGCGGAAAGGGTTGTGCCCCAAGGCATGCACTTCCATTCCCTGTAGCTCCTGTACTCCTCGCTCTGCGCTCTCCCGGGACAAGACTATTTGCCTGTTGAAAAGTCAATGTTGGCTCCGCTAACAACTTTCTCTGGGTTGCTGCATTGTTAATACCGCAAACCAAACGGTCGCGTAACATTTCTGACAAGGTCTCACCATAGTCACAGTATCCCGCAATCCCGCGTAGCCTGGATAAAAAAATCGGCAAGGGATTCTCCAGGGGTCCTCTCAGCGGTATTAAACCGGTAACGCTGGACTATCGTGGACGGGGTTGGGTTAAAGTGTTGCCCCACTATATTCACAAGTTCGTCAAACGTTTTGGTGTCCGGCGCAGCTGGGTACGTAAGGCTCCTAATCACCCCAAACATATGCGGGCCGCAGGCGGTGAGCAATATGACCACCTGGCGCTCGTTTTCAGTGATATTGTTTGCCTGGAAATAGTAACGCATCCATTGTGTGTACTGGTTCCAGCTTTCCAGCGCAGCATCAAAAACATCCAAACGTCCGTACAGAGGCATGGTATAATAGAAAACAACTTCCAACCTGTATCCAACAAAAATCCAGGGAGGTGGCTTCAGCAGTGTACACAGCTATTCACTTTTACCTTCGTCGCCAGTTTTGTAATGGCCACGAAGAATCCAGCACGAGTTTTAAGGATACAAAATAATAACGTTTATTTACTATAACAATCTATACATAACAGTAGCAGTAACTTCCCTTGCTACCTTCTCCTTCCTGCTGGTTCCTGAACTGGCCAGCTTATTTATACTAGGAGTTTTTCTCCGCCCCCCTCATTGGGGAAGTTCATACTCCCATAGGATTGTGGGATAGTCATTAGTCCCCAGCCAATCGTAAGTAGGCAGGTTATAACAGCCAGCCATCTGTCGGCTCACCAGCTGAGGCACAGACTGCCTCCTGGGAGATAGTGAGATGTTTGAGGCCTTCTACCATGGGATGTATGAGTCAGAGCCCCTGGAGGAGGGTTCATCAATGAGGCAATTTTTGGGTGGGTTGTCCTTCCTGCAAATAGAGCAGGAGAAAAGGTAGAAGTTGGGGACGGCGATTGGGCTGGAGGAGATCATGAGTTGTATTTGGTTAATGCAGACCGGTAAAGAACCAGGTCCAGATGCATTTCCCCATTGAATTTTATAAACTTTGCTGGTCAGTTGGTCTCACGTCCGCTGGATATATTTAATGATTCTGTCTCCTGGGGGTGTTGCTGGCCACGCTGACGCAGGTATTGGTTTCCCTGATCCTGAAGAAGGACAAGGATCACATGCAATGTGTGTTGTAATGGCCTGTCTCATTGTTAAATGCTAACGCTAAGGTTGGCAATGTGTTTGGAGCCTTCCCTACCGGGGGTGATTTCGGAGGAGCAAACTGGATTTGCTAAGGGCCAGCAGTTGTCGGCCAATAGTAGGAGGTTTTAAATGTTGTTGCCCTCCTTGGAGACCAAGCCAGAGGTGATTATTTTGATGGACGCAGAGAAAGTGTTTGAGAAGGTTTTCGATAGGACCTCTTTGAGATCCTGGGCAGTTTGGCTTTGGTCCAAAATTGATTTCATGGATTAGGCTTTTGTAATTTCATGGATTAGGCTTTTTGATTTGGGGCGGCGGATCTGATTTGGGGCGGCGGATCTGATTTGGGGCGGCGGATCTGATTTGGGGCGGCGGATCTGATTTGGGGCGGCGGATCTGACTTGGGGCGGCGGATCTGACTTGGGGCGGCGGATCTGACTTGGGGCGGCGGATCTGACTTGGGGTGGCGGATCTGACTTGGGGCGGCGGATCTGACTTGGGGCGGCGGATCTGACTTGGGGCGGCGGATCTGACTTGGGGCGGCGGATCTGACTTGGGGCGGCGGATCTGACTTGGGGCGGCGGATCTGACTTGGGGCGGCGGATCTGACTTGGGGCGGCGGATCTGACTTGGGGCGGCGGATCTGACTTGGGGCGGCGGATCTGACTTGGGGCGGCGGATCTGACTTGGGGCGGCGGATCTGACTTGGGGCGGCGGATCTGATTTAGGGAGGCTGCAGTTGCGTCTGGCCAAGACTAGCTTTCGGAATCCGGGTGGTCCGTGATAGGGCCACGCTTCATAAACTTAACTTTTCTAGTGTGGTGGATGGGGTGAAAGCTGATGTGAAAAGGTGGGATGCCATCCCTCTGACCTTAGAGGGAGGGGTACAGATGGTGAAGATGAACATTCTCCCAAGGTTTTTAGGTTTTTGTTTTCTTTTGCAGGGTTAACAAATTGATTCCTATTTATGTTTGGGCTGGTCAGACGTTCGTCGGACGTTTGGCAAAGGGATAGGCAGTCGGGGGTGGGAGGTGTGGGATGTTTGGCATTACCTAATCTGTTATGCTATTACTGGGCTGCCAACATTGATAAGGTGTGGGGTTGGTTCAAGGATCCAGACTCTATATGGGGGCGGATGGGGGAGGTTTTATGCATTGGGTCCAGTCTGAGAGCCCTGGTTACAGCACCACTTCCTTTTTCCCTGCTCGGTTCTCTTCTGGTCTGGTGGTGGCTGTCAGTTTAGGCAGCATTTTAAACTGGGCTCCATGTCTCTGTTGGCTCCAATTTGCAGGAACCATGGGTTTGTGCTGCCTGGCTTTGATTCATTGTTTAGGGCATGGGAGAGGGAGGGGTTGATGAGCTTTAGAGACATGTTACTGGAGGGCAGGTTTGCTGGTTTTAATGAGATGTTAGAGAAGTTCCAGTTCCAGAGAGGGAATGTATTTGGGTAGAACAACGAACAAAGAAATGTACAGCACAGGAACAGGCCCTTCGGCCCTCCAAGCCTGCGCCGACCATGCTGCCCATCTGAACTAAAATCTTCTACACTTCCGGGGTCCGTATCCCTCTATTCCCATCCTATTCATGTATTTATCAAGACGCCCCTTAAACGTCACTATCGTCCCTGCTTCCACCACCTCCTCCAGCAGCATGTTTATTCAACCTCTCCTCATAGCTAATGCCCTCCATACCAGGCAACATCTTGGTAAATCTCTTCTGTACCCTCTCCAAAGCCTCTGCATCCTTCTGGTAGTGTGGCGACCAGAATTGAACACTATACTCCAAGTGTGGCCTAACTAAGGTTCTATCCAGCTGCACCATGACTTGCCAATTTGTATACTCAATGCCCCGGCCAATGAAGGCAAGCATGCCGTATGCCTTCTTGACTACCTTCTTCACCTGTGTTGCCCCTTTCAATGACCTGTGGACCTGTATACCTAGATCTCTCTGACTGTCAGTACTCTTGAGGGTTCTATCATTCACTGTATATTCCCTACCTGTATTAGACCTTCCAAAATGCATTACCTCACATTTGTCAAGATTAAACTCCACCTGCCATCTCTCCGCCCAAGTCTCCAAACGATCTAAATCCTGCTGTATCCTCTGACAGTCCTCATCGCTATCCTCAATTCCACCAACCATTGTGTCGTCCGCAAACTTACTAATCAGACCAGTTACATTTTCCTCCAAATCATTTATATATACTACGAACAACATCAGTCCCAGCACTGATCCCTGCGGTACACCACCAGTCACAGCCCTCCAATCAGAAAAGCACCCTTCCATTGCTACCCTCTGCCTTCTATGACCTAGCCAGTTCTGTATCCATCTTTCCTGCTCACCCCTGATCCCGTGTGACTTCACCTTTTGTACCACTCTGCCACTAGGGACCTTGTCATTGGCCTTACTGAAGTCCATATAGACAACATCCACTGCCCTACCTGTATCAATCATCTTTGTGATCTCCTCGAAAAACTCTTATCAAGTTAGTACTTACAGGTGTGCGATTTTAAAAAAAAAAATTTTTATTTAAAAATTTTTTTATTTTTTATTTTTTTATTATTTTTTTTTAACCCAAGAAGCTTCCTTAATTTCCCCTGGTTATGTCACCTTCACTTGTGAACATGGTCCTGACCTTAGCTGAGTTGGGGGAGGCTAAGATTTTGGATGTCCATGGACAGATGTTGACGATGGAGCACGCATCTTTGGAGGAAGTAAAGAGGAAGTGGGAGGGTGATCTGGGTTTCGTCTTTCGGGGTGGGGGGTGGGAAGAGAAGGAATGTGGAGTGAGACTCTTTACAGGGTCAACTTTACATCCTCTTGTGCGAGGTCAAGCCTGATCCAGTTCAAGGTGGTGCACAAGGCAAGAGTGGATTCCTTTCGGGGATGGATGACAGGTGTGAGTGGTGCTCTTTGGGGCCGGCGAATCACACCCTAATGTTTTGGCCTCTCCCAAGCTTAGTTTCTAGGTTTCCCTTTTGATACAATGTCAGGGATACTTGGTGTTCAGCTGGAGCCGTGCCCGTTGGTGGCCATTGTTTTGAGTATTGGACTTGCCGGAGCTGCAGGCTGGCAGACAGGCTAGCCTTCACCTCGCTAATAGCCTAGAGGTGAATTCTGCATTTGTGGAGGTCCTCGGTGCCGCCTAAGGCCTCTGCTTGGTTGGGGGACCTGGTGGAATTTGTGCACCTGGAGAAGATCAAACATACAATGAGGAGGTCGGAGGAAGGTTCTATTCGAGTTGGCAGCCTTTCATCTCCTTTTTCAGGGAACTGGTACCTGCGCCAGCTGTTGGGGTGGCGGGGGGCAGTTGTCTTTTTAGTTTCATTAAGGTTTTGCTTTCTTTGTGGGAGTGAGGTATAAGTGAGGGGACTCAGTGGATGCACTTCAGGAATAATATGGGTTTGGGATTTGCTGTGTTTATAATGAATCAAAATATATTTTTTTAAATTGTGGAATTCCCTACCTTGCAGTACTGTTGTAATCTACACATTATGTACATTCACCACACTGCAGCGGTTCAAGAAAGCTGTTCAAAGGCCATTTGGGATGGTTAATAAATGCAGGCCTTGTCTGAAACATGAACAGCGAAGGCGATAGTGTTGTGTTATTGTCACTGGACTAGTACTCCAGAGACCCAGGGTAGTCTTCTGGGGGCCTGTGTTCAAAGTCCACCATGGAGAAATTTGAATTCAATAAGAATCGGGAATTAAAGTCTAATGGTGACCATGACACCATTGCCAATTGTTCTAAAAACCCATCTGGTTCATTAATGTCATTTAGGGAAGAAAATCTGCCATCCTTACCTGATCAGTCTATGTGACTCCATATCGACAGCAATGTGATTGATTCTTGGCTGCCCTCTGAAATGGCCTAGCAAGCCACACAGTTCAAGGTCAATTAGGTTGGGCAATTAATGCTGGCCTAGCTAGCAACACCCACATCCCATGAATAAAAAAATCTTATGAATGAATTAAAAAACTTAGATGTTTCAAAATTATATTATTAATGTGTATCAAAACAACAGTAGTTCTAGTACTGAACCTTGCGTTCCAGTGCAAAATATATAATAATTCACCAGAACTTTGTTTTCTACTCATTGGCCAATTTTGTATTCACGCTATTACAGCCTCGCCTATCCCTTGTGCTAACAAGCCTAAAATGTGGCGTTTCATCCAAAGCGCAAGTCCATAAACACAACTTCAACTGCAGGGCCCTCATTCACTCTCGTTTGCTACCCAATCAACAAACTCGGTCATGTTGGTCAAGCACGATTCATTCTCTGGATTTCCTGGCTGATTTTTGCCTTGATAATTGCTTGTGTCATTAACTTCTTTTTTGCTGAATGCATTTCATATCCATTTATTGCAACCCTTGTGTGGTTAACCACTGTATTATATTGTACATACTGTTCTTATTGTTTGTTACATGTCTGGGTTTGTCCCTGCTGGCTCCGCCCTTTGGGCTCAAGTATAAAGGTAGCTAACCTCCAGCCCTGCCCTCATTCTGGGACCGGCTGCCAGCAGGTGTCTTTTAGCTGATTAAAGCCACAGTTTACTCTTCCGACTCTCGTCTGTCATCATTGATGGTACATCACCTTGATAGTGCAATTTTATCCCTGTGAGATTGTTTGTTTAACTACGGGAGATTTTTCTCAAGTAACTTTATGGGGAGGGACCAGGAGGTTGGGGAGAGTGCTATTTTGCAAACCTCCCTCTGCCAATACCTTCCCTATTGACATGGGATTGCCAAACAGTGGTGATGGGACCTGGTAATTAAGCTGGTGGTAATATGGATGGATGGTGACTTGAAACATGCAATGATATATTTCATTACTACCCTCGCAATGTTGCTGACTAAAAATGCCTTTATATACCTTGGCGTACATTTGGCTATCTTAGGTGGGGGGACATTTACATCTAACATCTTACCCCAAAAGAGTTGATAGAGATTGATCCTGATGAATGTGCAATCTTAGAAGTCCAGTATGAGGAAATATGTGGTTAGGTAGAAAAAAAAAGATCATGGATCTCGCTATGGACCTGTCTCTGATAGAACTAGTCTCTTAATCCAAGACATTGCAGTAAATTAATCCTGCATACTTTCTAAAAATAATAAGCTTGTTTATAATTTATTCTATTCTAAATAAAAGATGTTTATAATTTATTCTATTCTAAATTAGGTCAACTGTGGATATGTTTAACCCAAAACCAGGCATTCCTAGCCTACTGTGCCACTCGCTGTTGGAGCTTCTGAATCAAATTAGCCTGATATTCAAGAAGAATTTTGCAACATTGCAGAAGAAAAGGTATGAATGGAGCTAATGAGCGATATCTGTTCAGGCAGCTGCACCACACTATAAAGACCTCTTTATTTATTTGTAAAATGCCTGAAACTCTGTTTTCATGATCCCCCTCCCCCAACTCCATGCCTCAAAAGTGCTGGAATTGTATCATTGAGCTGACATTTGAAGGTAAATTTAATTGACCTCCTTCCCCACCTCTGAGAAGGTCCAGCTTGCACTCCGCTTCTCTCTAACATGGCAGAGTTAAGTTCATGGATTCTGCAAAATGTAGGTTTAAGTTTGAGCCAATGCTTTTTTTTTTTTTTAGAAAAAAAGATCTTTTTGAAGAACACCCTGGGCGGGATTCTCCACCCCCACGCAGAAGTGGCCGCGCCGTCGTGAACGTCGTCGAGGTTCACGACGGCGCGGAACGGCCCCGGTCCCGACCGATTCAGGCCCTGACAATGGGCCAGTATCGGGGCCGCGTCATCTACCCACGCCAGGCCTTGTCGCCCGCGTAAAAGCGGCGGCGAATAGATGACGCGGCCGGCGCCGCATAACGGACGTCATCCGCGCATGCGTGGTTGCCGTCCTGTCCAAATCAGCCCCGCAAGAAGATGGGGGACGGATCTTGCGGGGCCGCAGAAGGAAGGAGGTCCTCCTTCAGAGAGGACGGCCCGACGATCGGTGGGCACCGATCGCGGGCCACCCCACATTGCAGGTAAAGCCCGGTGCAGGATCCCCCCTCGTCCCCCCCCCCCCCCACAGGCCGCCCCCCCCAGCGTTCACGCACCGCCCACGACTGTAGCGACCAGGTGTGGACGGCGCTGGGGGGAACCCGCCGTTTTGGCCTGGCCGCTCGGCCCATCCGGGCCTCAGAATCGCGGGGGTGCCGGAGAATCGCCATTTTGGGTATCTCCGGCGATTCTCCGGCCTGCGGCTCACAAAACTCAACCGGCCCGTTCCCGCCGCTTGGGAGAATCGCGGGAGGGCGTCGGACCGGCGTCCCCGGAAATTTTGGCGGCCCAGGCGATTCTCCCAACCGGCGTGGGAGTGGAGAATCGTGCCTCCTTAATCTGGATATAACACCATGAACTTTTTTCTAAAATAACCCATTAAAATTTTATTGTGTGAATTTTCAGAAAACATTTACCCAAATCAACATGACGACCATCATTTTATCCCTGCATTGACTGATATTAAATTTCTACTATATCAAAGTTACCCCCAGTGATCTGCCCCCCCTGTCGGGTAACTTTTCTGTTTCTTTTACTTTGGATGCCTCAGTGAATGTGATTACTGGTCAATTCTAAATTTGAGAGTCGTTGTGCTTTGAATTTGCTGACCCCAGCAGGTGGGATAGTCTTTCAAGGAAGACATTTTTCAGCTTTATACAAATGGTTAGTGGCAGTCCGGAGTATCTTTCCTTGATCCTTCTAGAAATTGCTGGAAATTGTGCTGTCTTGATCTTGGGGATGTGCTACCATCTCTGTTTTCTGCCAAATGCTTTTTGTCATGTCCCAAATACACTTTATTTTGGAAGAAGTACGGCTAACGTTGTGTCTTAGTTTAGGAGAAGTTTTGTGCAACATGAGATTAATATTTTGGTCACATGATGGTTCCAGTGTCTTTTTGTGATTTTCACTCTTTATTTCCAGGGTGAATTGTCACCCGTTGGAGAGGGTTGCCACACCCTTCCAAACCTACAGTTGGACAACCCCACACAGGCAGCACACCATTGATTGTGTGAGGGCTGAGGATGCGTATACCTCACGACTCGGGTATGAGGAGCAAATCACTGGGCAGGTGAGAGGTGGCCAACAACACTCTGATCTAGAGGCCTTTGTTAAGCTTTGGGATGGAAAATGCCTTTGGGGAAAAGGCAAGTTTTGAATTCTATTTTAGTAATTGGTTGGTTGTACAACAGCCATTTTGCATTTATTTTTTTCTCCTGTCCTATTGGCTCATTGAGTACAGTTACACGGGCATCAGCTGTCTTCTGGAACCAGCAAACTATTTATTTTGGGGGAAATCTTTGCCCCCATTTTCAGTGGGTGGGAAAGCCGGTGAGGGCAGAGAATCTAAAAAGCCACCAAATGGCTTTTACACCAGTGGGATTTCCCATTGACATTGATCTCAACCCCCGCCAATGACATAATGAAATGCCTGCCATGAAAGGGAGGGAACCAATTACCATACATTTAAATATCATTAGCTGGCTTCCCCGCTGTATCATCCCCCAGGTTTGCAACAGGTCCGATTTCCAGTTGTCCCCACTGGGGGTGCAAAGGGAAGTACAGCCCTCAGGAGGGAAGAGCGTCATGCCTGGGCAATACCGTGGCACTGCCAGGGGCAGTTCTTGGGTGTGGGGGGTGGGGGGCTTTGTTTTCGAGCTTACAAATCTTTTCATTAAACTCAGCAACTACTCTGGTAAGTTGAATTGTCTTTGTTTCAGAGTTATCTGTGGAATTCTCAGAGAACTTTGCCAACGTCACCCGGGCATTTTGTTCTGTTCAAAATCTTTCTTCTGTGGTCACCGACGGCTCCTTGGACTCTTCCAATTCACTTGTGAGATTTTTTCATAGAATTTACAGTGCAGAAGGAGGCCATTCGGCCCATCGAGTCTGCACCGGCTCTTGGAAAGAGCACCCTACCCAAGGTCTACACCGCCACCCTATCCCCATAACCCAGTAACCCCACCCAACACTAAGGACAATTTTGGACACTAAGGGCAATTTATCATGGCCAATCCACCTAACCTGCACATCTTTGGGCTGTGGGAGGAAACCGGAGCACCCGGAGGAAACCCACGCACACACGGGGAGGATGTGCAGACTCTGCACAGACAGTGACCCAAGCCGGAATCGATCCTGGGACCCTGGAGCTGTGAAGCAATTGTGCTATCCACAATGCTACCGTGCTGCCCCTAAGATCATCACTTTGTTTCGTAGGATTTCTCTTCCCTGCTTCAAAATCTGGATTTGCTCTGCTATATTGCCTGTCGCCAACATTTATGCTATTCAGATTGGACTGAGGTTCGTCACTTTGGGTTTTAATTCTACTTTCAAGCAACTGTTCTGATGCACCAGAAATTCTTTCTCCGGTTCCAGGCATTTTGCACAATGCTTACTAGAGACCTCTGATGCTTGACGTTCATCAAGCTTTGTTGAATGTGTTTCTACAAGTTCATCATTTAAGCATTTCAAGTCCTCTTTCAAGTGTTCTACTTCCTGTGAACAATATCCCAGTGTTCTCATCATTTCTCAGTTTTCCATTCCAAATTGATCTTTGTACGTGAAAGTAGGTTCTCCACACTGATCAGTTGTTCTTTAGCAGAGCACGATTCCTCTGCACTATCCTTCAAACTCGCGTTCTGTAATTGCACTTGTGCCAATTGTTTCTGAGACTCTTCATGAAGATAATGTGGCTAAGTCCAAATTGTTCTGGAAGATTGAAATTCTGATCCAGAAATATAAAGGTGGAGGTTCTGCTTCAAGCGCATTCTAAATTTTGAGATGACGTCGCCGTTTCTTGGAGACAAAGGGATTTCCTGCACTTGCTGATTCTGGTGGGCACCACTATATAATGGCGATCATGCTCAGCTGAAACATTTTTTTTTCAACCGCCTGCAGAGTTCTCTTGCTCAGTATTTCACTTGAAAGTTGCAAACCTGTCAGAAAATGGCTTTTGCTTTCCCACAGCTGAGTTTAGAAGTCTTGTTTCTCCCAAATTAAATTTTCCTTTTTGGAGAGAGCCTGCACACTGTGAGTTGTATGTAGATCAGTGGCAGGTTTTTCCAAACTGCATTTCTGACTCTGAAATAGATTTTGCCGGACTTGCTGTAGCCTAGAGTTTTAAAAGATATCGCTCGCCCCTGTTAGGTCTGCTGACTCTGCACTCTGATTAGAAATTGGACTTCCAAAGGAGGTTCAGTGGAGTCTTGTGCTGCAGTAAGAATTTTAAATTTCTGCCTCCAGTTTCCCAGCCTTTCTTCGAAGCTTTGACCTGGCAATATTTCCTCTGCAGCTCTGCTTGTGGAGCTTCTTTTCTGGTCAGACTGCTTTGCTGAATTTTTTCTCATTCCTGATCAAGATTCCACTGAAAACTAGATTAATTGGTCATTCATCTCATTGTTATTCAGCACGGTAGCACAAGTGGATGGCACTGTGGTTTCGCGGCACCAGGGTCCCAGGTTCGATTCCCCGCTGGGTCGCTGTCTGTGCGGAGTCTGCGCGTTCTCCTCGTGTCTGCGTGGGCTTCCGCCGGGTGCTCCGGTTTCCTCCCACGGTCCAGGGACATGCAGGTTAGGTGGATTGGCCATGATAAATTGCCCTGAGTGACCAAAAAGGTTAGGAGGGGTAATTACGGGGATAGGGTGGAAGCGAGGGCTTAAACTGGGTCGGTGCAGACTCGATGGGCCAAATGGCCTCCTTCTGCACTTTATGTTCTATGTTCTTCCAACCGTTTTCCACAAGCTGCCACCATATTGTAGAGTGTTGGCGAAGTCTTCATAGTCATACATGGGTTAACTGTAAGTCTTTATTGACTCTTGAGAACTGTTTACAAATATTGTGTGAAGTGTGCAAGCTAGGAACACTCTCCATCCTTTCTGCACACATGGCTCTGTCCAACAGCACGGTAGCAGAGTGATTAGCACTGTTGCCTCACCGCTCCAAGGTCCCAGGATCGATTCCCGACTTGGGTCACTGTCTGTACGGAGTCTGCACGTTCACCCCGTGTCTGCGTGGGTTTCCCCCAGGTGCTCCGGTTTCGTCCCACAGTCCAAAGATGTAGGTGGATTTGCCATGTTAAATTAGTGTCCAAAAAGGTTAGGTGGGGGTTACTGGATTACGGGGATAGGGTGGATGTGAGGGCTTAAGTAGGGTGCTCTTTACAAGGGCTGGTGCAGACTCAATGGGCCGAATGGCCTCCTGCATTGTAAATTCTATGATTCTGTAACACTAGACTGACCCTGGGTGTGGGCCATATGTTTTCTTGCTTTACTGTGTGGGCAGTACTGTACTCAGTCCCACATTTAGTCCCAAATGTGCCAGACCTTTGTACTACACCCTCTAGACTTACATTTCGTCAGAGTAAATGATATTAACTCGAAACTTCATTCAATGGATTCAAATTTTCCTTCCTGTGGCCCTTTCCCTGATATATTTCACCATGTGTGCATGGACCCAAAATTGGGCACAATATTCAAAAGTGTGGATGTACCAGAGTCAAGAGTTGTTTCGTGTGCTCACTCTACGTGGCATCACTGTTAGTCTATAGCGCTCAACAGCACACTTACTCACTGAGCATTGGGATGGAAAGGATTCGATCATTCATGCCAAAATATATTTTGTGAAAATGTTTTAATAACTGAATAAACTAGAACTAATTTGTGTGGTATCTGATAATATATTGCGCTTTAAAAAAAAAATTGAATGATTTACTGCTTCTCGTTTCCCTAAAGCCTCGGGATTGGAATGAGGAGTTGCAGATGGCATGGGAGATGCCCTGTCAGGACCTGATGCAGCGGATAGTGAGGAAGCAGACCATCTTCAAGGTGAGGAACAAAAGCACTCTTTTTACATGATCCGCATGAGGTTTGAATTGCATTTCACCACAACATTAATACCAGTTGTTGTGTGAGAGCAAAATCTTATCCAGACACAGTGATAAATCCAGAGGCCCTCAAGGAAACCACGTGGCCTTGTTGGCTTACGCCGTGACGGGGCTAAGAACAGTAGCCTCAATCGGTGACAAAACATTGGGTTGAGCGACTGACGAGCAGACACATTGGAGAATTGTCACATATCTCCTGGAACTTGTGATACAAATTAAATACCAATAGACCAGCCAGCATTATTATTGGAATGGGAGGTGGGGCGGGGGGGGATATATTCTGCATAACCCATGGAAATCACTCTTTATTTTAAAAAAATATATATTTTATTCAAGATTTTTTGGCCAAACATAACAGTACGTAGTGTTTCTTTTAAACAACAATAAAGCAATATAAATAACAGTGGCCAGTTTTAAACAAATAAATAAATAATATATGAACAGAAACAAAAACCAAACTAAATGGCAACTGCCTTGTCAAAAATAAATACTCTCCAAAGATACAATCCAACAGTCCAATATACATTACCTAAAACAAGTGCCTATACATATACAATAACATCCCTGAGAGTCCGTCCGATTCCTCCCTCTTCCCCCCCCGCCCCCCTGGGTTGCTGCTGTTGTCGTCTTCTTTTCCATTCCCTCTATCTTTCTGTGAGGTAGTCGACGAACGGTTCCACCGCCTGGTGAACCCTTGAGCCGAACCCCTTAGTACGAACTTAATCCGTTCTAACTTTATAAACCCTGCCATGTCGTTTAACCAGGTCTCCACACCCGGGGGTTTGGCTTCCTTCCACATTAACAATATCCTGCGCCGGGCTACTAGGGACGCAAAGGCCAAAACATCAGCCTCTCTCGCCTCCTGCACTCCCGGCTCCTCTGCAACCCCAAATATAGCCAACCCCCAGCTTGGTTCGACCTGGACCCCCACCACCTTCGAAAGCACCTTTGCCACCCCCACCCAAAACCCCTGTAGTGCCGGGCATGACCAGAACATGTGGGTGTGATTCGCTGGGCTTCTCGAGCATCTCGCACACCTATCCTCTATCCCAAACAATTTACTGAGCCGTGCTCCAGTCATATGCGCCCTGTGTAACACCTTAAATTGTATCAGGCTTAGCCTGGCACACGAGGACGATGAGTTTACCCTACATAGGGCATCAACCCACAGCCCCTCCTCAATCTCCTCCCCCAGCTCTTCTTCCCATTTCCCTTTCAGCTCATCTACCATGATCTCCCCCTCGTCCCTCATTTCCCTATATATGTCCGACACCTTACCATCCCCCACCCATGTCTCTGAGATCACTCTATACTGCACCTCCTGCGTCGGGAGCTGCGGGAATTCCCTCACCTGTTGCCTCGCAAAAGCCCTCAGTTGCATATACCGAAATGCATTCCCTTGGGGCAACCCATATTTTTCCGTCAGCGCTCCCAGACTCGCAAACGTCCCATCTACGAACAGATCTCTCAATTGTGCTACCCCTGCTCTTTGCCATGCTCCAAATCCCCCATCCATTCTCCCCGGAACAAACCTATGGTTATTTCTTATCGGGGACCGCACCGAGGCTCCCGTCCTTCCCCTATGCCGTCTCCACTGCCCCCAAATTTTCAATGTAGCCACCACCACCGGGCTTGTGGTGTATTTCTTCGGTGAGAACGGCAACGGTGCCGTCACCATAGCTTGTAGGCTAGTCCCCCTGCAGGACGTCCTCTCCAATCTCATCCACGCCGCTCCCTCCTCTTCTCCCATCCACTTACACACCATTGAAATATTGGTGGCCCAGTAGTACTCACTTAGGCTCGGTAGTGCCAGCCCCCCCTGTCCCTACTGCGCTGCAAAAATCCCCTCCTCACTCTCGGGGTCTTCCCAGCCCACACAAAACTCATAATACTCTTCTCGATTCTTTTGAAAAAAGCCTTCGTGACCACCACCGGGAGGCACTGAAACACAAAAAGGAATCTCGGGAGGACCACCATTTTAACCGCCTGCACCCTACCCGCCAGTGACAGGGACACCATGTCCCATCTCTTAAAGTCCACCTCCATCTGTTCCACCAACCGCGTTAAATTAAGCCTATGTAATGTACCCCAATTCTTGGCTATCTGGATCCCCAAGTACCGAAAGTCCCTTGTTACCTTCCTCAACGGTAAATCCTCTATTTCTCTGCTCTGCTCCCCTGGATGCACCACAAACAACTCACTTTTCCCCATGTTCAATTTATACCCTGAAAAATCCCCAAGTATCCACATTATCTCTGGCATCCCCTCCGCCGGGTCCGCCACATATAACAACAAATCATCCGCATACAGAGATACCCGGTGTTCTTCTCCTCCCCTGAGTACTCCCCTCCACTTCCTGGACCCCCTCAATGCTATGGCCAGGGGCTCAATCGCCAGTGCAAACAGTAACGGGGACAGAGGACATCCCTGCCTCGTCCTTCTATGGAGCCGAAAATAATCAGACCCCCGTCCATTCGTGATCACGCTCGCCATTGGGGCCCTATACAGCAACTGTACCCATCTGATATACCCATCTCCAAAGCCAAATCTCCTCAGCACCTCCCACAAATAATCCCACTCCACTCTATCAAATGCTTTCTCGGCATCCTTCGCCACCACTATCTCCGCTTCCCCCTCTGGTGGGGGCATCATCATTACCCCTAGCAGCCTCCGTATATTTGTATTCAGCTGTCTCCCCTTCACAAACCCAGTTTGGTCCTCATGAACCACCCCCGGGACACAATCCTCTATCCTCGTTGCCATTACCTTGGCCAGAATCTTGGCGTCCACATTCAGGAGGGAAATAGGCCTATAGGACCCGCATTGCAGCGGGTCTTTTTCCTTCTTTAGGAGGAGCGATATCGTTGCCTCTGACATAGTCGGGGGCAGCTGCCCCCTTTCCCTCGCCTCATTGAAGGTTCTCATCAGTAGCGGGGCCAGCAAGTCCATATATTTCCTATAGAATTCAACTGGGAATCTGTCTGGTCCCGGGGCCTTCCCCGCCTGCATGCTCCCAATCCCTTTCACTACTTCCTCCGTCTCAATCTGTGCTCCCAGTCCCGCCCCCTCCTGCTCCTCCACCTTAGGGAATTCCAGCTGATCCAGAAAGCACATCATTCTCTCCTTCCCATCTGGGGGCTGAGCTTCATATAATCTTTCATAAAATGCCTTGAACACTCCATTCACTCTCTCCGCTCCCCGCTCCATCTCTCCCTCCTCATCTCTCACCCGCCCCCCTATCTCCCTCGCTGCTCCCCTTTTCCTCAGTTGGTGGGCCAGCAACCTGCTCGCCTTCTCCCCATATTCGTACTGTACACCCTGTGCCTTCCTCCATTGTGCCTCTGCATTACCCGTAGTCAACAAGTCAAATTCTACATGTAGCCTTTGCCTTTCCCTGTACAGTCCCTCCTCCGGTGCTTCCGCATATTGTCTGTCCACCCTCAGAAGTTCTTTCAACAACCGCTCCCTTTCCCTACCCTCCTGCTTTCCTTTATGTGCCCTAATAGATATCAGCTCCCCTCTAACCACTGCCTTCAGCGCCTCCCAGACCACTCCCACCTGAACCTCCCCATTACCATTGAGTTCCAAGTACCTTTCAATACACCCCCTCACCCTTAAACACACCCCCTCATCTGCCAATAATCCCATGTCCATTCTCCAGGGTGGACGCTGTTCTTTTTCCTCCCCTATCTCCAGGTCCACCCAATGTGGAGCATGATCCGAAATAGCTATAGCCGTGTACTCCGTCCCCGTCACCTTCGGGATCAGTGCCCTTCCCAAAACAAAAAAGTCTATCCGTGAATAAACTTTGTGGACATAGGAGAAAAACGAAAACTCCTTACTCCTAGGTCTACTAAATCTCCAGGGGTCTACTCCTCCCATGTGCTCCATAAAGTCCTTGAGCACCCTAGCTGCAGCCAGCCTCCTTCCGGTCCTGGACCTCGATCTGCCAAGCCCTGGGTCCTGCACCGTATTAAAATCTCCACCCATTACCAACTTCCCCACCTCTAGGTCCGGGATACGTCCTAACATACGCCTCATAAAGTTGGCATCATCCCAGTTCGGGGCATATATGTTCACTAAGACCACTGCCTCCCCTTGCAATTTGCCACTCACCATCACGTATCTGCCCCCACTATCCGCCACTATGGTCTTTGCCTCAAACATTACCCGCTTCCCCACTAGTATAGCCACCCCCCTGTTTTTTGCGTCTAGCCCCGAATGAAACACCTGCCCCACCCATCCTTTGCGTAGTCTGACCTGGTCTATCAGTTTCAGATGCGTCTCCTGCAACATAACCACATCTGCCTTAAGTTTCTTAAGGTGTGCGAGTACCCGTGCCCTCTTTATCGGCCCGTTCAGCCCTCTCACATTCCACGTGATCAGCCGGGTTGGGGGGCTCTTTGCCCCCCCCCCCCTTGCCGACTAGCCATCTCCTTTTTCAATCCAGCTCCTCACCCGGTTCCCACGTAGCCGTATCTCCCCCCAACGGGGCCCTCCCGCCCCGACCACCCCACCCCATACCAGCTCCCCCTTCTCCCCAGCAGCAGCAACCCAGTTAACCCCCCCCCCCCCCCGCTAGATCCCTCACTAGCGTAATTGCACCCCCCATGTTGCTCCCAGAAGTCAGCAAACTCTGTCCGACCTCGGCTTCCCCCCGTGACCTCGGCTCCCACTGTGCGAGGCCCCCTCCTTCCTGCTTCCCTGTTCCCGCCATGATTAGCATAGCGCGGGAAAAAAGCGCGGGAAAAAAGCTCGCGCTTCCCATTTGGCCCCGCCCCCAATGGCCGGCGCCCCCAGCTCCTCATCCTCCCTCCCCCCCCCCCCCCCCCTCCCCCACGGCATGGGGAAGAGAGAAAAGTTACAGGGTCGCAGGATTAACAACTTGGGAAATCATCTCTTCCCCCTTTTTCCCCCCCCTCTTCACCCCACATATTCGCCCCACCACTTTGTCCCAAACGTTCTTTTTCTAGCCCGCTTATTCCAGTTTCTCCTCAACAATAAATGTCCACGCCTCTTCTGCCGTTTCAAAGTAGTGGTGTTTCCCTTGATGTGTGACCCACAGTCTTGCCGGCTGCAGCATTCCAAATTTAACCTTCCTTTTGTGCAGCACCGCCTTGGCCCGATTAAAGCTTGCCCTCCTTCTCGCCACCTCCGCACTCCAATCTTGATATACGCGGATCACCGCGTTCTCCCACCTACTGCTCCGAGTTTTCTTTGCCCATCTGAGGACCATCTCTCTGTCCTTATATTGGAGAAATCTCACCACTATGGCTCGAGGAATTTCTCCAGCCCTCGGTCTTCGCGCCATAACTCGATAGGCTCCCTCCACCTCCAACGGGCCCGTCGGGGCCTCCGATCCCATTAACGAGTGCAGCATCGTGCTCACATATGCCCCGACGTCCGCCCCTTCTGCACCTTCGGGAAGACCAAGAATCCTTAAATTCTTCCTCCTCGCATTATTCTCCAGCACCTCCAGCCTTTCCGCACACCTTTTGTGTTGTGCCTCGTGCATCTCTGTCTTCACCACCAGGCCCTGTATGTCGTCCTCATTCTCAGCAGCCTTTGCCTTCACGACCCGAAGCTCCTGCTCCTGGGTCTTTTGCTCCTCCTTTAACCCTTCAATCGCCTGTAATATCGGGGCCAACAGCTCCTTCTTCATCTCCTTTTTAAGTTCTTCCACGCAACGCCGCAGGAACTCTTGTTGGTCAGGGCCCCATATTAAACTGCCTCCTTCCGACGCCATCTTGCTTTGTGCTTGCCTTCCTTGCCGCTGCTCTAGAGGATCCACCGCAATCCGGCCACTTTCCTCTCCTTTTTCCATCCGTGTCCAGGGGGGATTCCCTTCTGGTTTACCGCACAGTGCTTTTAGCCGTTAAAATTGCCGTTGGGGCTCCTATCAAGAGCCCAAAAGTCCTTTCCACCGGGAGCTGCCGAAACGTGCGACTTAGCTGGTCATCACCGCACCCGGAAGTCCACTCTTTATTTTTAATCAATTATTGAACTCTGATCTGGAGCCTGCACATTCGATTTCCTATTGAGAATCTTACTTTCCATGACTTGTATGCTGGGGAAGAGGAAGCTTAAGTGAAGGCAGATTAATCCAGCTGCGCAAGAGGAGAGCCTATCCATCCAGCAAACTGCGCAGACCCAGATGCACAAGTCTGAGATATAGATAGCTGCACTTCTTAGGTTGGTCTTGGGCCTCCTCACAGGGCACTCGCGTTCGTAGATTATCATAGAATTTATAGTGCAGAAGGAGGCCATTCGGCCCATCGAGTCTGCACCGGCTCTTGGAAAGAGCACCCTACCCAAGGTCAACACCTCCACCCTATCCCCATAACCCAGTAACCCCACCCAACACTAAGGGCAATTTTGGACACTAAGGGCAATTTATCATGGCCAATCTACCTAACCTGTACATCCAATCCACCCGGAGGAAACCCACGCACGCACGGGGAGGATGTGCAGACACCGCACAGACAGTGACCCAAGCTGGAATTGAACCTGGGACCCTGGAGCTGTGAAGCAATTGTGCTATCCACAATGCTACCGTGCTGCTCCCACAATGCTACCGTCCTGGGATAAACTCAGGACATGCCCACTCTTTGTCTTGGGAACAGGATTCTGGTAACCAATGAGTGGAGGAGCAGACCTCAGGATATGAGAATGATATCATACACCCCTTGGAGAGTAAACAAAATACCTGCAAGTCCCCCTTTGATGCTGCCCGTATGCTTTTCAAGTTGAAATTGACCCTAGTGCAGGAGCTACTTAACTACATTCGGGATCTCCATGTTGAATCGCTTGACTTTCCTGGATCCGTCATCCTCTGGAGAAGTTTTACAGTTAGTCCCATAGCTGTACTTATCTCCTGGCTTTTCTCCTGAAATTTGTTGAATCCGTTTCTGATTTTGGGTGTGGAATGGAAATTTGATGCACATCTTGAAGGAGAGTATACGGAATCTCTGATTCTCCATACTAGAGCCCCTTCTCTTTCTGTCAGGACGCTTGAGATCACCATCCATCTGTTCCGCAGTTAGTGGCAAACCTGTGTTGTGCCACCGCTCAACTACATCAAGCTCCACTTCCACATCTGCATCTTCTACCTTCCTTGTGCTCTGGGCCTCTTCACTTGTCAATTCTTCAGTGTCAGTTGTACCTCATGGGTGGATGTGTCAGGGCTGCTGACGACAAGGAAACCGATGAATAATGAGGCAGGTGAGTGTTTGCCAGTATTGCTGGGCCTAGTGGAAACTGAAAGGACTTGTTCTTCTCTGCTGTATCCTTGCAGGATCTGAAGGTAATCCAGTTCACTTTGGTGTGCTTGAGCAGCACTCTACTTTCTACAATCTGGTTAAGAATGAAATGGCAACTAACAAAGACACAGAATAGTATAATTATCTCAGAAAACATACACATTGAACCAGCCCATGATGGATTATCCCCATCCTCAACTGCCAGATCGGAGTTGAAACCCATTATGACAATTACTCTTAAATGGTGTGTGTTGGGACATCTTCCTTCAGTGACCTGCCACTCCTGGGCATTATGTGTTGCCTTCTCCTGCGGAAGGAATACATGCTAATTAGTTTCTGCAGTTCGCAGACTTCTAGTCACAATCAACAGGGAATTGTGGATCGCTGATAGAAAGGATCAGTGTAATAGAACAAGGATTTTATATGCTTTTCAGGAAGCTAGACACAATATGAATGCTGTCAAAAAGTTTTGCTTCTGAGAGAAGGAATATAGTGCTCTATGATACACCAAATGACGATGATGTTTCTAGGGTAAAAAGTATGTAAACGTGATTTTTAAAATTACTTCATAATCTGTTCTGTAGTCGATCTGAAATTACCCTTGCCATTGCTAGCCTAATGATGTTGCAAAACCTCTTCCAATATGGCAGGGGGATAAGGGGGGGGGGCGGTCCTTGGGTTTATGAGGTTCTACACACAACTGCCTTCTTTCATAAGGCCCACAGATGTGGAATTATCTGTGTGACAGGAAACCAAAAACAGTGGTTAATGCATGTTTTTTGTGCTAGCAGAAGGTTTGTAGTGGAGTACCCCAGGGATCGGTGTTGGGACCCTTGCTTTTCCAGATATACATTACTGACTTAGACCTGGGTGTACAGGGCACCATTTCAAATATTGTGGATGATACAAAACTTGGAAGCATTGTGAACTGTGAAGAGGATTGTATCTAACTTCAAAGGGACAGAGGCAAGTTGGTGGAATTGGTGGACAGGTGACAGATGAAGTTAAATGCTGAGAAATATTAAGTGATTCATTTTAGGTTGAAAGTAGACAATCTAAAATAAAAGATACAACGGTAAAGCGGGTGCGGGAGCAGGGGGCCCTGGGTGTACATATGTAAAAGTCATTGAAGTTGGCAGGACAGGTTGAGAGAGCAGTAAATAAAGCATACAGTCTCCTGGGCTTTATTGATAGGGCACAGATTACAGGATCAAAGACGTTATGTTGAGCTTGCATAAGTCACTAGTTCGGCCTCAGGAAGAGTATTGTGCAATACTTTAGGAAAGATGTGAAGGGATTAGGGAGGATGCAGAAAGAAATCACAAGAATGGTTCCAGGGATGAGGAACTTTGGTTATGAAGATAGAAACAGGGGAAATAGAAGCATGAGTAGACGATTCGGCCCCTTGAACCTGCACCACCACTGTTGATGATCAGCCATGATCAATACCCTGATTTTCTCCCCCCCCCCCCCCCCCCCCACCCACCCCATAATATCCCTCGATGCCTTAATAGATTGGCGAAGTTAAGACTTTTCTTTCGAGAAAAGAAAGCTGAGAGGAGATTTGACATTTAAATTCAAAGAACAAGAACAATAAAGCACAGGAACAGGCCCTTCGGCCCTCCAAGCCTGTACCGGTCATGATACCCTCAGCACTTCCTTGTGCCATATTGCTCCATACCCATCCTATCCATGTGTTTGTCAAGATGCCTTTTGAATGCCGTTAATGTATCTGTTTCCACAATCTCCCCTGGCAATGCGTTCCAGGCACTCGTACCCTCTGCGTAAAAAACCTGCCTCGCACATCTCTAAACCTTGCCCCACGGACCTTAAACCTATGCCCCCTGGTGACTGACCCCTCCACCCTGGGAAAGAGTGCTTGCCCATCCACTGTATCCATGCCCCTCATAATCTTGTAGACCTCTATCAGGTCACCCCTCAACCTCCGACTTTCTAATGAAAACAATCCGAGTCTATTCAGCCTCTCCACATAGCTAACACCTTCTAGACCAGGCAACATCCTGGTAAACCTCCTCTTCACCCTCTACAAAGCCTCCACATCCTTCTGATAGTGTGGCAACCAGAATTGTGCGCAATATTCAAAGTGCGGCCTTACCAAGGTTCTATTCAACTGTAGCATGACTTGCCAGTTTTTACACTCAATGCCCCGTCCAATGAAGGCAAGCATTCCGTATGCTTTCTTGACCACCTTGTCCACTTGTGTTGCCACCTTCACAGATCTGTGGACCTGCACGCCCAGATCTCTCTGACTTTCTGCATTCCTAAGAGTTTTACCATTTACGGTATATTTCCCCTCTATGTTCGACCTGCCAAAATGCATTACCTCTCATTTGTCTGGATTAAACGCTATTTGCCATTTCTCTGCCCAAGTCTCCAACCTATCTATGTCCTGGTGTATCTGACAGTCCTCAACAATATCTGCAATGTCACCAACCTGGTGTCATCCGCAAACTTACTAATCAAACCGGCTACATTTTCCTCCAAATCGTGCACCGCAAACAACAGAGGCCCCAGCACAGAATCCTGTGGAACACCACTAGTCACAATCTTCCATTCAGAAAAACACCCTCCTTCTGCTACCCTTTGCCCTCTGTGACCGAGCCAGTCTGTATCCATCTTACCACCTCACCTCTGATCACGTGTGACTTCATGAGGGGTCTAGGCAGAATGAATAGGGAGAAACTTCTCTCATTCATGAAAGGATTGAGAATGAGGGCACAGATTTAATGTAATTAGTAAAAGAAGCAAAAGTGATATGAGGAAAAGGCTTTTTCATGCAGTGAATGGTTAGGTCTGGAATGCACTGCCTGAGAATATGGTGGAGGCAGGGTCAATTGAAGCATTCAAAAGGGAATGGGACTGGTTTATCAAATGGAATAATATACAGGGTTACAGGGAGAAAGCAGGGAAATGGCACTGGGAGAGATGCTTATTCGTGCAGTCACGATGGGCCAAATGGCTTCCTTCAGCACCATAATGATGTTATGCTGCTGAGTGTGTATTCCAACAATTTCTTAAATTTGCTGACATGGAATTTCCAATTGGGCCAGTCTCCACTGTTTTCAGCATAAGACCCATTCTCTTATTTACACTGTCACGTTGGAGGCTCGGGAAGCTTTGAACTTGCATCTGGGCTGTGTTTAAGGGCGGTTAGCTTTCACTGCATTAAAGACTATCCCCCAATTAGACAGGCCTTCAAACAGCGTAACCAATTAAGATACCCTTTTTGTTTCTGACTAGGTGAACAGTGATTTTGTTGCAGCCGCCACCCGTGGTGCAATGGCAGTGGTCGATGGGAACATCATGGCCATCAACCCAGGAGACTACACCAAAATGCAGATTTTCATCTGGAATAACATTTTCTTCAGCTTTGGATTCGATATCCAGGATAGCTACAAAGAGTCCGGGGGGGATCGTGCTGCCTATGTTGCATCCAACAATGACTTGAAAGGGATCCAAGCTTACAGTAACCTGGATGTGGAGGGCCTGCATGTTTTGGGGACTGTAATAGTGGATTACCGGGGCTATCGGATAATCGCGCAGTCTATTATCCCTGGAATTCTGGAACAGGTGCAGGATCAGAACGTGGTGTATGGATTGGTAGATTGTGGGAAGACTGTCATTTCTAATCATGAGTACATCAACTTGTTGCTAAAAACCTCCAGTCCCCTTCGGATTCAGAAGCACCTGGTCCTGAATGAATTAGAACAGCCAATTATGTTGTGCTCCTCTGTGGATTGCAAAGGGATTGTCGGCGATGATGGGCGGCGCTACTTTCTGGATCTGTTCCGGACATTCCCCTCCGATTTGAACTTCCTGCCAATCGTTGGTGAAGAATTGCATGAGGACTGTCAAAGATTAGGATTTCCGAAGGAATATCGACATAAACTGTGCTGCCTACGACCAGAACTAGTGGAGAATTTCGTCCAACATAAGTAATGTTTTATCTAATGTAATTTGTCAGAATGCATAGAGGATCTTAGAACATTACAGCACAGTATTTGATCTTTTGGTCAACCCTCTGTGTTGATGCATTTCTCCAAATAGACATATCCCACTCCCACATACTGAAGGGGGAGGGCAAACAGATTGGTACACATTGGTACCAACGATATAGGCAGAAAAAAGGTTGAGGTCCTGAAAACAGGGTTGAGGGACCTAGGAAGTAGATTTAAAAAACAGGATCCAGAAGGTAATAATCTCTGGATTACTTCTGGTGCCACGTGCTAGTGAGTATAGAAATAGGAGGTTGGTCCAGATGAATGCGTGGCTGGAGAAATGGTGCAGGAGAGGAGGGCTTCAGATTTCTGGGACATTGGGACTGCTTATGGGGACAGTGGAACCTGTACAAGGCAGATAGTTTGCACCTGAACTGAAATGGGACCAGTGTCCTTGTAGGCAAGTTTGCTAATGCTGTTGGGAAGGATTTAAACTAACTTGACAGGGGCTTGGAATCCTGAGTGACGGTTCAGCAGGGATTAGAAGAGTCATCAAGTGAGTTAGGAAGGCATAGAATGTCTAGACCAGTTAAGTCACAAGGGAGTCTGGCAAGATTGGATGGTATTTATTTTGATGCAAGGAGTCTGAAGAACGAGGCAGATGAATTGAGGGCACAAATTATTACATGGGGGTATGATGTCATTGTTGTCACTGAGACATGGTTGAGAGAGGGACAGTATTGGCAGCTCAATATTCCAGGATGCAGGATCTTTAGGCGAGATAGGAAAGGAGATAAAAGAGGAGAGAGTATTGCAATTTTGATCAGGGATTCAATTATAGCAGAAGGAGGGATGAAATCTTATATAGGTAGAACTTAAAAAACAGGAGCAATCACATTGCTGGGAGTGTTCTATAGGTGTTCTAACAGTCTGAGAGAAATAGAAGAGCAGCTATGGAGGCAAATTTCAGAGAAGTGTAAAAGTAATGGGGTAGTGATAGGGATGCATTCAAGAAGGAAATAGGCAGAGTACAAGGTGGAACCAACAAATCCAGTGAACCCTGGATATCGAGGGATATACAGCATTCGATCAGGAGAAAAAGGGAGGCTTCTGGCAGATATTGAGGGCTCAAATCAGCAGAAGCCCTCGTGTGCAAGAGGAAAATTAAAAAGGTAATTAGTAGAGCAAAAAGGGGACATGAAAGGATGCTGGCAGGGAAAATAAAGGAAAAGCCTGCATTGTTTAACAAGTACATTAAGGCTCCTATGTCTTATGGTCCTATGGTAAAAGGATAACAAGGGAAAGAATAGGGCCCATTGAGGACCATAGTGGTAATTTGTGTCTGGAGCCTGAGTTCTAAATTAATACTTTGTGTCGGTATTCACTTGTGACGGGGTGGAGTGGGTGTAGAAATCAGGGAGAAGGACTGTAATAAAATTAAAGAGATTAACATAGATAGAGAGGAGGTTCTGAGTGGTCTAGCAGGGTTAAAAGTAGACCAACCTCCAGGGCCAGATTAAATGTATTTCGGGCTGTTGAGTGAGGCAAGGGAGGAAATAGCAGGGGTGTTGGCAATAATTTTCAATTCCAGGGCGGTACAGTGGCACAGTGGTTAGCACTGCCGTCTCACTGTGTGAGGGCCTGGGTTCGATCCCAGCACCCGGGTCACTGTCTGTGTGGAGTTTGCACATTCTCCCCTAATCTGAACCGGTCTCACCCCCATCACTCAAAGATGTGCAGGGCAGGCTAAATTGCCCCATAATTGGAATTTTGTTTTAAAATAAATTTCTATCAACATTTCAATTCCTCTTTGCCCACTGTAGAGGTGTCGGAGGACTGGAGGATAGCCAATGTAGTACCATTATTCAAGAAGAGAGGAAGAGATAAACCAGGAAACGACAGGCCAGTCAGTCTAACCTCCGTGGTGGAGAAGCTATTGGAAACCATTCTGAGAGACAGAATTAGTCTGCATTTGGAGAGGCAAGGATTAATCAAGAACAGTTCGCAGTTAGGCAGAGGTCATGTGTTACCAACTTGATTGAATTTTTCAAAGCGATGACCGGGCTTTTAATAAAAGAAGCTTTTAATAAGGTTCCACATGGGAGACTGACAGCACATGGGATCCAAGGAAATTTGGCAAATTGGATCCAAAATTGGCTGAGTGGCAGGAAGCAGAGGGTGATGGTCGAGGCGTGTTTTTCTGATTGGAAGCCTGTGTTCAGTGGGGCCCCGCAGGGATCAGTGTTGGGACGCTTGCTGTTTGTGGTTTATACAAATGATTTAGAGATGAATGTAGGAGGATTGATCAATAAGTTTGTAGATGATATAAAAATTGATGGGGTGGTAAATAGTGAGGATAGATTTAGATTACAGGAGGATATAGATGGGCTGATAAGTGGCAAATAGAATTCAATCCGGATAAGTGTGAGGTGATGCACCTGGGCAGGACAAACAAGGCAACGGAATACATGATAAATGCAGGACCCTGGGGTGCACCAAGGATCAGATGGACCTTGGTACGCATGTATACTGATCCCTTAAGGTAGCAGAGTAGGTGGATACAGTGGTTAAGAAGGCATATGGTATACTTACCTTTATTAACCAAGGCATAGAGTTTAAAAGCAGGAAGATTATGCTGGATAAAAGCAAATTACCGCGGATGCTGGAATCTGAAACAAAAACAGAAAATACTGGACAATCTCAGCAGGTCTGACATCAATCTGTGAAGAGAGAAGGGAGCTAACGTTTGACAAAGAGTCACCAAGATTCGAAACGTTAGCACCCTTTTCTCTCCACAGATCTGCTGAGATTGTCCAAGATTGTGCTGGAACTGTATAAAACTTTGGTTAGGCCTGTAGTAAAGCGAGGGGAGTCCCACATTCCTTAAAAGTCTTTTTATTCAGCAGCCAACAAAACATATGCGAGGCCCAGTACACCTCACCGGGTCCTCTCTCCTTTCTAATCGTGTTTAGAACATAGAACATACAGTGCAGAAGGAGGCCATTCGGCTCATCGAGTCTGCACCAACCCATTTAAGCCCTCACTTCCACCCTATCTCCATAACCCAATAACCCCATCTAACCTTTTTTGGACACTTAAGGGCAATTTAGCATAGCCAATCCACTTAACCTGCACATCTTTAGACTGTGGGAGGAAACCGGAGCACCCGGAGGAAACCCACGCAGACAAGGGGAGAATGTGCAGACTCCGCACAGACAGTGACCCAGCGGGGAATCGAACCTGGGACCGTGGCTGACCTTTTATACTGGTGCTGGGTAAGCTACCCCACCCACAGCTGGGGAGCACACAGTTCCAATGAGCATGGACAAACAATCATTCCCAGCTGGACGAGTCCCGTGCAGGCCACATCTAGAATATTTTGTGCAGTTCTGGAATCCAGATTATAGGAGGGATATGATAGCACTGGAAAGGGTGCAGAGGAGAGTTACCAGGATGTTGCCTGGGCTGGAGAGTGTTAGTTCTGAAGAGAGATTGGATAGACTTGGGTTGTTTTCCTTGGAGCAGAGGAGACTGAGTGGGGACATGATTGAGATGTGTAAAATTATGAGGGGCATAGAAAGAATAGACAATAAGAAACCTTTCCCTTTGGTGAAGGGATCAGGAGGCATATATTTAAGGTAAGGGGCAGGAGTTTTAGAGGGGATGTGAGGAAAAACATTTTTATCCAGAGGGTGGTGGGAGTTTGGAACTCGCTGCCTGAAAGGGTGATGGAGGCAGAGACCCTCAGAACACCAAAGAAGTATTTATAAGTGCACTTGCGATCCCAAGGCACACAAGGCTAAGAGCCAAGTACTAAAATGGGATTAGAATAGTTAGGTGGTTGTTTTTGACCAGCACAGATGCAATGGGATGAAGGGCATTTCCAGTGCTTTCGGACTCTGACTCTACTGCTTGCGTTTCAGTTCACTTTGAATATTTCTTTCTGAAGCAACTATTAATATAGTGCCATGATTGCTTTTTCCTTTTCATACACTTATCTATTTGCATTTACCATTTAGCAATCTTATCAGGTTCTCTTGCTCTTTTAATTCATTTCAAACCTTACCATTCACATTTTCCATTGTTAAAATGTGGCCTACATATTAATCTATTGGTGTCCTCCTGCAATCTTTCTCAATTCTCAGACCATTTTGTTGTTATCAGCAAATTTCAATATTCAATTTACTGTATCTAAGCGTAATAATCCAAATTAATTATACATTTAATACATAAGAATAGTCTCCACTTAAGTCCTGCAGAACACCTCATATTCCTCTTTCCAGTTTGAGATTATTTCTTCCATCTCTATCCTTTGCTTTCTATCCTCCAAGATGTCATCCTAAAGCCACCTCCTCATTATTTCTATGTAGTTTCTTTGTCATAAGCAAGAACTTTGGAATAGGAATAGACTATTCAGTCTCTCAAATCTGTTTTGCCATTCAAGTAGATCAGGTCTGATGTGTGTCTTGGTCTCATTTGATCTCTGTGTTCCATTTTCAATTGATGTGACAACAGTAGCTTTTGGAGAGAGTCATGTATGGTTTCTTATGAATGTTTTTTGATAATCCATGGTCAGGATTTGACCATCCCTCCCACCTTGTGGGACATTACGGTCCTGCCAGAATAACCAGCAATTTAAATGGCCGCTGCTTCCACCAGGGGAGACATGCCCTGGCGGGGCTGCACAATCCAGGCCCATGTGTTTTTTAAATGTCTTGTATCTTACTCTGTGCAGTACTGTGGTACTGGCTGAACTCACTGGCCTTTGGTACCTGACCATGTTGTGTTCTACCTGTATAAATCTAACAAGTGTGTGTGTTCGGGGAGAGAGGGGAGGGGGTGGGAGGTGGGGGAAGGGGGGGGGGGGGTCTGATGTCACCCAACAACTATAAATGTGCACGTTCTCTCAGGGTATCACTAAATAGTGATTAAATTAAGCTATATTGACTAATTCCCCTCCGTCACTTCATTCCTCATGCCTTGGCATAACTGAGCTAATTGTAGTACCCCTATCAACATCTGGGACCACAGTCAGATGTATTCAAAAGGAAATTAAAATGGTGCTCCATTGACATTTTGCATTGAGGATAAGTATGGGTGGGTTTGGGGCAGCATGGTAGCACAGTAGTTCGCATTGCTGCCTCACGGCGCCGAGGTCCCAGGTTCGATCCCTGCTCTGGGTCACTGTTCATGTAGAGTTTGCACATTCTCCCCGTGTTTGCGTGAGTTTCGCCCCCGCAACACACAGATCATAGAATCATAGAATTTATTGTGCAGAAAGAGGCCATTCGGCCCATCAAGTCTGCACCGGCCCTTGGAAAGAGCACCCCACCCAAACCCACACCTCCACCCTATCCCCGTAACCCAGTAACCACACCTAAACCTTTTTGAACACTAAGGGCAATTTAGCATGGCCAATCCACCTAACCCGCACATCTTTGGACTGTGGGATGAAACCGGAGCACCCGGAGGAAACCCACGCAGACACGGGGAGAACGTGCAAATTCCGCACGGACAGTGACCCAAGCTGGGAATCGAACCTGGGACCTTGGAGCTGTGAAGCAACTGTGCTAACTACTGTGCTACCGTGCCCGCCCCCCCCCCCTCCCAAAGATGTGCAAAGTAGGTCAATTGGCCATGGTAAATTGCCCCTTAATTGGAAAAAATGAATTGGGTACTCTAAATTTATATTAAAAAAGTATGGGTGGGATTTTCCCGTCCCTCCAGCCCTGGGACTGGAAATTCCCGCCTGAGGTAAACGGACCTTTGGCTTGTCCATCTGTTGCCTCTGATGATTCCCATGGTGGGTGGTACCAGATAATTTAGACCCATGTCTTTTTGCTTCAGATATTCTCCTCATGGCGTACACTGCACTCCTGATGGAAATTATGTAAACACACGCCTTTGCTTTTCCCTCCCTCTCTCTCTTCCACGTGGGACAGATCCTGGCTTTAGCCTACTGTCACCTGATGGTAATGCAGCTAAAATTAGAAACTGAATATGGTGAACTGGTTTCATGAGTAGCCTGGACAAGTCATGAGGTGGGCGCAACACATATGATGTGGCGTTTGAACAATGCTGTCTATTGGAGCGCAGGTTCTGCATAGTGAGGTAATTTTTAAAAAAAACAAACACCAGGATAGATATTGACGAGATCCGCATTGAGATCAGCCTTCCCCAAAGAGTGATTGGATTGAGTAGATGTTAAGTAGGCTTGGACAGGGAGCTCAGGCTTGTAGGAGATGGGTGAAAATTTATAAACCTCTTTGAAAACTCTCTTCTTTTCTGCTATATTTTAAACGTGTTTGCATTTAAAATGCTATGAAATATAAATTTATAAATATTGTACATGGTACAAAATAATGATGGATTTTTAGCTTGTCCCTCTTTGTGAGGAAGATTGCTTGGCTTCCCGGTTGAACGGTTTCCAGGAGTAACCAGGTAACTTGCTCCCAGGCTTTTGCCAAAGCCTTGATGGCGTGTGTAGACCAGGAGACTTGCCCTCTGGTTCCCACCTCATCGCCTGGTGCAAAGCCCCATCCTCCACTTGGCATGTTCTATTGGTGCAGGGGATTTGTGAGACCCATTGCTGCGCAGTTCATCGCTTTGCAACTCCGGTGCGCCAAATTCCTGATTTTGAAATTTCACCTCCTATCAGGACAATTTCTTGAACGTACAGTAAGAAATCCATGTTCTGTAATATTGATGGTGGCGCTGCTGCTAACCACCAACTCACAATCTCTGCACGTGTTATGTTCGGCTGTTTTTCATACTTTAGGCACACGCAGTTCGCAAAACTCTTGAAGGAGAAAATGCGCAGAAACGACAGAAGGAAGAGTTTAATGGAGGATGAAGAGAGCGCAACAGAAAATTATGGTAAGGGAGTCCAGTGCTTGGAGAAACTAGCTTGACGGTGGGCTGGGTGGAGGGGGAATGCAACACCTATCAATAGCTGCGGCTGGTGGGAGAGCTGCGAGTCCGATATCGGAGGCTATGTCTACAGTGGCAGAGTGGTGCATGTATTTTTTTTAAAACGGAAGAAGGAAGAAAATACAAATAATGCTGCTATACGGGATATAGAACATAGAACAGTACAGCACAGAACAGGCCCTTCGGCCCTTGATGTTGTGCCGAGCATTCTCCGAAAACAAGATCAAGCTACCCCACTCCCTGTCATTCTGGTGTGCTTCATGTGCCTATGCGAGTGAAATCTGAATTTTCAAATAATGTTGAAGCCCTAGGTTCAGAAATAATTGTTCTCGTACTTCAATTGAGTTGACTTCAGATCACGATAGGGTGGGTTTTGTGAAATAACTCATTACTGTCATTGTTGATCTGGGGTATGGGTATATACTCCGGATTGGGTGTGTAGATAGCCTGGGTCACATTGAGATCCAAAAAGACGAGGTGTTGGGCGTCTTAAAAAAGATTAAGGTAGATAAGTCCCCAGGGCCTGATGGGATCTACCCCAGAATACTGAAGGAGGCTGGAGAGGAAATTGCTGAGACCTTGACAGAAATCTTTCGATCCTCACTGTCTTCAGGTGATGTCCCAGAGGACTGGAGAATAGCCAATGTTGTTCCTCTGTTTAAGAAGGGTAGCAAGGATAATCCAGGGAACTACAGGCCGGTGAGCCTTACTTCAGTGGTAGGGAAATTACTGGAGAGAATTCTTCGAGACAGGATCTACTCCCATTTGGAAGCAAATGGACGTATTAGTGAGAGGCAGCATGGTTTTGTGAAGGGGAGGTCGTGCCTCACTAACTTGATAGAGTTTTTCGAGGAGGTCACTAAGATGATTGATGCAGGTAGGGCAATGGATGTTGTCTATATGGACTTCAGTAAGGCCTTTGACAAGGTCCCTCATGGTAGACTAGTACAAAAGGTGAAGTCACACGGGATCAGGGGTGAGCTGGCAAGGTGGATACAGAACTGGCTAGGTCATAGAAGGCAGAGAGTAGCAATGGAAGGATGCTTTTCTAATTGGAGGGCTGTGACCAGTGGTGTTCCACAGAGATCAGTGCTGGGACCTTTGCTGTTTGTAGTGTATATATAAATGAATTGGAGGAAAATGTAACTGGTCTGATTAGTAAGTTTGCAGACGACACAAAGGTTAGTGGAATTGCGGACAGCGATGAGGACTGTCGGAGGATACAGCAGGATTTAGATTGTTTGGAGACTTGGGCGGAGAGATGGCAGATGGAGTTTAATCCGGACAAATGTGAGGTAATACATTTTGGAAGGTCTAATGCAGGTAGGGAATATACAGTGAATAGTAGAACCCTCAAGAGTATTGAAAGTCATCGCTTCTCGGCCTTTTGGCTAAGATCAAGTGTCTGTAGATTGAGCCTTTGGTTCAGATCTGGTATGTCTCTCTTGTGAGGACCATGAATTCGATTCAATTTGAATTAGTTTTTTGGAGCAGGCGAGGAGCTGGATTAGGGGTTCGCCCCTGACCCACACTCTGAGCCCTGGCTTGGTAAGTCAGAAAAGGAATTTAAAAAAAATTTAATTAAAAAAAATGAGTATTGAAAGTCAGAGAGATCTAGGTGTACAGGTCCACAGGTGACTGAAAGGGGCAACACAGGTGGAGAAGGTAGTCAAGAAGGCATACGGCATGCTTGCCTTCATTGGCCGGGGCAGTGAGTATAAGAATTGGCAAGTCATGTTGCAGCTGTATAGAACCTTAGTTAGACCACACTTGGAGTATAGTGTTCAATTCTGGTCGCCACACTACCAGAAGGATGTGGAGGCTTTAGAGACGGTGCAGAAGAGATTTACCAGAATGTTGCCTAGTATGGAGGGCATTAGCTATGAGGAGCGGTTGAATAAACTCGGTTTGTTCTCACTGGAACGACGGAGGTTGACGGGCGACCTGATAGAGGTCTACAAAATTATGAGGGGCATAGACAGAGTGGATAGTCAGAGGCTTTTCCCCAGGGTAGAGGGGTCAATTACTAGGGGACATAGGTTTAAGGTGAGAGGGGCAAGGTTTAGAGTAGATGTACGAGGCAAGTTTTTTACGCAGAGGGTAGTGGGTGCCTGGAACTCGCTACCGGAGGAGGTGGTGGAAGCAGGGTCGATAGTGACATTTAAGGGGCATCTTGACAAATACATGAATAGGATGGGAATAGAGGGATACGGACCCAGGAAGTGTAGAAGATTGTAGTTTAGTCGGGCAGCATGGTCGGCACGGGCTTGGAGGGCCAAAGGGCCTGTTCCTGTGCTGTACATTTCTTTGTTCTTTGTTTGTTCTTTGATTGAACTCTTTCTCCAAATGCTGCACTCTATATGGCTTGAGAATAAAGTTCTGGCAAGCATGCCAGTGTCAATACAACAAAGCAATCATAGCCCAGATTTTGTGCTAATTATCAGAATTCCTCGTTGATATGCTCTTACCTTCGAACCTGAGATTTCTGATTTCACGCTCTTACTTTCGCACATAATTTAAGCCGACACATCAGTGCGGTAACAAGGGACTGCTGCAGTGTTGTAACTGCTTTGTTTGTCCTCAAGCTGAGGCCTCGACGGCTCGGTTGACACACAGCGGCATTTGAAGAAGAGCTGAAGATGCCACCAAATAGTGGCCAGCATAAGTCCCTCAACAGAAACGACCAAAGAGATTAGCTGGTCATTTATCTCACTTGCCATTCATAGCGACATAGAGATCTACAACACAGAAACGGTCTTTCGGCCCATCGGGACTGTGCCGGTCAAAAACAACCATTTAAGTTCTCTAATCCCATTTTCCAGCACTTGGGCCCATAGCCTTGTGTGTGCCTTGGGATCGCAAGTGCACATCTAAATACTTCTTAATGTTCAGAGAGTCTCTGCCTCCATGTTGTGCCTGGTTGTGCGCAAATTAGCTGCTACACCTGCCTACAAAATAGGTGACTGCACCTTAAAAGAATGTAAGTTCTTTATAAAGGAAAATAACTGAATCTCAACATGTGGTCCTGGCACACTTGCACCATGTGAGATGCTGTGACAAATTTGTATTGTAAGCCATGTACCTTTTGAATAGACTACAGACCCAAGGCTTGCCTGGAGAGCGTGACAAGTAGTACACTTGATGTGGGATAACAAAAAGTGGAATAAATGTTCATAATAAAGCAGCAGGAAGGTTCTAGTAAAACTATCCACTTTTGACGCTGTAGCGTTGGAGATTCTGGAGCAGGGAGTGAAGGTATACGTGGCTGAACGCTATTCTCCAGGAAAAGCACTGGTGGTATCTGCATTGAGGGAAGTCTTTGCCTCAGTCAGTGCAGTTAACCAGGTCAGTTGTACTTGCCTGCAACTTTAATTAATGGTACATTTACCATTTATGGATTCATTGAGGTCTCCAGCACAGAAAAGATCCTTCGGGAGAAGTTCGCAAAGGTTAGTGTGCGTATTAAACAATTGCACACATTTCTTTGCGATCCTTCAAGACAAGTATATCATGAACTTAAACTGAAAATGCTGGAAAATCTCAGCAGGTCTGACAGCAATTGAGGAGAAAAAAATGGGGCTAATGTTTCGAGTCTGGATGTGGAGTCACCCAGACTCGAAACGTTAGCTTTGTTCTCTCTCCACAGATGCTGTCAGAGTTGCTGAGATTTTCCAGCATTTACTGTTTTTGCTTCAGATTCCAGCATCCGCAGTAATTTGCTTTTATATGTGAACCTATGCTGGCAACTGCCACACAATCTGGAAAGTACTGTTTAAGCAATATGCATAACCATTGCCCTTGGTAGGAACTGTTTTATTGTGCCTACGCTGCAATGCCATTTAACTTGATTTTAGGTGGAGATTGAGGTTAGGAGGATTGGCCATGCTAAATTGCCACTAGTGTCCAAAATTGCCCTTAGTGTTGGGTGGGGTTACTGGGTTATGGGGACAGGGTGGAGGTGTGGGCTTGGGTAGGGTGCCCTTTCAAAAAGCTGGTGCAGACTTGATGGGCCGAATGGCCTCCTGCACTGTAAATTCTATGATTCTATGAATAGGCATGAAGCAGAAAGTAATTCAAGCTGCATTGAATGGCGACACTGGGTGTCATAACTCCCATAGACTGGGCCACCGAATGGGTTTCAGCAATGGTGGCGGCAGTAAAAAAAGATGGCGATCAGGATATACATTGATCCAGTGCACTTGAACAAAGCACTGTTCAGAGCTCATCATGCTGTGTACAGACAACGGAACAGTTGATAGCAGACATGCCAAGGTTTTCAGCATACTGAGTGCGACATGCAGGTTTTGGCAGATCTTGCTAGATGAAGAATCCTCAATGATTCACATTCATTTCTCTGGTGGGCAGATACCAATTTCTTCATATGCCCATGGGATCACCTCTGGCAGTGAGGTCTTCCAGCGGTGCATGGGTCAAATCTTTGCAGGCCAAGCCTGTAAAATCAGCGTTGATGATGTCCTGGTTTGGGGTCGTACTAGGCAAGAACATGACGCATGTCTTTTATCGAGTCCTTGACAGAATCAGAATCTTGGGGCTAAAGCTCAACCCTGCTTAATGCTGATTCAGGGTCAATCTAGTTTCTTACGTGGATCACTTACAGCCGATGGCATGAAGCTAGATCCAGACAAGATGATGGCTATACGATAGATGGCCATTCACAGTAACTTCATTGAAGCCTACTTGTGACAATAAGCGATTTTCATTTCATTTCATTTCCTCGGGGGCTTTACAGCGCTTCCCCCTGGTATGACAAATTATCTTTGACCTTACTGATGGTCCTCACCTTGGAGGAACAATGATTACGTTCATTCCCTATTACAGTAAGGTCACTGGACCTCTTCGCCAACTCCTCCACCATGACGTTGAATGGTGCTGGCAATAGCACCACACAGTGAATTTCAACAGACTCAACCAGGCACTCAGTCCCACCGGTGCTCCAATACTTTGATGTTTGAGCATCTGTACTTCTGTCAGCAGAGGTCTCCCAGCACAGACGTGGTGCAGTCTGTATCTAGAATGGCAGACCAGTAGCATTTGCAACAAGGACCCTCACTAGCACTGCGACCCATTATGCACAAATTGAAAAGGAACTCATTGCTTTAGGTCATGACTGATCATCAGGAACTCATAATTATTTCTAAAAAGCCTTTTTACTCTGTGTCTGCACGACTGCAGAGCATGATGCTAAAAATACAACGGCACAATCTGTGTCACCTACAAACATAGTAAGGAGCTGTACTTGGCTGATGCCCTATCCAGAGCCTTCCTACCCACTACACGCCAGGCAGATCATGAGGAAGACCTACACATCATGACAATAGAGCTTACTGTCCTTTCACAGAATCCAGGAACTCAAAGGTGCTTTACAAATAGATGTCACTTGCAGACAACTGTGCAACATCATCATGAGGAGTTGGCCTGAACCCTCAAGGGACCGTCCCCATGAGCTGTGAAAGTTCTTCACCATCAGATGTTAACTAACCATACAGGATGGACTACTACTGTCTGGCCAGCGATTCATCATCCCTACTTCTCTTCAGATGTACAACACCCAACAACTTCACCAGGGATACGCTGGGTTGGAAGAAACCAGATACTAGGGCAAGAAATCACTGGACTGGCTCTCCATGTACACCAGCATGGAGAGGGAAGTCTCCAAATGTGCACCATGCAATATACGCGAGCCACATTAAAAGAACCGCTGCACCAACATGAGGTCCTGGACCTCCCATGGTCTTTCTCAGCAGCTAATATTGTCAAATGGAATGATAAACAGCATTTAGTCTTTGTTGATTCGTATTCCGGGTGGTTTTAACTCTACCACCTGCCAAACATGACAAGTAACACAATCATCATTAAGCTCGAGGCACTTCGCCACTCATGGTATTCCTCAGAGATTCCTGACAGACTATACTCGCCAATTCATCGTCACTGAATTTAGAAACTTTGCATGCACATGGAACTTGGAGCATATCACAAGCAGCCTCCCCTGCACACAGCCCAAAGTCCTGGTGGAACATTGGATACGCTGAACTAAACACCTTCCAGAGAACTGTGCCCGAGATCACACCGGCTACGCTGCTGTATTCTCAGCCTGCAAAATCTACCATGACAGGGCCTACCCTCATCAGCACAATTATTCTTTTCCAGGCACTAGGACCACATTTCCGAATGCCAAGGCTCTGCTGCAGCCCAAACTTGAAATCCGTGTGAGTGGTGGTACTCCAGGAATGGCAATTGAAAAGCAAAACACACTATGATTACAATGTCCACAGACCCTGCCCTCTAATACCTGGTCAAATGGTCAGGATCCAGACCACACGTGACCATGACCAGCCAAACAGTCACAGAACCACCGTCACCTACTACAGGTATTGGGACCAATACCAACCGATGACATGGCATCCCAGTCATCTAGCCTATAACACCAGTGTACATGGAGGTTCCTCCAGAGGCCTACGCAGCGAGCCCTGCACCCACTGGTACACTGACGTAAAGCACCAGGTCGTCCACACTGATGAGATTATCTTGAGAAAATTACAGCACAATCACATGCTCAGGTTGTGCGATCAAACCAAACACGAGGCTCCAGGTCTATGTAATGAACTAGTCTACAACTGGCCTTCGCCTTTCATCTTTACCCAACAAAAGGTTGGGGGGAGGAGAAGCAATGGGCTATGCACCAGTTACATCTTTTACTCCCATGTTTCACCTTATGTAAATAGTGATGTATTATTATTAGCCTGTGCAATCTGTATGTTGTAAAATGGTTTGTACACAATTACTGTTCACGCACACTGTTACATCTCAATACGACCAGGTGGTCCAACTAGTCGAAGTGGTCACATGATGATGCGGCTACTCAAAGGGTCACATGAGAGGAGCTTGGGAGTTTTCTCCGGAGCACGGGTATAGGACAAGTATGGAGTAGCTGCTCAGCTGATAAATAAAGTATTGTTTGGTGCAAGTCCTTGGTCGCCAGTCTTTGGGAACCCAGCACTTCACAATGGCCACCAATCTAAGGGCCACTTCCCCTTCCTTAATTTCTTTTTACAGCTAAAAACGGTGAAAAAATGAAGTCAGAAAACATACACACAATGTCACCTTCACCATCAGACTCTGCTGCTCCATGCAGCCAAGGTCCTGTTGGCAAGCCTTTTCTTCCACCTTTGTGCCATCTCTGCATAACTGGCATAAAGCACTCCTAAACATTTTCCTGTATGATGCACAAAAGTAGAGTGGGAAATGAAACATTGCATAAAAACAAGCTCAAAGGTTTGTCATTTGCTTATTTCAAAATGGTGGGCGTCCAATTTTGGCACCAGCTTGTAATAATGGCGCAATGATGTTGGCTTATTGACCTCCCGTTATCTTACTGCGCGGAGGACTGGCCCGTACGGTTTGCAGCTGTAGATTCCAGCTTATCAGGTGCAATGCCCAGCCATATTTTCTGCATTTAAATCTGTGAAGGAGGTCCGCAGTTGTCAATGGCAATACTTCTGTTTGAAATGGCTGCCATTATGCTGCATAATATTTGGTGCAGTAGAAATTGGGCACACACAATTGTCTTGTGGGGGTCTCCAGGAATGAAAGATTAATTTTCTGGGCACCGCAACTACGGAGTAAAATCAGTGGGTCAAGCCAAATAAAATGCTTTGTTTTTCATATTAATTGAACATCTTTTGAATAGATGTAAAAATATTGCAGCTTGGATTGCTGACCGGGCAAGATTGCTGGTATGGGAGATCATGTGGTAAAACCTCCAGAAATACACCCTGCTAGAGTTGGCAACTTTTGGTACCTGTGACCCAGTTTTCAGTTATTTGGCCAACTTGGCCTGCAGAGCAACAGCAAAGACGGTACCTTCCGTGCATACTGCTCAGAATGATTTGTCAGTCGTGTCTTGGGTCTGCTTTTACCAGTTGTCACAATTGCACACTTCTCTGTCCATGTGCAATCTTCTTTTTTACAGCTTTCAATGTAACGTGTGCACTGTTACATCGCCCAGGAAAATGGAGGATGCGATACTGTCTAATGTTCAAGCTTTTCTGAAGTATCGCTCAGTTGTATGTTAAGTGTTCTCATATAATGGTGGTGTGTTGATGCCTGGCGACTGTGTATCCTAACTGGCACTGTAGTCTTTTCTTACTTTCCTCCATAGATTATATGAGAGATGCTGAAGAAATTAAGGCACTATGTCGGGAGCAGGGCTCAGTTTGTGACACCATCTTCGACATTCGTTTCAATCCAAATGTTTATTCATCAGGTAATGTACAGTACTTTATAAAATGCAATGAGGGTTTTGTATTTTCCACCCTGCCAAACAGTGAGTTCCATCACCCTTTTGGTGAAAATATTTATTCTCGACTCCCCTCTAATCCTTCTGCCAAAGCCTCCGGTTTATTGACCATTTTCTTTTTTTTTCCACCATATCCAGGTCCCTCAATTTCATGCATCCAAGTGGCACTGCCAGGCTGGCACTGCTCGGGTGGCACCAGCAGTGCCAGGATGCCACCCAGCCTAGAGGGCAAGTACCTGGGGCCTTCCGATCTCCTGGGAGACCCTGGGCCTCAGGAAACTGCATATAAAGAGAGACTTGGGGCTGGATTCTCCGCCGGCGGGATGCTCCGTTTTGCCGGCAGCCCGGGCGGGTGTTTGCCGACGGCGTGGGGCTGCCCCACTGACTAGCCGGCGTAACGGAGCATCTCGCGGCGGGGAAAAAGAGAAATGTGGCGGGGTGAGAATCCAGCCCTATATATTTGTCAAGAATGGAGGAGGGAAGTAAATGTCAATCGTGAAAGATATTGTTGTTTTGCTAAATGGTTGTTTGGAGATATAAAGTGAGGCCATAGATAGCATTGGTCAATAGGTAGGTGCCAGAGTGGAGAACTGTGCCATCTCCATTCAAAACAGCTGATATCACTGACATTCCTTATCTTAACAAAAACATTTTCACCAAAGAAAATTTGTCACTAACATTTAAAGGTATTCTTCAACATTAGCATAATTATGGGGGAAACTCAGTGATTTCCACCAAAATGGTCTGCTATTCCACCACATTTAATAGTTAATTTAGCTGACCACAAGTGCATTGTGTTTATTGGCTTATTGTGAATGCATTGCAAATCATTGTGCGTGTTGTGCATTTAAGTGCTATGGGTTTTTTTAAAAATAAATATTTTATTGAAAATTTTTGGTCAACCAACACAGTACATTGTGCATCCTTTACACAATATTATAACAACACAAATAACAATGACCTATTTTATAAACAAAAAATGAATAAATAATAAATAACAAAAATGAAAACTAACCCGAATTGGCAACTGCCTTATCACAAGTAACACTCTCCAAAAATATAATTTAACAGTCCAATATATAATTATCTGTCGCAACAACCTATACATATTATACAGTATATATTAACAACCCTGAGAGTCCTTCTGGTTCCTCCTTCCACCCCCCCCGATCCTGGGCTGCTGCTGCTGCCTTCTTTTTTCCATTCCATCTATCTTTCTGCGAGGAATTCGACGAACGGTTGCCACCGCCTGGTGAACCCTTGAGCCGACCGCCTTAGAACGAACTTAATCCGCTCTAGCTTTGTAAACCCTGCCATGTCATTTATCCAGGTCTCCACCCCCGGGGGCTTGGCTTCTTTCCACATTAACAATATCCTGCGCCGGGCTACTAGGGACGCAAAGGCCAAAACATCAGCCTCTCTCGCCTCCTGCACTCCCGGCTCTTGTGCAACCCCAAATATAGCCAACCCCCAGCTTGGTTCGACCCGGACCCCCACTACTTTTGAAAGCACCTTTGTCACCCCCATCCAAAACCCCTGTAGTGCCGGGCATGACCAAAACATATGGGTATGATTCGCTGGGCTTCTCGAGCACCTCGCACACCTATCCTCCACCCCAAAAAATTTACTGAGCCGTGCTCCAGTCATATACGCCCTGTGTAATACCTTAAACTGAATCAGGCTTAGCCTGGCACACTAGGACGACGAGTTTACCCTGCTTAGGGCATCCGCCCACAGACCCTCCTCGATCTCCTCCCCCAGCTCTTCTTCCCATTTCCCTTTTAGTTCATCTACCATAGTCTCCCCTTCGTCCCTCATTTCCCTATATATATCTGACACCTTACCATCCCCCACCCATGTCTTTGAGATCACTCTGTCCTGCACCTCTTGTGTCGGGAGCTGCGGGAATTCCCTCACCTGTTGCCTCGCAAAAGCCCTCAGTTGCATATACCTGAATGCATTCCCTTGGGGCAACCCATATTTCTCGGTCAGCGCTCCCAGACTCGCGAACTTCCCATCCACAAACCGATCTTTCAGTTGCGTTATTCCTGCTCTTTGCCACATTCCATATCCCCCATCCATTCCCCCCGGGGCAAACCTATGGTTGTTTCTTATCGGGGACCCCCCCAAGGCTCCAGTCTTTCCCCTATGCCGTCTCCACTGTCCCCAAATCTTCAGTGTAGCCACCACCACCGGGCTTGTGGTGTAGTTCCTCGGTGAGAACGGCAATGGGGCTGTCACCATAGCCTGTAGGCTAGTCCCCCTACAGGACGCCCTCTCTAATCTCTTCCACGCCGCTCCCTCCTCCTCTCCCATCCACTTACTCACCATTGAAATATTAGCGGCCCAATAATACTCACTTAGGCTTGGTAGTGCCAGCCCCCCCCCTATCCCTGCTACGCTGTAAGAATCCCTTCTTCACTCTCGGGGTCTTCCCGGCCCACACAAAACCCATGATGCTCTTTTCAATCCTTTTATAAAAAAAAAAAAGCCTTCGTGATCACCACCGGGAGGCACTGAAACACAAAGAGGAATCTCGGGAGGACCACCATCTTAACCGCCTGCACCCTCCCTGCCAGTGACAGGGATACCATATCCCATCTCTTGAAATCCTCCTCCATTTGTTCCACCAACCGCGTTAAATTTAACCTATGCAATGTGCCCCAATTCTTGGCTATCTGGATCCCCAGGTAACGAAAGTCCCTTGTTACCTTCCTCAACGGTAGGTCCTCTATTTCTCTACTCTGCTCCCCTGGATGCACCACAAACAACTCACTTTTCCCCATGTTCAATTTCTACCCTGAAAAATCCCCAAACTCCCCAAGTATCCGCATTATTTCTGGCATCCCCTCCGCCGGGTCTGCCACGTATAGCAGCAAATCGTCCGCATACAAAGATACCCGGTGTTGTTCTCCTCCTCTAAGTACTCCCCTCCACTTCTTGGAACCCCTCAACGCTATCGCCAGGGGCTCAATCGCCAGTGCAAACAATAATGGGGACAGAGGGCATCCCTGCCTTGTCCCTCTATGGAGCAGAAAATATGCAGATCCCCGTCCATTCGTGACCACGCTCGCCATCGGGGCCCTATACAACAGCTGCACCCATCTAACATACCCCTCTCCAAAACCAAATCACCTCAACACCTCCCACAAATAATCCCACTCCACTCTATCAAATGCTTTCTCGGCATCCATCGCCACTACTATCTCCGTTTCCCCCTCTGGTGGGGCCATCATCATTACCCCTAACAGCCTCCGTATATTCGTGTTCAGCTGTCTCCCCTTCACAAACCCAGTTTGGTCCTCGTGGACCACCCCCGGGACACATTCCTCTATTTTCATTGCCATTACCTTGGCCAGGATCTTGGCATCTACATTTAGGCGGGAAATAGGTCTATAGGACCCGCATTGTAGCGGGTCCTTTTCCTTCTTTAAGAGAAGCGATATCGTTGCTTCAGACATAGTCGGGGGCAGTTGTCCCCTTTCCTTTGCCTCATTAAAGGTCCTCGTCAATACCGGGGCGAGCAAGTCCACATATTTTCTATAGAATTCGACTGGGAATCCATCCGGTCCCGGGGCCTTTCCCGCCTGCATGCTCCTAATTCCTTTCACCACTTCTTCTACCTCGATCTGTGCTCCCAGTCCCACCCTTTCCTGCTCTTCCACCTTGGGAAATTCCAGCCGATCCAAGAAGCCCATCATTCTCTCCCTCCCATCTGGGGGTTGAGCTTCATATAATTTTTTATAAAATGTCTTGAACACTCCATTCACTCTCTCCGCTCCCCGCTCCATCTCTCCTTCCTCATCCCTCACTCCCCCTATTTCCCTCGCTGCTCCCCTTTTCCTCAATTGGTGTGCCAGCAACCTGCTCGCCTTCTCCCCATATTCGTACTGTACACCCTGTGCCTTCCTCCATTGTGCCTCTGCAGTGCCCGTAGTCAGCAAGTCAAATTCTACATGTAGCCTTTGCCTTTCCCTGTACAGTCCCTCCTCCGGTGCTTCCGCATATTGTCTGTCCACCCTCAAAAGTTCTTGCAGCAACCACTCCCGTTCCTTACTCTCCTGCTTCCCTTTATGTGCCCTTATTGATATCAGCTCCCCTCTAACCACCGCCTTCAACGCCTCCCAGACCACTCCCACCTGGACCTCCCCATTTTCATTGAGTTCCAAGTACTTTTCAATGCACCCCCTCACCCTTAGACACACACCCTCATCTGCCATTAGTCCCATGTCCATTCTCCAGGGTGGGCGCCCTCCTGTTTCCTCCCCTATCTCCAAGTCTACCCAGTGTGGAGCGTGATCCGAAATGGCTATAGCCGTATACTCCGTTCCCCTCACCTTTGGGATCAACGCCCTTCCCAGCACAAAAAAGTCTATTCGCGAGTAGACTTTATGGACAGAGGAGAAAAACGAGAACTCCTTACTCCTAGGTCTGCTAAATCTCCACGGGTCTACACCTCCCATCTGCTCCATAAAATCTTTAAGTACCTTGGCTGCTGCCGGCCTCCTTCCAGTCCTGGACTTCGACCAATCCAGCCCTGGTTCCAACACCGTATTAAAATCTCCCCCCATTATCAGCTTTCCCATCTCTAGGTCCGGAATGCGTCCTAGCATCCGCCTCATAAAATTGGCATCATCCCAGTTCGGGGCATATACGTTTACCAAAACCACCGTCTCCCCCTGTAGTTTGCCACTCACCATCACGTATCTGCCCCGTTATCCGCCACTATAGTCTTTGCCTCGAACATTACCCGCTTCCCCACTAATATAGCCACCCCCCTGTTTTTCGCATCTAGCCCCGAATGGAACACCTGCCCCATCCATCCTTTGCGTAGCCTAACCTGGTCTATCAGTTTCAGGTGCGTTTCCTGTAACATAACCACATCTGCCTTAAGTTTCTTAAGGTGTGCGAGTACCCGTGCCCTCTTTATCGGCCCGTTCAGCCCTCTCACGTTCCACGTGATCAGCCGAGTTGGGGGGCCTCCTACCCCCCCCCCCCCCCTTGTCGATTAGCCATCACCTTTTTCCAGCTCCTCACCCGGTTCCCACGCAGCTGTATCTCCCCCAGGCGGTGCCCCCCTCGCCCATCCCCTCCCATACCAGCTCCCCCCTCTCCCCAGCAGCAGCAACCCAGTAATTCCCCCCCTCCAACCCCCCCCCCGCTAGATCCCCCGCTAGCGTAATTACTCCCCCCATGTTGCTCCCAGAAGTCGGCAAACTCTGGCCGACCTCGGCTTCCCCCCGTGACCTCTGCTCGCACCGTGCGACGCCCCCTCCTTCCTGCTTCTCTATTCCCGCCATGATTATCATAATGCGGGAACCAAGCCCGTGCTTTTCCCTTGGCCCCGCCCCCAATGGCCAACGCCCCATCTCCTCCACCTCCCCTCCTCCCCCCATTACCACCTGTAGAAGAGAGAAAAGTTACCACATCGCAGGATTAGTACATAAAACTCCTCTTTTCCCCCCCTTTTTAACCCCCCTCTTCGCCCCCCACATTCGCCCCACCACTTTGTTCAAACGTTCTTTTTAATAACCCGCTCATTCCAGTTTTTCTTCCACAATAAAAGTCCATGCTTCATCCGCCGTCTCAAAGTAGTGGTGCCTCCCTCGATATGTGACCCACAGTCTTGCCGGTTGCAGCATTCCAAATTTTATCTTCTTTTTATGAAGCACCGCCTTGGCCCGATTAAAGCTCGCCCTCCTTCTCGCCACCTCCGCACTCCAGTCTTGATAAACGCGGATCACCGCGTTCTCCCATTTACTGCTCCGATTTTTCTTTGCCCATCTAAGGACCATTTCTCTATCCTTAAAACGGAGGAATCTCACCACTATGGCTCTGGGAATTTCTCCTGCTCTCGGTCCTCCCGCCATCACTCGGTATGCTCCCTCCACCTCCAACGGACCCGCCGGGGCCTCCGCTCCCATTAACGAGTGCAGCATCGTGCTCCCATTAACGAGTGCAGCATCGTGCTCACATATGCCCCGACGTCCGCTCCCTCCGCACCTTCAGGAAGACCAAGAATCCTCAGGCTGTTCCTCCTTGCGTTGTTCTCCAGTGCCTCCAACCTTTCCACACATCGTTTCTGATGTGCCTCATGCGTCTCCGTCTTCACCACCAGGCCCTGTATGTCGTCCTCATTCTCGGCTGCCTTTACCTTCACGACCCGAAGCTCCCGCTCCTGGGTCTTTTGTTCCTCCTTTAGCCCTTCGATCGCCTGTAGTATCGGGGCCAACAACTCTTTCTTCCTTTCCTTTTTGAGCTCTTCCACACAGCATTTCAAGAACTCTTGTTGTTCAGGGCCCCATGTTAAACTGCCACCTTCCAACGCCATCTTGGTTTTTGCTTGCCTTCCTTGCCGCTGTTCTAAAGGATCCACTGCAATCCGGCCACTTTCTCCTTTTTCCATCCGTATCCAGGGGGGATTCCCTTCTGGTTTACCGCACAGTGTTTTTAGCCGTCAAAATTGCCGTTGGGGCTCCTATCAAGAGCCCAAAAGTCCGTTTCACCGGGAGCTGCCGAAACGTGCGACTCAGCTGGTCATCGTCACACCCGGAAGTGATGGGTTGTTATTTTAATTGCTTTGGTGCATCGTAAAAGCAGTTGAATGTTTGTAATCGGGGTTGAATTTTTGTTGCAGCTGTAAGATTCCCTGAGTGTGAACAGCAGGCCTTGCAACTTCAGAAGCGCCTGATGAAGGAAATTGCGGCTTTTCTCGTGTCTGTAACCATTCCCAGTTTTGTAAGTGATTTTTAAAGAACAAGACAAAAGTAGATTCTCAAGAACGAGATCGGAAATGCGAAAATATGAACATTGTGACAGACTTCTAATAGTAAAAAAAACTATAATTTGAGAGCGTTAAAGGTTTCAGAAAATTTCCGTTTGAAATTGCGAAAGGTTTGATGGGGTGGGGGGAGGGGGATGCAGAGGGGAGACATCCCAATGACTGCTGAATTGTTTTTATGCATTTGTTTATTACGATTGTGGAATGTATTTTTACAAATAGCTACTGAACCAGTGTTTTGAGGAGAACTTGACTAAATGCTTCAAGAAGCATATTAAAGGGCATGGGGAGAGCAAGGAAATGGAACATAGAACATAGAACATAGAAAATACAGCACAGAACAGGCCCTTCGGCCCACGATGTTGTGCCGAACCTTTGTCCTAGATTAATCAGAGATTATCATTGAATTTACAGTGCAGAAGGAGGCCATTCGGTCCTTTGAGTCTGCACCGGCTCCTGGAAAGAGCACCCTACCCAAACTCAACACCTCCACCCAACACCAAGGGCAATTTTGGACATTAAGGGCAATTTACCATTGGCCAATTCACCTAACCTGCACATCTTTGGACTGTGGGAGGAAACTGGAGCACCCGGAGGAAACCCATGCAGACACGGGGAGGACGTGCAGACTCCGCACAGACAGTGACCCAAGCCGGAATCGAACCTGGGACCCTGGAGCTGTGAAGCATTGTGCTATCCACAATGCTACCGTGCTGCCCTTAAGAACAAATAAATCTACACTATATCATTTTACCGTAATCCATGTACCTATCCAATAGCTGCTTGAAGGTCCCTAATGTTCCCGACTCAACTACTTCCACAGGCAGTGCATTCCATGCCCCCACTACTCTCTGGGTAAAGAACCTACCTCTGATATCCCTCCTATATCTTCCACCTTTCACCTTAAATTTATGTCCCCTTGTAATGGTTTGTTCCACCCGGGGAAAAAGTCTCTGACTGTCTGCTCTATCTATTCCCCTGATCATCTTCTAAACCTCTATCAAGTCGCCCCTCATCCTTTTCCGTTCTAATGAGAAAAGGCCTAGCACCCTCAACCTTTCCTCGTGAGACCTACTCTCCATTCCAGGCAACATCCTGGTAAATCTTCTTTGCACCTTTTCCAAAGCTTCCACATCCTTCCTAAAATGAGGCGACCAGAACTGTACACAGTACTCCAAATGTGGCCTTACCAAAGTTTTGTACAGCTGCATCATCACCTCACGGCTCTTAAATTCAATCCCTCTGCTAATGAACGCGAGCACACCATAGGCCTTCTTCACAGCTCTATCCACTTGAGTGGCAACTTTCAAAGATGTATGAACATAGACCCCAAGATCTCTCTGCTCCTCCACATTGCCAAGAACTCTACCGTTAACCCTGTATTCCGCATTCATATTTGTCCTTCCAAAATGGACAACCTCACACTTTTCAGGGTTAAACTCCATCTGCCACTTCTTAGCCCAGCTCTGCATCCTATTTATGTCTCTTTGCAGCCGACAACAGCCCTCCTCACTATCCACAACTCCACCAATCTTCGTATCATCTGCAAATTTACTGACCCACCCTTCAACTCCCTCATCCAAGTCATTAATGAAAATCACAAACAGCAGAGGACCCAGAACTGATCCCTGCGGTACGCCACTGGTAACTGGGATCCAGGCTGAATGTTTACCATCCACCACCACTCTCTGACTTCTATCGGTTAGCCAGTTCGTTATCCAACTGGCCAAATTTCCCACTATCCCATGCCTCCTTACTTTCTGCATAAGCCTACCATGGGGAACCTTATCAAATGCCTTACTAAAATCCATGTACACTACATCCACTGCTTTACCTTCATCCACATGCTTGGTCACCTCCTCAAAGAATTCAATAAGACTTGTAAGGCAAGACCTACCCCTCACAAATCCGTGCTGACTATCCCTAATCAAGCAGTGTCTTTCCAGATGCTCAGAAATCCTACCCTTCAGTACCCTTTCATTTACTTTGCCTACCACCGAAGTAAGACTAACTGGCCTGTAATTCCCAGGGTTATCCCTAGTTCCTTTTTTGAACAGGGGCACGACATTCGCCACTCTCCAATCCCCTGGTACCACCCCTGTTGACAGTGAGGACGAAAAGATCATTGCCAACGGCTCTGCAATTTCATCTCTTGCTTCCCATAGAATCCTTGGATATATCCCGTCAGGCCCGGGGGACTTGTCTATCCTCAAGTTTTTCAAAATGCCCAACACATCTTCCTTCCTAACAAGTATTTCCTCGAGCTTACCAATCTGTTTCACACTGTCCTCTCCAACAATATGGCCCCTCTCATTTGTAAATACAGAAGAAAAGTACTCGTTCAAGACCTCTCCTATCTCTTCAGACTCAATACACAATCTCCCGCTACTGTCCTTGATCGGACCTACCCTCGCTCTAGTCATTCTCATATTTCTCACATATGTGTAAAAGGCCTTGGGGTTTTCCTTGATCCTACCCGCCAAAGATTGTTCATGCCCTCTCTTAGCTCTCCTAATCCCTTTCTTCAGTTCCCTCCTGGCTATCTTGTATCCCTCCAATGCCCTGTCTGAACCTTGTTTCCTCAGCCTTACATAAGTCTCCTTTTTCCTCTTAACAAGACATTCAACCTCTCTTGTCAACTATGGTTCCCTCACTCGACCATCTCTTCCCTGCCTGACAGGGACATACATATCAAGGACACGTAGTACCTGTTCCTTGAACAAGTTCCACATTTCACTTGTGTCCTTCCCTGACAGCCTATGTTCCCAACTTATGCACTTCAATTCTTGTCTGACAACATCGTATTTACCCTTCCCCCAATTGTAAACCTTGCCCTGTTGCACGTACCTATCCCTCTCCATTACTAAAGTGAAAGTCACAGAATTGTGGTCACTATCTCCAAAATGCTCCCCCACTAACAAATATCTATCACTTGCCCTGGTTCATTACCCAGTACTAAATCCAATATTGCCCCTCCTCTGGTCGGACAATCTACATACTGTGTTAGAAAAGCTTCCTGGACACACTGCACAAACACCACCCCATCCAAACTATTTGATCTAAGGAGTTTCCACTCAATATTTGGGAAGTTAAAGTCGCCCATGACTACTACCCTATGACTTCTGCACCTTTCCAAAATCTGTTTCCCAATCTGTTCCTCCACATCTCTGCTACTATTGGGGGGCCTATAGAAAACTCCTAACAAGGTGACTGCTCCTTTTCCTATTTCTGACTTCAACCCATACTACCTCAATAGGGTGATACTCCTCGAACTGCCTTTCTGCAGCTGTTATACTATCTCTAATTAATAATGCCACCCCCCCCCCACCTCTTTTACCACCCTCCCTAATCTCATTGAAACATCTATAACCAGGGACCTCCAACAACCATTTCTGCCCCTCTTCTATCCAAGTTTCCGTGATGGCCATCACATCGTAGTCCCAAGTACCGATCCATGCCTTAAGTTCACCCACCTTATTCCTGATGCTTCTTGCGTTGAAGTATACACACTTCAACCCATCTCCGTGCCTGCAAGTACTCTCCCTTGTCAGTGTTCCCTTCCCCACTGCCTCACTACATGCTTTGGCGTCCTGAATATCGGCTACCTTAGTTGCTGGACTACAAATCCGGTTCCCATTCCCCTGCCAAATTAGTTTAAACCCTCCCGAAGAGTACTAGAAAACCTACCTCCCAGGATATTGGTGCCCCTCTGGTTCAGATGCAACCCGTCCTGCTTGTACAGGTCCCACCTTCCCCAGAATGCGCTCCAATTATCCAAATACCTGAAGCCCTCCCTCCTACACCATTCCTGCAGCCACGTGTTCAACTGCACTCTCTCCCTATTCCTAGCCTCGCTATCACGTGGCACCGGCAACAAACCAGAGATGACAACTCTGTCTGTCCTGGCTTTTAACTTCCAGCCTAACTCCCTAAACTTGTTTATTACCTCCACACCCCTTTTCCTACCTATGTCGTTGGTACCAATGTGCACCACGACTTCTGGCTGCTCACCCTCCCCCTTAAGGATCCTGAAGACACGATCCAAGACATCCCTGGCCCTGGCACCCGGGAGGCAACATACCTTCCGGGAGTCTCGCTCGCGACCACAGAATCTCCTATCTATTCCCCTAACCATTGAATCTCCTACAACTATTGCTTTTCTATTCTCCCCCCTTCCCTTCTGAGCCCCAGAGCCAGACTCAGTGCCAGAGACCTGGCCGCTAGGGCCTTCCCCCGGTAGGTCATCCCCCCCCCCAACAGCATCCAAAACGGTATACTTGTTTTGAAGGGGAACGGCCACGAGGGATCCCTGCACTGTCTGCCTGTTTGTTTTTTTCCCCCTGACTGTAACCCAGCTATTCTTGTCCTGTACCTTGGGTGTGGTTACCTCCTTGTAACTCTTCTCAATCACCCCCTCTGCCTCCCGGATGATCCGAAGTTCATCCAGCTTCAGCTCCAGTTCCCTAACACGGTCTTTGAGGAGCTGAAGTTGGGTGCACTTCCCACAGGTATAGTCAGCGGGGACACCGGTGGTATCCCTCACCACCCACATCCTACAGGAGGAGCATGCAACTGGCCTAGCCTCCATCCCTTCTTACCTGACAGAATATAGCTGCCCTGTGGACTAACTAGATCTCCGCCCTCCGACTCTGCTCCCAGTCAGCTACACTTTCTGTAAACTCCTGGCTCTCTTCGCACTCTTTGCGGAAATGTCAGAAAAAAATGAAAGGAGCACCTTACTCCCTCCTCACCTAACTCCCTCGGTCACCAAACTTTTACTATAGCACTCAAAAAGCACCAAATTCAGCACTCCCTCGGTCACCAAACTCTTACTATAGCACTCAAAAAGCACCAAATTCAGCACTCCCTCAGTCACCAAACTCTCACTATAGCACTCAAAAAGCACCAAATTCAGCACTCAGTGCAAACTCGAATAGAACTAGCATAGATAGTTTTGATTGTAAGCCTCCGACTTCTCAATTTGAAAACAAATGAGCACCATTGGATGAAATGTTTTCACAGCTGTTGTTTGTCATTAACTGGTTGTGGAGGACGTATGTATGGCTGTTGGGAGGAAATGTCTATTAAATGGTGTCTGGCATACAGATTGACCTTTCTTTCCCTTTTTGTTTTTTTAGATCAAAGACTGTGTGAATCATGTCACTGTGCCTGCCGATGGTAGCATGCTGACAAACGCCCTGCACAACTGTGGAATTAATATTCGATACATTGGTAAAATAGCACAGCTGATTAGCCACTCAGAAGACAAACAGTTCCTGGATCATATCTCTGTATGTATTTAGCGAAGGAGAGATATATTTGTGGAGGAGGAATGTGTACATGTGCGTTGTCCTAAAATGTCCCCACTCATAATTGATGATCCTGACTTTTTACTCGATGGGCTATTTCAATGGCTCAGTTCATAACTTTACTGCATAGCGTGGAACTGAGCCGTTAGACCAAGGAATTCCAACTTTGATCCCTAAACTGTGCAGAGTTAGCTGATCTTGGCCAAGCTGTCGCTGAGCCCTAGAATCTGCCTCGGTATCTCTGCCTGAGTAGGTGTACGGAATGTAGTGGGTTCAGCTGTGATGCAGCGCTGAATATACACCTGAGGAAGAGCCACTCGAGTATTGTACAAAGGGTGATTGTGAACGAGGGAGCTGAATTTTGTTCCTCATTGGCAAGTCCTGGCACTGGAGCCAAAAGCAGAAGGCGACCCTGCTTCCATGGGTGGTTGGACCAGGAGCAGCAAATTGCTGGATGTGGCCAATTAAATGACTGACATTGGGCTGCCAGTCAATTAGGAAGGTCAGGCCTTCCCCAAGAGCTACAGACACAAGTAGCAGTGCCAGTGCTAGTCATTGAGGCTGGAGCTTCAGGTAAAAGGTGCTTAAATGATGAGGTGCCCTCTAATATCAGGTAGATCTTTGGATGAAACTGGGGCTTGGCTACCAGAGGAATGGCGGTCAAGGGTGGTGGGGGGGACTTTTTTCTTGGATCAGCGATGGTGTCGTTGATGCAAAGTTGGCATTACCGGCCAGGGGGGTAGCAGGGCTCCTTTGTGAACCATGAATCCTTTTTTTTTTTAAAGCCCCCCCCACCCCACCCCACACACAACCAGTTGGAAGGCTGCCACGTTTCACCTTGAGGCCTCCCCATGTGACAGTGGGCGTTCTGGTGTGAGTAAAATACCTACTGAGGTGGGCAGAGAGTCTTAATTGGCTGCTGAGCGGGCAGCTGAGCCCCCCCCCCCCCCCAACACAGGCCATTTCCATTTGGCATATTTGGTATGGTGGAAATGTCAACCCAGACATCAACAATACGCTGGGAAAATTCAGCCCCAAATGACCTCAACACAAGCCATCATGTTCAGAAGTATAGGAGAGAAAATCAAATGGGGAAACGTATGGGATTTGAACTTCCATTCATGATGATGTAGCAGGAAAACGAGTGGGTCTCTAATCGTGGTGGGAATGGGATGATCTGTAACAGAACAAATAATTATCTCCAGACCAGTTATCTTTAGAATAACATGAAATGGTTTAATTCTACGTTATCAGCTTTTTCCATTTGAGATGGTGGCATCTCTCACTGAATCAACAATAAATCTCATGTGTTTCTGTGTGGAACTTAAGCACGCCGAGATCGGTAACTAAAATAAATGTTGATGTTAAAATTTAATACAGCTAACTGAGTTTGTTCATTCGGATTCTAAATCTAGACCTTGAGCAGCTGGTCACTACCTAAGACTGAGTGTTTTGTATTCCTGCAGAAACTACTAGTCAGCGAAATCATCACCAGGGTGGCAAAGCACATCATCGTCCCCTACCTGCAGGTGATCTTTTTAAACTCATCAGCTGTGACTTGGAGGGTAGTGGGTGCACCACATTCTTCGTATGCTGCCCCAGCAGAGCAGGAATGTCTGACGTTCAGTTACTTTCAGTGCTGAATAGGCTGGTTTTGGTCTTGGGGGATTTTGAATTAGCGAGGGGGAGGAAGCAGCCAGCATCACAGCCCCCGGTTGCTATCCTTTAATATGATGTGGAGATGTCGGCGTTTAACATTTGCTGGGAAGTACATGTCCGGGGAAGGAATCGGGTATTATATATAGGGGCATTCCCAAAACTTGAACTGTTTTCTTGCATGTTATCACCTTCAGGAGAGGAGGGAAGAAAATTCAAGGTAACTAAAAGAAATGTAAGAAAATTACATTTTGGCTGTTCTGATGTGATTCCAACCATTCTCCTCACTCCGCTCCCCAACTCTGTTTGCTGCTGGGTAACCTTTCATTGGCATGTTGCATAATTATCTCTGTGTTCAGAAAAGTTGCTCTGGGAAAATATTTGCCCGAAATCTGTAGGACTGAGAGTGTAATTTTTAAACCAAAAATGGCAGTGTCAGGTTCTGACCAAAAACCGACATATGTGAAACAGCCAGGTTTTCTATCCAGATTCCGACACTGTGCCAAAGAATATTGGGGGGGTGTGGGGGGGGGGGCATGGTTTGCGTGTCATTTTGGTGGGTCAGTATATGATGGAGTCAGCAAGCCCTGCTCCACAGAGATTGGGGCACCACCTTTAAAGGAAGGCCGAGCTACGAGAAAAAAATAATCTCCCTCCTTCCTTCCCGGGTTGGGGGGGGTGTGGGGATTTCCACATCAGAAGGCACACTCCTCCTTCACTTCCCACGTCCTCCCCCCTCACCACCACACACATAAGTGGAAGCCCCCCATTCCCAATGGAGGAGAGTTTGCCTCCAGGCAGTACCCCGCTAGCGCAGTGACGGGGGGCATTGCCCAGCCTCGACCCTCCATCCCGAGACCTCCAGGCACCTTGGCGAAAACCAGCAGTGAATAGCACTGGCATGATGTCACACTGCCAAGCGGCGAGCATTTCACAGAGCCAGATGCTACAGCGTAAAACCGTTAAATTATATTTAAGTACATGTAAATTTATGGAAATCAGGTTCACGGCCTTTCTGGCAGGGTGCGGGGACGATCTCAAATGAGATCTCGGCTGGCGCAATTGCCATTATGGCCCTCTCGTGTGATTTAGCAGCCATAATGGGTGCTCCGGTTTCTTCCTACAGTCCAAATGTGCAGGTTGGGTGAATTGGCCATGATTAAAAAAGAATGCCCCTTAGTGCCCAGGGATGTGCAGGTTAGATGGGGGTTACAGGTACAGGGCAGGGGAGTGGGCCCAAGTAGGGTGCTCTTTCAATGCCTCGATGCAGACTCGATGGCCGAATGGCCTCCTTCTGCACTGTAGGAATTCTATGACTTTTAACGGGATTTGTGCTCACAGCTAATGGATTGGATTGGATTGGATTTATTTATTGTCACGTGTACCGAGGTACAGTGAAAAGTATTTTTCTGCGAGCAGCTCAACAGATCATTAAGTACATGAGAAGAAAAGAAAATACATAATAGGGCAACACAACATATACAATGTAACTACATAGCACTGGCATCGGGTGAAGCATACAGGGTGTAGTGTTAATGAGGTCAGTCCATAAGAGGGTCATTTAGGAGCCTGGTGACAGTGGGGAAGAAGCTGTTTTTGAGTCTGTTCGTGCGTGTTCTCAGACTTCTGTATCTCCTGCCCGATGGAAGAAGTTGGAAGAGTGAGTAAGCCGGGTGGGAGGGGTCTTTGATTGTGCTGCCCGCTTTCCCCAGGCAGCGGGAGGTGTAGATGGAGTCAATGGATGGGAGGCAGGTTTGTGTGATGGACTGGGCGGTGTTCACAACTCTCTGAAGTTTCTTGCGGTCCTGGGCCGAGCAGTTGCCAGACCAGGCTGTGATGCAGCCAGATAGGATGCCTTTTATGGTGCATCTGTAAAAGTTGGTAAGGGTTAATGTGGACATGCGGAATTTCCTTAGTTTCCTGAGGAAGTATAGGCGCTGTTGTGCTTTCTTGGTGGTAGCGTCGACGTTGGTGGACCAGGGCAGATTTTGAGATATGCACCCCTAAGAATTTGAAACTGCTAACCATCTCCACCTCGGCCCCATTGATGCTGACAATGGTGTGTACAGTACTTTGCTTCCTGAAGTCAATGACCAGCTCTTTAGTTTTGCTGGCATTGAGGGAGAGATTGTTGTTGCTGCACCACTCCACTAGGTTCTCTATCTCCCTCCTGTATTCTGACTCGTCGTTATTCGAGATCCGGCCCACCTGTAGATGGAGTTGGAACCAAATTTTGCCACTCAGTCCTGTGTGTACAGGGAGTAGAGTAGGGGGCTAAGTACGCAGCCTTGCAGGGCCCCGGTATTGAGGACTATTTTGGAGGAGGTGTTGTTGTTCATGCTTACTGATGGTGGTCTGTTGGTCAGAAAATTGAGGATCCAGTTGCAGAGTGGGGAGCCAAGTCCTAGGTTGTGGAGCTTTGATATGAGTTTGGCTGGGATTATGGTGTTGAAGGCGGAGCTGTAGACAATAAATAGGAGTCTGATGTAGGAATCCTTGTTGTCGAGATGCTCTAGGGATGAGTGTAGGGCCAGGGAAATGCCGTCTGCTGTGGACCGGTTGTGACTGTATGCGAATTGCAGTGGATCAAGGCGTTCTGGGGGTATGGAGGTGATGCGCTTCATGATCAACCTCTCGAAGCACTTCATTACAACTGTGTCAGGGCCACCGGACGATAGTCATTGAGGTAAGCTGCCTGGTTCTTCTTTGGCACCGGTATGATGGTGGTCTTCTTGAAGCAGGTGGGAACCTCGGAGTGAGTAGGGACAGGTTAAAGATGTCCGCGAACACCTCTGCCAGCTGGTCCGCGCAGGCTCTGAGTGCACGACCAGGGATCCCATCCGGGCCCGTCGCCTTCCGAGGGTTCACTTGCAGAAAGGCCGATCTGACTTTGGAAGCTGTGATGGTGGGTATGGGTGAGTTATGGGCTGCTGGGGCACTCGACAGCGGATTGTTGGTTACCTGCTCGAACCGAGCATAGAATGCATTGAGTTCATCGGGGAGGGGTGCGCTGCTGCCAGAGATACTACTCTGCTTCGCTTTGTAGCCCGTTATGTTGTTTAAGCCTTGCCACAACCGCCGAGAGTCTGTCTGTGACTCTAGATTGGTTTGATATTCTCTCTTGGCACCTCGGATGGCTTTGCGGAGGTCATACCTGGATTTCTTGTATAGGTCATGGTCGTCTGACTTGAACGCCTCAGATCTGTCCTTCAGTAGGGAGTCAATCTCGTGATTGAGCTCCGGTTGGGGAACGTACGTACCGCTTTCTTTGTCATGCAGTCGTCCGCACATTTGCTGATGAAGTCTGTGACGGTGGTGGCATACTCATTTAAGTTGGTCGCTGAGTTCTTAAATATGGATCAGTCCACTGTCTCTAAGCAGTCATGTAAGAGCTCTTCTGTTTCCTCTGACTGCACGACCTTCTTAGCTGGATTCTCCTGCTTGAGTTTCTGCTTGTATGCCGGGAGAAGGAGCACCGTCTTATGGTCTGATTTCCCAAAGTGCGCTCGGGGGATGGAACGGTAGGCGTCCTTGATTTTTGAGTAGCAGTGGTCAAGAGTGTTGTCTCCCCTGGTGGGACAGGAGATGTGCTGGTGGAATTTTGGCAGTCCACTCTTGAGGTTGGCCTTGTTGAAATCCCCAGCCACGATGAACAAGGCCTCCAGGTGTTCTGTTTCGTAGTTGTTTATTACTGTGTATAGTTCGTCCAACGCCTTCCTCACTGCTGCCTGGGGTGGGATGTAGACCACTGATAATGGCTGAAGTGAACTCGTGTGGAAGATAGTATGGGCGGCACTTCACGGTCAGGTATTCCAGGTCCGGAGAGCAGTAGGTCGCCAGGATTGCCACATCCAAGCACCAGGAGGAGTTGATGAGGAGGCAAACCCCTCCACCCTTTGCTTTGACTGAAGACGGCGGTGCAGTCCACCTGATGAATTGAGAAGCCTTCAGGTTGTATGGCACAGTCCGGTGAGGCGGGGGTGAGCCATGTCTCTGTGAAACAGAGCACACTGCAGTCTCTTGCTTCCCTCTGAGAGGTATGTCTAGCGTTAAGTTCATCCAGCTTGTTTTCGATCGCTTGGACGTTTGCCAGGAGTATGCTAGGGAGAGGGGTCTTGAAACTGCGTTGCTTCAGTCTAACCTGTAGACCGCCGTGTTTCCCTCACTTCCTCGGTCGGCGGCTGCGGCTGGATGATCCTGGGATCCGATTGGAGAAGCCTGACCTTGTGGAAGGTAGGTGGTTGCGTCTGGCGGGGACCAGGGCTCTGGTTACGTTTCCGGGATCGCGTCTGGCATGGTCCCGGGTGCTGGTTGAGGTCGAGGGGTTGCTCGGGGGGCATGTTTGCGATCCGGATGGGTCCCGCCGTTCTGCGGCACGGGAATACCTTGCAGCACGTTCAGGTCCTCGCGCTGGGTCTCCGCCATTTCAGGGGTCCTGGGTCGTGGGCAGAGGCTTCCTGAGGCAGGTTGGGCTGAGTCCCGTGGTCTGTTCCCTACCTGGGCGCTCCTGGGGTCGGGTCTTGAAGTAGGCCTGGTCGGGCCTCCATGTGGATTTTTCTTTCTTCCATCTCCAGGTCGGGCGGGTTGCTGGGCGGGCCCCTCCGGGTTGGGTCGCTGGGCGGTTCTCTCAGGGTCGAGTTGGGCCGGGTCTCGTCGTCGGGGGTCGGATCGGCAGCTCCGGGGACTGGGCCGGGCGATCCGGGGACTGGCGTCGGTTGTTAGGCCAGGTTGGTGTGGTGAAACCACTGTGTTGTATTGTGCTGCCACAGTATTACATGTTGTACAGTATTGCCACTATATTACATGTTGTACGGTTTTGGCTCTGCCCGTGGCTCCTCCCCCTAGGGCCTGGGTATATAAGCTGCCGACCTCTCTCACTGCCTCATTCTGGGGCACGCTGCCAGCTCTGTTGTAAAGCCATAGTTTAATTCGCTCTGCGTTTTCCATCTTAATTGATAGTATATCAATTTAATTGACATACAATAAATTAAAGAGCTGTTTAACATGGATCCGGGCGGCAAACCTGACCTCCTGCAGATAGACCCCCAATCAGCCGACGCCGATGTCATCTTCGCACACTGGCTACGCTGTCTAGAATCTTTCATCAATTCTGCCGCCGTTGCCGTCACCGAGAAGCACAAGCTGCGAGTCCTCATCTCCCGGGTGAGCCCGCAAAATGTTCTCATCTTCCGGGACGCGGCCTCGTTTGAAGAAGCCATTAATCTCTTGAAAGGACGGTATGTGAAACGGGTTAACAGACTGTTCGCCAGGCACCTCCTTGCCACACTGCGTCAGCGCCCTGGAGAGTCGCTGGCAGAATTTCAGCGCGTTTTGCGGGTGCTTGGCGGGGTCTGCAACTGCGAGGCCGTGTCGGCTACTAAGCACACCAAAAGTCTGATCCGGGACGCCTATGTTGCCGGCATTGACTCACACTGCGTTGGCCAGCACCTGCTAGAGAGGGAGACACTCGACCTCTGGGAAACGGTGCTGTATCGCTGGAGGTGGCCTTCCGTAACATGGGTGCCTATGCCTCCGATCACGCGGCACCCTCGTGGACCTCGGGGGGGGCACCGCCATCTTCGACGCCACCCGCCACGTGTGACCCACGGGGGCCGCCATTTTTAAAGTCCACCGCCACATCCACGGCGCCACTTTTGAAGTCCACCGCCGCATCTCCGACACCATTTTTGATGTCCACCGCCGCACCTTCGACGCCATTTTCGAAGTCCACCGCTGCCTCCTGGAGTCCCGGCTCGCCCGTCCGTCAGCTGGCCTTTGCTACTCTCGACCGGCCCGCCCGTTGTCTGAAACCCGGCTGAGGCTCAAGGCGGATATTGTCAAGGCCTTGGATGAATCCATCCCGTTCCAGGTAGAGTGCGATGCGTCTGACTTTGCCCTGGCCGCTACCCTCAACCAGGCAGGAAGGCCCGTGGCTTTCTTCTCCCAAACCACCCTCCATGCCTCCGAAATTCGGCACTCCTCCGTTGAAAAGGAAGCCCAAGCCATTGTGGAAGCTGTGCGATATTGGAGGCATTACCTGGCTGGCAGGCGATTCACTCTCCTCACTGACCAACGGTCGGTTGCCTTCATGTTCACTGACACACAGCGGGGCAAGATCAAGAATGATAAGATATTGAGGTGGAGGATCGAACTCTCCACCTTCAACTATGATATCCAGTATCGTCTTGGGAAGCTTAGTGAGCCCCCAGATGCCCTTTCCCACGGTACTTGTGCCAACGCACAAGTAAACCGACTGCGGGCCCTCCACAATGACCTGTCACCCGGGGGTCACCCGGCTTTTCCATTATATTAAGGCCCGCAACCTGCCTTACTCCATCGAGGAGGTCAGGACCATGACCAGGGACTGCCAGGTCTGCGCGGAGTGCAAACTGCCCTTCTATCGGCCAGACAGAGCATGCCTGGTAAAGGCCTCACGCCCCTTTGAACGCCTCAGCATTGATTTCAAAGGGACTTCCCCTCCACTGACCGTAACGTGTACTTCTTCAACATACTTGACGAGTACTCATGTTTCCCTTTCGCCATCCCATGCCCAGACGTGACCTCTGCCACAGTCATCAAGGCCCTGAGCAGTGTCTTCACCTTGTTCGGTTTCCCCACTTACATCAATAGTGATCGGGGTTCCTCCTTCACGAGTGATGAGCTGCGTCAGTTCCTGCTTAGCAAAGGCATTGCCTCAAGCAGGACTACCAGCTACAATCCCGGGGGAACGGACAGGTGGAGAGGGAGAACGCGACGGTCTGGAAGGCCGTCCATCTTGCCCTACGGTCTAGAGGTCCCCCAGTCTCCTCCTGGCAGGAGGTCCTTCCCAATGCGCTCCAATCCATCCGGTCGCTTCTCTGCACCGCTACTAATGTGACCCCCCCATGAGAGGATGTTTGCCTTCCCCAGAAGGTCCACCTCAGGGGTCTCGCTCCCGAACTGGCTGACGGTTCCAGGGCACGTCCTCCTCCTCCGACATGTGAGGACTCATAAGTCGGATCCTCTGGTCGAGGGGGTCCTTCTCCTCCATGCAAATCCCCAGTACGCCTACGTGGCTCACCATGACGAGCGGGAGGACACAGTCTCCCTTCGAGATTTGGCACCCGCAGGTTCCCCAGCGACTGTCACCGGCGCTCCCGACTCTATTCCTCCCCTCTCTACTACTACTCGACCCGGCCCTATACCCCCTTCCCCCGTTGCTGCCCACCTGCCTGAGAACACAGAAGCTGTCTGGCTCCCGGACACGTAGGCCTCACGCTTCAGCCGACTACGATACCCAAACCACAGCCGGAACTGAGGTGGTCATGGTGGATAATCAAAGCCCCCGTCAGACTCGATCTCTGACGCAACTTGTTCACATCACCCCCGCCGGATTTTTTTTAAACAGGGGGTGAATGTGGTGAAACCACTGTGTTGTATTGTGCTGCCACAGTATTACGTGTTGTACAGAATTTCCACTATATTACATGTTGTACGGTTTTGGCTCTGCCTGTGGCTCCCTAGGGCCTGGGTATATAAGCTGCCGACCTCTCACAGTGCCTCATTCTGGGGCACGCTGCCAGCTCCGTTGTAAGTCAATTATAGCCATAGTTTAATTCGCTCTGCGCTTTCTGTCTTAATTGATGGCATATCAGTCGGGGGTTCCAAGGTCAGGGTCGGCTCCAAATCGAGGTCGGGGCTTCACTTCCGGTTTGGGCCCGATCCACTTCCAGGTCATGGAGGTCTGGTCGGGTCAGGTCAAAAGGTCTCCCCGGGCCTCGGAGGATGTTCAAGCCTGCAAGAAAAGTTAAAGAGAGAGGTTAGTAATAATGTTAGTCTTAGAATTAAATTTTAAAAGATTAAAACGAGTATAAGTTAAGTTAAAAGTAGATCTGTTGGGGAGAGCTCGCAGAGAGTCGCCTCGCTCAGGCGCCATCTTCTTCAGGAGTCATATAATCATGCCCTGAGTCAAAAAAAAAGAATTGGGTACTCTAAATTTCCAAAAAGAAATAAATAATCACGCCCTGAGTCTTAGCTCATGAAAACTGGAGTGTTAGGGTCATCTCGGAAGTTTAAATGCAAAACCAGGAACAGGAGGTGATCCTGTTAGCCTCTGGTTTTAAGAGAGGTGGGAGGGGCAGGCAGCCATTCCGCTCACGGAAAGTGGTGGTGGTCATTTACCGGCAACTGGGTTTCCCAAGCCTTTGGAAACTTCATATTTGAAAGATGGTGAGAAGCGCTGAATCCATGAGGCTTAGGCTGACAAATGGCAAATGACATTTGCGCCACGCAAATGCCAGGCAATGACCATCTTCTATAAGAGAGGATCTAATCATCGCTCCTTGACATTCAATGGCATTACCATCGCTGAATTCCCCACAATCAACATCCTGGGGGGGGTTAGCATTGGTCAGAAACTGAACTGGACGAGCCACATTAATACTGTGGCTATGAGAGCAGATCAAAGGTTAGGAATTCTACGGCGAGTAACTCACCTCATCTCCCCACTCCCCTCCCCCCCCCAAGCCTGTCCACTATTGACCAGGCTCAAGTCAGGAGTGTGATGGAATACCCTCCACTTACCTGGATGAGTGCAGCTCCAACAACACTCAAGAAGCTCGACACCATCTAGGACAAAGCAGTCCTCTTGATTGCTACTCCTTCCACAAACATTCAAACACTCCACCACCGAAGAACAGTAGCAGCCATGTGTACCATCTACAAGATGCACTGCAGTAACTCACCAAGGCTCCTTAGACAGCACCTTCCAAACCCATGACCACTACCATCTAGAAGGACAAGAGCAGCAGATACCTGGGAACCCAACCACCTGGAAGTTCCCCTCCAAGTCATTCACCACCCCAAACTGGAAATATATCGTCGTTCCTTCTCTGCCGCTGGGTCAAAATCCTGGAACTCCCTCCCTAACAGTACAGTGGGTGTACCTACACCTCAAGGACTGCAGCGGTTCAAGAAGACAACTCACCACCACCTTCTGAAGGGCAACTAGGGATGGGCAGTAAATGCTGGCCTAACCAGCGACGCCCACATCCCGTAAATGAATTAAAAACCAAATGTAAGTGTCTTTACAGCACTGTTTGTGAGCCAGGAGCAGGCATGAGGATTTCATTCGAACATACAAATTAGGAGCAGGAGTAGGCTATTTGGCCTCTCGAGCCTGCTCTGCTATTCAATAAGATCCTCACTGATCTGTTTCCTTGGGATTCAACAAGCTAGCCAGCAAACATCTCAACCCCAGCATGCCAACCTATTGCATCATTTGACCTGTCCGCCACCACCTCCCCTGCCTGTGAGCCGGAATTCCACAGGAAACAATTTATAGGAGAACTACAGCTAACTTCTGCGGGACATACGTAAAATCTGCTCTTCAAGATACCCAATCTTGCAAAAGCCCCACCCGCACAAAAGCCACATTTCTGCTAAAATTCAAACCATATTTTCAGTGTTTACTTTCAGAGTTCTCTATCAGTATGTGTTGGAAGGAGGCAGATGGAATGGATATTTGACAAACGACATAACATTAAAATGCTCCAGAGAAGAGGCAGCGCTATGTTGAAGCACCAATACAGTAACCCAGAATCATGGGCCCTGGATCTGGACTGCTGTATTCCAGGTGTTAGCTATTAGACAATGGAGAAGCACCGGATGGAAGTCACACGCTCGGTGCATTCAAACCCCCTACAATGCAACCTAGCTGGGCATGTTTGGCATCACTTTACCTTCTTGGCTAAGTTTGTCTGGTGGACCAAAGGATCACAAAGAAAGCAGAGACCGCGATAGAGAAAAGGAGAAAAATGTGAAAGGCGGGGTCACATTATTTGACTTATTACTGGAAGCTGGCTGCGTTGTGTGGAGTTAAAGGGTTTATGTTGCTGTCTCTTTTTTTCTCTCTCTAACCCACACCAGTGATTAGATTATGGGCTGAAACCCAATCATTCTACTCAATGTCATCATCAACTTAAACAGCTTCTTTGAAAAGAGGGAGGAAGACACCTGAACAAATATAATATCAGGATGTGGAACATGTGACCGCTGGCTTTTATAAGGGATTTATCTTGCTTCATGACTCTTGCAGGTTCTTCGGTTCTAATTTATTTTAATATAACTTGGAGTTTCTTATTTTTAATTTTCTTCCAGGGTGTGGAGATATCAGCGCTCTCATCTGCCATCAGTCACTTTCTGAACTGCTTGCTGAGCTCCTACCCCAATCCTGTTGCACACTTGCTTCTAGACGAACTTGTATCACGCAGGAAAAAGAACAAGCGAAAGATGCGGATTCCTGGGAACGACACGGCCTGGGCCAGCCTGACCCCTGCTGAGCTGTGGAAACAGATTAACAGTGAGGCTGGTGAAAGCTTTGACTACTTGCTGGCTTGGTAGGTAACCCCCTAACATTTGGCACCTTTGAACATGTTAATTTCTCAGTCATTTTATGCATCAGTCATTGCCAAAGTTGAAGGGATTCCTGTAGTGACTTGTTTCCAATATTGCCATGCGCATAATGTAGGGAATGGGACTGCCCCTGCTGCACTGTGGGAGGTGCAGAGTACTGACCAGTATGGGTCCTGAAGGTTTTCTGAAGCGGAAACGGAAAGCTAAGCTACACCGCTTGGACATGTGCAGGTTCCTACTTCAGAGTGGGTTGTTGAATATTCCTCAGTTTGAGGTGGATCAGTGATGCCATACCATATTGGATCTCCTTATCTGTTGAACCCTAGATGATAGTCCTAAGGGGGAGAAGTCCTGGAGTAGTACCATTCATTGCAGTAGATTGTCGTGATCAGTATGCTTCCAGCCCAACGAGCAAGGAAGCATTGTTGGATGTGGCTGTGGGAATTGAGGTGGATCAGGTGTCAGTTGGGGAATTTTAAGGGAACAGTGATCATCAAATCATGAAATTTTGGCCATGGAAATTGACCGGTGCAGTGACTCAAAACTGGCAACCTTGGGACTGAGGCTGTGCCAGATTTTGGATCTTGCCAAATTTTGGAGTTTGGTGGTTCGGGTTGTGGGTTGGTTTGGACCATAGCAAGTTGGGTGGGATTGCTTGGAGCGTGGGAATAGACTGGCAGATAACTAGTCCAGCGGCACACCACACCAGTGCAGTGCCGAGTTGGTGCAGGCAAGTGTTTTTCTTTTCTTTTGCTCAATTAAAATTGCACGGCACATTGTACCATCTACAAGATGGTAACAACTCACCAAGGCTCCTTCAACAACACCTTCCAAACCTGCAACCTCTACCATCTAGAAGGACAAGGGAAGCAAATGCATGGGAACACTACCATCTGCAGGTTCCCCTCCAAACCACACACTGTCCCGACTTGAAACTATATCACTGTTCCTTCATTGTTGCTGGGTCAAACTCCTGGGACTTCTTCCCAATAGCACTGTGGATGTACCTACACCACATGGACTGCAGCGGTTCAAAGCTCACCATCACCTTCTCAAGGGCAGAAAATTACTGGCTGCACCCATGTCACATTAAGTTTAAAAAAAGAAATAACTAATGAGGGTAATGCCATTTTGATGTGATGTATAGAAAAGACATTTGATAAAGTGCCACATAGTGGACTTGTTCGCAAACTCCCCAGGCACTTTCCTCTCCCTGTTAACTGATGTTTGTGTGATTGGTGTGTTCCAGTGACGGGGTTGATCAGGCGGTGGAGCGGTTTGGTCTGCAGAAAGTGTCCCTGCTGCGCGAGTTCTGTATAAAGACTGGAATTCAGGTACTGCCAATCTATCCATTGTAACTATGCAGCACACGCATGATCTGTCATTCTGTATGTCTCCTCCATTTACATGATCCTCCCACAGCTGTGCCTGTACTTTGCTTGAGTAAGTTCATGACACAGGTGCACAGTGACTAGCAGTGAAGCTAAAATGTGTTTACAAATCCAATTTGCTGAGTAAAAATTGCAAGAGATAGAAAATTGATTAATGCCTCGAGTACTCAATTTTGAATAACTTACCTGCACCATTCTGTTCCAGTGAAAATCAGAAAATTCTTGATTTCTGATTAGTGTGTATTCGCTGAAGAAAAGAATGACTTGCATATAGCACCAATCACCACCTCAGGAAATCCCAAATCATTTTGCAGTCAACTAGGCTTTTGGAAATATAGTCACTGTTGCAATGTCGGATTTGAGACAGCCAATTTGAATGCAACAAGGCCCCACAAACAGCAATGTGATGATGTATCTTATTCATTTGCGGGATAAATATTGGCTATTCTGGTGGCTGATAACTCGCCGATCTTCAAAATATTGTCTTGGGATTTTTTAGTCCTACCGGAGAGGATAGATAAGTCATTGGTTTAACATCACATTTTTAAAAAACAGCACCTCCAACAGTGCCGCAATCTCTCAGTACAGCACTGGAGTGCCAGCCTATAGTTCTGTATTCAATGCACAACCGACTGACTCAGGCAACTGTGCCACAGCTGACACTATTAATTCATCTGCAGTGTATGTGGAGAGATTAAGGAAAATTAATCTGTTCCCACTTCTGTTCTCTGCCCATTGTGTGTGTGTGTGTGTGTCCATGTACAAATACCGATTCCCACTTCTGTTCACTGCCCAGTGTGTGTGTGTGTGTCCATGTACAAATACCGATTCCCACTTCTGTTCACTGCCCAGTGTGTATGTGTGTGTGTGTATATATGTACAAATATCGACTCCCACTTCTGTTCACTGCCTAGTGTGTGTGTGTGTCTCCATGTACAAATACCGATGGAGGACAGGACCAAGCTCCGCTGTCTGGGCGCATACATCGGGAATGCCCCCGTTGGGTGTGGAAGGCTGCTGCTGTTGCTGCTTGTGAAAGCTTCGAAGGAGTGAACTCCTCGACACACTAGTTATTAAATCACTTCATCTACTACAAACTAGAGAACCGTCAACACAGCCCAGTCCATCATGTGAACCCGCCTCCCATCCATTGACTCTGTCTACACCTCCTGCTGCCTGGGGAAAGCGGGCAGAAGAATCAAAGACTCCTCCCACCCGACTTACTCACTCTTCCAACTTCTTCCATCGGGCGGGAGGTACAAAAGTCTGAGAACACGCACCAACAGATTCAAACACAGCTTCTTCCCCGCTGTTAACAGACTCCTGAATGACCTTCTTATGGACTGAACTGATCTCTCCATGCATCTTCTCTACTGTTGCAGTACTATACTCCGTAAGCTTTACCTGATGTTTATGTATTTACATTGTGTATTTATCGTTGTCCTATGTTTTTCATGTATGGTGTCATCTGCCTGTTCTGTACACACAATACTTTTCACTGTACCTCGGTACACGTGACAATAAATCTAAATCTAAAAATCTAAATATAGTGCATAGAGTGAGCCTCCTTACATTTGATGAATACAAGTTAAAAGCTTCGTAGGAGAAGTAAAGGGAGACTAACAGGAGGAGGGGAAAAAAGTCCTCCCATGGAGCTATATGGTTAGCTGGATACTGATGTATAAACTACACTTGTTTACACAAATCTAAAATTATAGTAGCATCTCGAAATATTTTCAGACTCTCAAAACTAATGGAAATCAATGGTACCCAAGAGTCTCAGTTTAATTCCAGCAACAATTTACATAGCGCTTTAACATACTAAAATATCCAAAGGTACTTCACATGAGTATTATCAACATTTTCAGCGATTGCAATTACCCATGGCTGTGCTTCACCAGTGGAATAAAAATCTACCCCAGCGCTGATTCAGCCAGTAATTAAGTTCTATTTTCAGCCAAATGTTTTTGCTTTGCCCTGAGAGATAGTGTCCAGGAAATTTTACAGAACAGATTCCGAACAAGTGTTTTGCTTTTTGCAGTCTCTGAAATCAGCCACTTCGCACCAAATGATATCAGGAGGCCATCTGCTGTTCAAGGGGAGATTGGGAAGATTCCGATCTGTAAATGTAGTGTTAATTAATTAAAAAGCTAGCAAAATGTCAATCAGGGTAGAGATGGGTGAGGCCACTGACCTCGTGCTTAGGATTGAGAATGGGGGTCAGCACGGTGGCGCAGTGATTAGCACTGCTGTCTCACGAGCCGAGGTCACAGGTTCAATGCCGGCTCTGGGTCACTGTCCATGTGGTGTTTGCACATTCTCCCCGTGTTTGCGTGGGTTTCGCCCCCATAACCCGAAGATGTGCAGGTTAGGTGGATTGGAAATGTTAAATTGCCCCATAATTGGAAAAAATGAATTGGGTATTCTAAATTTATTTTTAAAAAAGGATTGGGAATGGAGGTAAAATATTAAATTGTAGCTTCGGATCTCTACCCGCTTTCTTTATTTTAAAAATGTATTTTGTGAATATTGGTAAAAGCAAATGTTCACCAGCCATGACGTTCCCTCAGCTGGAATAGTCTGCTGACATTTAGGTTTCGGCTTGCTGGTGTAGACTGGTGTTGGCAGTAGAGATCAAGAGACAATGGGGTAGAAATGAGTCACTATTACACTCGTTTTGCAGGTGCCTCTGCCTGTGCTGCAAGGAATGTCATTGAAATGGGCGCATTATGAGGAAAGGTTGTAGAGGTTAGGTTTGTATCCACCAGAGTTCAAAAGAGTAAGAGGCGACTTGATCAAAACCTTTAAGATCCTGAGGGGTCTTGACAGCGTGGAAGGGGAGTTGATGTTTCCTCTTGTTGGAGAATCTAGAACTAGGGGGTCACTGTTTAAAAATAAAGGGTCACCCATTTAAAATCGAGGTGAGGAGTAAGGTTTTCTTTGAGTGTCTGGAACTCTCTTCCTCAAAAGACAGAATCTTTGAATACTTTTAGGACTGGGCTCGATAGATTATTGATTAAAAAGAGACAAGGGGGTGAAAGGTTATCGAGGGTCAGCAGGAATATGGGGTTGAGGTTTCAATCAAATTAGCCATAATCTTACTGAATGGCGGAGTAGGCTCGAGGGACCAACTCCTACTCCCAATTCGTATGTTTGTAAGATATTCAGGCGAACGGCCAGTGAGCACCTTGAATATACGAACGATTAATGCTTGGTTGAAGACCAATCAGGGCAGCTGTGCTTCTTTATGCCAGATCCATTTAGGTGTTTAATAAAAATCTTTATTAAAGACTTGGCTGTAGCCTAGTAAGCAGGTGCAACTGAAAAGGTGGGTCTCATTCTTTTTAAATCATGGCAATTTGAGGGAGAAGCAAGTTCCTGTACCATTACCAGTCTTATCAGATTGATACTATAGGCCTCTTCTGAAGTTGCAATTTTTGGCTTTTCCACAAAGTGTTCTCCATTGAAGGCGCTGGTGGTGTTTAATGTCACATTGCCAGTCACTTCAGACAATTGCCTATTCTTAGTGTACATATTGACTGGGATGAACAAACTATTCTAATGTGGCATTGACTGGTCAGGGCTAATTCTGACCCTGACTTCGCCTGAAGTTCACAAACGTGTACTTTCCAGCAAGGGTGGTGATCAGGGGCAGGAATTTTTGTTTCACTTCTATCCCACTCTACCACAAAAGCACTTAAGTGAAATGAAATGAAAAAATGAAATGAAAATCACT